>NC_069499.1:411018025-411618025 GCF_027579735.1 Bombina bombina | reverse complement strand
GCTGTAGATAGCATGCGACTGCTTAAGACTGTCAGATACTTGGGCTTTATCTTATACTACACTGCCTGTGAGCAAAGAGTACACCAGCAGACAAAGGAGTAATCATGAGGCCAGAGTGGAATGTGCATCTCACAGCAATCACACTTTAGACACAAAGGAATTGTGAGCAATACATTTTTCACTATAGTAAGAGAAAAGTAGGATATAAAATGCTTACTAAAACGTCCACATTATGAGTCCATCCATATATTAGACTAAAAGAGAAAAAAAAGAAAACTTGGTAAACTGAAGAGGGGTTGTGTTATCCACGGTGAGTGTTAGGGGTAAGATTTTCATAACAGACTTTTGGTTTGTCTCTCGCGTGTGCCTTTGTCGTAACCTACTCCCATTCTCACGGCTATTACGGTGCATGAATAAAGCAAACCTGTCCCAGTAAGAAAATAGTTGTCGCCATCATCTGCAACAAGTTGAGCAATGCTTAGCAAGTGCAAGAGACATCGCTTCCACTTCGCTAGAGGGGTATATGATCTCTGGAGCCTTCTCTTCTTAGCAAATGGCTTAGTATGCCATCTGTTCAGACGCTCTGTGTTCTTGTTATAAGCTGCTCGGCGAATGGACCCCATCACAACCGGGGCTCCAGTTGTTCCAGGCGTAAGAGTGATCATCATATTGCCAGTTGGCATGTGACGAGCAGCAACCTGGTCATTAATCCGCTCCTCTGGGGTTGTCATGTGGGTCGAGGTATCCGCTGTAAGAGGGTAGTCATCTCCGACAGTGTCACAAAACCTCTCCGGACAGCCATATTTTTGAATGATGGAATCTAATCGGCTCTCAAACTTAGTGAAGTGGTCAGTTAGTAGCCTCTCTATAGACACCCATAAATCCTTTGTGGAGCTTTCAATAGTCATGGTTCAGAATAAAATATTTCTGTGGCGATGCGTTTCCTCCGACAAATCTGGGAAGGTTCCTCTGCCTCTGGCCTTGTGAGTAATAGGGAGCTCCCTCGTGGCGTTGTCAAAAGAGTGTATGTAGCCAAATTCTCTGAGAAAAAATCAAACCCACTCCAGGGTCTTATCAGATAACAGTTTCCAGTATGATCCTACTAAATATACTCCAGAGTCAATAATATTTTAGTAGTAATCTACAGAAAATACTATGTAAAAGCAGGAGCTCTCATAATATGCGTCTTGTCGCTGCAGTAGCTAGCTCCGCCCCCTATTTTAGCTTCTTTAATCATTATGGATCCGTTTTGGAAAACTTCTATTCTTTTTTTAGATTTCATTGAATTTACAGGTTTACCATTGTCCCAAGCTTTGTTGACTTTGTCAGCATGGCCCCTCCAAGATACACGTTCACTTCCGGTACCTTGCTCGGCAATGGGAAGAATAACAGAGTCACCTTCATTACACTCAACAAGATTTTGTGGCTTTTGGATTGAGATAATTGCTATGCTGCTTGTCGGCCTGGATATGTTTAAGAGCACCAGCAGAAACAGGATTTATGTTCTTGTCATTCTGTTAAAGCAGAAAATAAACAAAATTAGTTGTTTGCCTCCTCCCCTCTGAATATTTTGAGCTGGTTGGCATTGATCCATTTATCCTGTGTTTTATTTTTGTCTGTGATTCTCAATTTGTACACTAAGGGGTTTAGCTTGTCTATGATTAAAAATGGCCCTCTCCATTTCTTAAAGAGACAATGGTCAGCCGGGCAAAATTCAAGAAGCATGACCTTGTCACCAACTTACCAGCAACTTTCCCTCACTCCTTTATCGAACTGGGCCTTAGCCTTCTGATGGGCTTTTCCTAGCTGCTGTGCTGCAAACAATTGAATTTCCTTAAGGGCCCCTTCTAATTTGATTAGATACTGGTCTAATGATTATCTATCAATAGTAGTGGTATGCAAATCTACCCATAGGTGTTCTGGTAATCTCATTTGTCTGCCTGTCATTATCTCAAAAGAAGTTAGCTGTGTAGCTGAGAATGGTGTAGTCCTGATAGCCATTGACACTAGAGGTAACAGATTATCCCATTTTTTTCAGTTTATGTATACAAATTTCCTAAGCATTGTTTTTATCTGTCTATTGGCTCTTTCTACTTGCCCTGAGGATTCTGGGTGATATGGGATGTGGAAGTTTTGTTTCTCCCAAAACATCTGTAAACATGTTTGCATTACTTTCCCAGTGAAGTGTGATCCCTGATCTGATACCACCGATGTTGGTAAACCCCATCTAGTGAAGATCTGTTCAACAAGGATTTTAGCTGTTGCCTGGGCAGTATTGTTCTTTACAGGTAATATTTCTACCCATTTTGAGAAGAGGCCTGTAACTACTAGTATATATTTGTTGTTCCTAGCTGTTACAGGCAGGGGACCCATATAGTCAATTTGGAGTGCATTCCATGGGCCTTCTCTTCTTTTTATCCTAAGAGGGGCATTTACTTTTCTGGTTGGTGGGTTTACTTGGGCACAGACAATACAATTATCACAATATTCCTGTACATCCTTAACCATATTTGGCCACCACCCTATTGTTTTTAGTCTCTGACCAGTTTTCTCTACTCCTTGATGGCCACCTATTAAATCATCTGTTTTCAGTAATCTTTTGGAACTACCCAAGTGACTTCATCTCCATTGTGAAGCAGAATGTTTTGGTCCTTGGACAACTGTAGTGATTTTATGTGTCTAGCTAATGTGTTTGCTTCTGAAATGTCCAGTACCTCATTTTTTAATCTTTGTATGATTTCATTGATCTCTGGGTCCTGTTTTTGTATTTCTGATATGTCTGGTGTGTCATTTTATTAAGTTTTTGTAAATGCACATACAGTGGCACATGTGTTTATTATATTTGTCTCTGGAATTTGCCATATCCCCCCCCCCCCCCCCCTTGTGCCCCTTGTTTAGCTAACTGGTCTGCAGTATACTTTTGTAAGTAATAAGGTGAGTGAGGTGAATGACGTTGTGCTAGATTCTTGGCTAAAGAGAGAATGTATTGTAGGAGGTGTGTGTATTTTAGAGAGGTTCCATCAGAACACATGTAGTGATGTGTATGCCAGAAGGGGAGCAATAAAGTTAAAGCAATGCAAACCCAGGCAGAATCTGAGAATATTATGATTTCATTAGATTGCCCTTGGAGTAGTTCCAGAGTATGTGCGATTTTTGCTAGTTCAGCATATTGTGCTGATTTAACATTACATGACCTGTACATAGACTGTGTCAGGTCCTCCCCAACAATGTATATACCAAAGCCAGCTACTGGGGACCCCTGATCATAGAAACATGAACCATCAGTGATTGCTTGGGTGGCTTGTGTTTGGACAGAGGTATCTAGGGAGAATACTTTGAAAAAGTAATGGGTAGAATGTCACATTCATATGGCACACCTTGGTAAAGAAGACCATGAGCAGGGACTGCTTTCTTTTTTTACAGTTATATCCCTATCCTGCAGTAATAGGGCCCAATGTGCAAGTCTGTCATTAGACACATTACCATCTTTGATTCTATCTATCAGAAGGAATCTGGTTGGTGTGTGGGTAGAATGTACAATTATTGGATTCAGCCCTATGATGTATGTGAAGTTTTTAACTGCCCAAAAGGTGGTGAGGAGGTGTTTTTCGCAAACAGAATATTTTTGTTCCACAGGAGACAGGGACTTGGAGGCATATGCAATGGGCCTCTGTTGTCCATGTACTTCCTGAGACAAAACAGTAGACATTGACGTGTCTGATGATGCTGTCTCTATGCGGTACAGTAACTGAGGGTTGGGATTGGCTAGTGCTGGTGCTTTAGAGATTGATTCCTTTAGTGTGTATACTGCAGTTGTATGATCTTGTGTACATTCCCAAACAACATCCTTTTTTTAAGAGGTCATAAAGGGGTGCAGCTATCTTAGCGAACTAGGGAATGGAATTCCTTGAGTAATTTACCAGTCCTAGGAAGGACCTCAGAGTCCGTACACTAACTGGGAGGGGTAGTCGAAGGATGGTTGTTACCTTATCTGCTGCTATGGTTCTCCCATCACATGTGACCTTAATTCCCAGGAATAATACAGATTCCCTGAGTATCTGTGCCTTTGATGGATTACACTTCAAACCTTTGTCTCTGAGGATGCTTAGGAGTTCCTGTAGTAGCTGTAGATACTGCTCCTTAGTGCTTGTCGCTAGTAGCAAATCATCTACATACTGCAATAGAAGAAAAATTAGCCAAAATGTCTCTCATTTTTGCATGAAATAGTGAGGGTGAATTATGAAATCCTTGAGGGAGACAGGTGAGGGTATAGCTTTTGTCCAAGAATTTAAATGCAAATTTGTACTGGCATGTTGGAGAAAGTGGCAGTGACCAAAATCCATTACTTATATCTAAGGTACTGTACCATTTATGTTCAGGCCTAAGCATTTTCAAGACATCAGGAGATGATGCAACAGAGGGAGAACAACTAGGTGTGACATTGTTAATCTCTAGGACCCATCTGGCTTTTTAACAGGCCAGACTGGAGAATTATTGTTTGAAATGCATGACACACACACAAATATATATATATATATATATATATATATATATATATATATATAATTTTGATGATATTTATTAATTACTCATTTTTTAACACAAGGGCCCTTAAAAATTACCTTTTGGGGGCCCTTAAAAGGGCCTTTTGTAGGGCATTGCCCTGAGATAACCAGCTCTTTTACTTTAATAAGAATACAAACACCCCCTAACACTATACAAACCCCCACCCCCCAAACTGCCAAGGGCCCTTAAAAGGGCCTTTTGGGGGGCCCTTAAAAGGGCATTTTGTAGGGCATTGCCCTGAGATAACCAGCTCTTTTACTTTAAAAAGAATACAAACACCCCCTAACACTATACAAACCCCCACCCCCCAAACTACCAAGGGCCCTTAAAAGTGCCTTTTGTAGGGAATTGTCCTGAGATTAAAAGCTCTTTTACTTTACAAAAAAAACACCCCCTAAAAATATACAGTACACAAAATAACAAATTATCAAAAATAAAAAAGAATTACACCTAATCTAATAGCCCTATCAAAATAAAAAAGCCCACCCAAAATAAAAAAAAACCTAGCCTACAATAAGCTACAAATGGCCCTTTAAAGGGGCCTTTTGTGGGGCATTGCCCCAAAGATATCAGCTCTTTTACCTGTAAAAAAAATACAAACACCCACCAACAGTAAAACCCACCACCCCCATAACCAACCCCCCCAAATAAAAACCCTAAATCTAAAATAACCTAAGCTAACCATTGCCCTGAAAAGGGCATTTGTATGGGCATTGTCCTTAAAAGGGCATTTAGCTCTTTTACTGCCCAGACCCTAAACTAAAAATAAAACCTACCCAATAAACCCTTAAAAAAACCTAACACTAACCCCAAGACGATCCACTTACAGTTGTTGAAGTCCCGCTTGAAGGATCAATCCAGCCGGCGTAGTCATCATCCATGCGGCAAGAAGTCTTCATCCAGATGGCCTCTTCTATCTTTATCCAGACGGCGAAGTCATCATCCATGAGACAAGAAGTCTTCATCCAGGCGGCCTCTTCGATCTTCATCCAGCCGGAGCGGGTCCATCCTGAAGACATCCGACATGGAGCTCCTATTCTTACAGTCGCCGTAAACTGAATCTTCAATGCAAGGGACGAGATTCAAGATGGCGTCCCTTGCATTCCTATTGGCTGAAAGATTTGAATCAGAAAATAGGAATTAGGGCTGCTAAAATCCTATTGGCTATTCAAATCAGCCAATAGGATTTAAGCAGCTCTCATTCTATTGGCTAATTCGGCTGGATGAGTATCGAAGAGGCCGACTGGATGAAGACTTCTTGCCGCATGGATGAGGACTTCACCGGCTGGATGGAGATAGAAGAGGCCGCCTGGAAGAAGACTTCTTGCCGCATGGATGAGGACTTCGCCGGCTGGATGGATCCTTCAAGCGGAACTTCAACAACTGTAAGTGGATCGTCTTGGGGTAAGTGTTAGGTTTTTCTATGGGTTTTTTGGGTGTTTTTTTTTTAGTTTAGGGTTTGGGCAGTAAAAGAGCTAAATGCCCTTTTAAGGGCAATGCCCATACAAATGCCCTTTTCAGGGCAATGGTTAGCTTAGGTTATTTTATTTGGGGGGGTTGGTTGTCGGGGTGGTGGGTTTAAATGTTGGGGGGGGTGTTTTTACAGGCAAAAGAGTTGATATCTTTGGGGCAATGCCCCACAAAAGGCCCTTTTATTTTATTGTAGGCTAGGGTTTTTTTTATTTTGGGTGGGCTTTTTTATTTTGATAGGGCTATTAGATTAGGTGTAATTATTTTTTATTTTTGATAATTTGTTTGTTATCGTAATTTAGTGTTTTTTTGTAATTTAGTTAGTTTTCATTTTTTGTAGGTAGATACTTTTTGTAATTTTTAGAGTAGTGTTTTTTATTGGTAGTTTAGTTTTATTTAATTGGTAGTTAGTTTAATTTTAGTTTAATAATTATAATAGTTTAATTGTTAGTTTAATTTTTTTTTTAATTTGACAGTTAAGTTTTAATTTAATTAAAGATAGAGAAATTGTAATTTTAATATAAAGTTAGGTGGTCGTTAGGTTTAGGGGTTACTAGTTTAAATTATTTTATTTTGTTGTGGGTTTTTTTTGGTTTAGGGGTTAATAGTTTATTCTAGCATATTTCGTTGTGGGGGGCTTGAGGTTTAGGGGTTAATAGGTTTATTATAGCAGCGGTGTGGGCGGACGGCAGATTAGGGGTTAATAATATTTAAATAGTGTTTTTGATGCAGGAGGGCGGCAGTTTAGGGGTTAATAACTTTAGTATAGTGGTGATGATGTCAGGGAGCGGCTTAATAGGGTTAATACATTTATTATAGTGTTTGCGATGCGGGAGGGCCTCGGTTTAGGGGTTAATAGGTAGTTTATGGGTAGTTTATGTTGTTTATGGGTGTTAGTGTAGTTTGTATGTTACAGCTTTGTAACGTAAAACTCATAACTACCGACTTTAGATGGCGGTACGGATCTTGTTGTTTTAGGCTGTAACGCTCACTTTTTAGCCTCACCGCATCACTCGTAATAGTGCTATAGGAATCCCATGTAAAAACGTAATTTTTACGTGTGTGGGACTGAGATTGTGGTACAGGCTATAAGGTGTGTGGTACACCTATACCGACAACACTTGTAATAGCAGCGGTGCTGTTTTATCGCTGAAAATACCATGTTTTCAGCGTTACAAGCCGCAATGCAAAACTTGTAATCTAGCTGAAAGTTTTTTATTTATTTTTTTATTTTCAAAAGCTTTATTGACCATTCATCATAAACTACAAAGAAGTAAAATATAACTAAAAGACATAAAGCATCATCAGCTCTCAGATATACAGGGAGTGCAGAATTATTAGGCAAGTTGTATTTTTGAGGATTAATTTTATTATTGAACAACAACCATGTTCTCAATGAACCCAAAAAACTCATTAATATCAAAGCTGAATAGTTTTGGAAGTAGTTTTTAGTTTGTTTTTAGTTATAGCTATTTTAGGGGGATATCTGTGTGTGCAGGTGACTATTACTGTGCAGAATTATTAGGCAACTTAACAAAAAACAAATATATACCCATTTCAATTATTTATTTTTACCAGTGAAACCAATATAACATCTCAACATTCACAAATATACATTTCTGACATTCAAAAACAAAACAAAAACAAATCAGTGACCAATATAGCCACCTTTCTTTGCAAGGACACTCAAAAGCCTGCCATCCATGGATTCTGTCAGTGTTTTGATCTGTTCACCATCAACATTGCGTGCAGCAGCAACCACAGCCTCCCAGACACTGTTCAGATAGGTGTACTGTTTTCCCTCCTTGTAAATCTCACATTTGATGATGGACCACAGGTTCTCAATGGGGTTCAGATCAGGTGAACAAGGAGGCCATGTCATTAGATTTTCTTCTTTTATACCCTTTCTTGCCAGCCACGCTGTGGAGTACTTGGACGCGTGTGATGGAGCATTGTCCTGCATGAAAATCATGTTTTTCTTGAAGGATGCAGACTTCTTCCTGTACCACTGCTTGAAGAAGGTGTCTTCCAGAAACTGGCAGTAGGACTGGGAGTTGAGCTTGACTCCATCCTCAACCCGAAAAGGCCCCACAAGCTTATCTTTGATGATACCAGCCCAAACCAGTACTCCACCTCCATCTTGCTGGCGTCTGAGTCGGACTGGAGCTCTCTGCCCTTTACCAATCCAGCCACGGGCCCATCCATCTGGCCCATCAAGACTCACTCTCATTTCATCAGTCCATAAAAGCTTAGAAAAATCAGTCTTGAGATATTTCTTGGCCCAGTCTTGACGTTTCAGCTTGTGTGTCTTGTTCAGTGGTGGTCGCTTTCAGCCTTTCTTACCTTGGCCATGTCTCTGAGTATTGCACACCTTGTGCTTTTGGGCACTCCAGTGATGTTGCAGCTCTGAAATATGGCCAAACTGGTGGCAAGTGGCATCTTGGCAGCTGCACGCTTGACTTTTCTCAGTTCATGGGCAGTTATTTTGCGCCTTGGTTTTTCCACACGCTTCTTGCGACCCTGTTGACTATTTTGAATGAAACGCTTGATTGTTCGATGATCACGCTTCAGAAGCTTTGCAATTTTAAGAGTGCTGCATCCCTCTGCAAGATATCTCACTATTTTGGACTTTTCTGAGCCTGTCAAGTCCTTCTTTTGACCCATTTTGCCAAAGGAAAGGAAGTTGCCTAATAATTATGCACACCTGATATAGGGTGTTGATGTCATTAGACCACACCCCTTCTCATTACAGAGATGCACATCACCTAATATGCTTAATTGGTAGTAGGCTTTAGAGCCTATACAGCTTGGAGTAAGACAACATGCATAAAGAGGATGATGTGGTCAAAATACTCATTTGCCTAATAATTCTGCACTCCCTGTATATGAAATAGTAGTTCAGGATAAAGCCGATAAATTATCAGATCATGACTGTACAAGTCGACTTCTTTGGGAAGAAGCGTTAGGGTTAAGGACACTTTAACAGGGTGCAAAAAGGGGACATGTCTCTCCTCAACTTTTCTTAAATCAATGGTTCATGAGGGGGGGAGAGGGGAGAAGGGAAAGGGGAGAGGGGGAGGGGAAGGGTCACAACTCGTCTTTGAATCCTAGTATTAGAACTTGTGAACCCTCAACTCCACTAAACTCAGTTAGTGGTCATAACATTATGTCTCCAATCTATGTCGTGAAGGTCTTTCCAGTCTGCCCACACAAGTTCAAAAAGGTCTGTATTGTCGAGTTTGTAAAATATATCCTTCTACATAGTATAGATATAGGCCATAGTGTTACAAATTCTAGTCCAGCAGTGGGGGGACTCCATTTTTCCATGCACAGGCTATGGCATTTTTAATAGTCGTGAGAAGGTAGATGCATATGTATGAGTGGTGCTTCGGTAAGTTATGTACTCCTATATGTAGTAGGGCTATGGACAGTGTTTTGGGGAGGGGTATTCCGAAACTGGACAAGGTCTGGAAGCATATGCCCCATAAAGGCTGGATCTTGGGGCACTCCCACCAAATATGCATTGTGGTGCCCTTCTGCTCACAATTCTTCCAACAGTCAGGAGACGCACTCGGGAACATCTTGGCCAACCTAGTGGGGATGTAGTACCAGTGGGATAGTAGTTTGTAAAAGGTTTTGTATAATGTAATGCAATGAATAGCCTTCTGGGTAAGTTCTAGGGTACATTTGCAGGTGTGGGTGGCTACTGAAATGTCCAGAAGGGACTCCAAGCACTGCAGGTGGGCCGGGGTTTCAGAGGGTGAAGAGTCTGCGAGCAATGAATAGTGCAGGGATAGTGGTCTACTAAGTCTATCGCCCTGAGCCCAGACGGTTTCCCAGGGGGTCAGCGGACGAGCCAAGTCCGGCTTAAATCCCCAACTTAGTAGGAAGCTTCTAATTCTATGGAATTCGAAAGGCAAGAATGAATGAGTTGAGGGTCCAGGGCAAGCTGAGTAAGAGTTTTGAAGGAGCCCTGGGGGGAAGAGGACCAAAGGTCCGAGACCTGAATGACTCCAAGTTGAGCCCACTCATGTGAGTGAGTATCTTGTAATCCTGAAAGGAGGCCAGCCATAGAATTTATAGAGTGTGGGGCTATATGAGTGTTATGTTGAAGCTTGTTTCACATGTCTAGGCATTCGCTAACCACAAGATTAATCAATTTTAGTTCTCTATGACGTGGGGTCCATATTAAATCGTGAAGATGGACACTGTGGGTCAGGGAGGCCTTACTCGGTCGAAGGCCTTCTCGGCATCCAGGGAAATAACCGATAGGGGCCCGTTGATTTTGTCGGAGAGACTAATAATATTAAGCAGCCTCCTAGTATTTTCTGGAACTTCTCGCTGTGGGACAAACCCTACTTAGTCAGAATTGATGAGGGATGGCAAGAGACCTGCAACCCGATTAGCTAATAGCTTAGAGTAGAACTTTATGTCAGAGTTAATAGGAATAATGGTCTATAACTGGTACACAAGGAGGGATCCTTGTTCGGTTTTAAAATGGTAACAATGGTAGCTTATAGAAATTCCTTTTTAAAGGAGCCCTCTTCCCTAGCAAGATTAAAAAGCCACAGCAGTAGGGGGGAGAGTTCCATACTGAAGATTTTGTAAAAGTGAATTGGGAAACTGTCCGGGCCGGTGACTTGAAGGACTTCAAATTCTTGATAAACCTCTGGATTTCCATAAGTATGAAGGGGGAACTTAGGAGGTCGTTCTGCTCAGTGGTAAGTGTGGGGAACTTTAGAGAGTCCAGAAAAAGGTGCAAACTATCTAAGGGAGTCGCTTGAGGTTTCTCAGAGCTATTTATATCATACAAGTTTTTATAATATTCTGCAAATGCGCCTCCAATTTGTGACAAGATTTTAAGGAGAGAGTGTGCAGAGTGTATGCTATGTATACGTGAGACCCCTGTCCTATTCCTAATTTTGTTTGCTAGTGTCCGCTTTATTACTTTTATAGTAAAATAACTGCTTTAGTTTAGTTAGATTAAGTTTAGTTCTATGAAGCTCAATTTGGGAAATGTGATGCTTGATGGCTGTGATTTGGCATGTTAGGGGAGGAGAGGGGGTGTTCCTATTTTGTGTTGCTAGAGTTCGAAGTTTAAGATAGACTTGTGAGAGAGTGAGTCCAGCCTGTATCCTAAGGTGTGCTTGTTTGGTAATCATGAGTCCCCTTATGGTAGCTTTCGCAGCCCACCATAAGGTATAATCTCAGACTAGTGAGTTATCATTGATTTGTGTGAAGTGTGTGATATCCCTATGGAGTTCTTCTCTAAATGGAATATCTCCAAGGATTTGGTGGGGCATACACCATTGGTCTCTGATGTGTGAGGTGTTTGCTGAGTGGATATCGGCCAACATGGGGTCATGGTCAGACCAGGGACATAAAGGGATCCAGGATTGTGTAACTAGGTCGAGTGAGTCAGCTTTGGAGAATAGCTAGTCAATACCGGTATATATTTTATGTGGGTGTGAGAAGTGTGTATAGTCCCTATCTTGTGGATGGATGGCCCTCCAAATTTCGTAGTATCCTGAGCAGGACATTAGATTATGAAACCTGTTAGCTATTAGCTCAGCAGTAGAGTATGTTTTATCTGTATCAGTGGTCTTCCTGTCAGCTCTATGGTCCCAAACCACATTGAAGTCACTGGCAAGGAGGACTCTACCCTGTTTAACCTGGTCAAGCGTGTGTAAGATGTGCTTTAGGCATTTCGGCTGATGGATATTGGGTAGATAAACAGAGGCTAGGGTGTAGACTACATGATTGAATTTACAGATCAAGATGACATATCTTGCTTGGGGATCCCTGATTATTTGGATTAATTCATAGGCAAGGCTCTTGTGGAGTAAAATCGCGACTCCTCTTGCTTTCTTAACAAAAGGGGCATATTCGACATGAGTGTAGGACTTGGAGGTGAATCTAAGGGGTTTGTTCACTAACCAGTGCATTTCTTGTGACTGAGTTAGTAAACTGCGCTTATGAGGGGAGTTAAGGCCTCTAACATTATGGGTGAGGATGTGTACCGGAGGCATGCTCCAGTATTGAAGTGAGATGAATGCCTAATCGGTGGATACTAACTATATAATGGGGGTGGGGGGAAGGAAAAATGATAAGGAGTAGGGGTAGGGAGAGTGGAGTAATATAAACACTAGTAGAGTGTCTGTAAATGTGGTGGAAGTAGTCCACCTCAAGAGAGCCATAGAGTTGGCTTCTGAATGGGGGGAGAAGACTGTGCTGGGGAGCAAAAGTAGTAAGGGCAGAGAACATCAGCCCCGCTCTATACATTATGAACATGTAACTTTAACAGGTAAACAGAAAACCTCAACATATGCAATTCAAATTAAATAAAGAACATTGCAACTAATGCGTATCTGCCATTTACTGGTGCGAACCAGGTAACAGTCCGGAAGAAACAATAAACTTTTAGTGTGCTTTAAGTTGCTACTGAGATCATAAGGTACTCACTAAGGATATAAGTCCCAGTCAAAATAGTCAAGAAACGTCCCCCTGAGGTCTATTAACATCCAGAGGTTGGTGTATCTGAGGGCGTTTTATTCTCTGGTCTTTCGCTGACCATTCTGGTGCAGAGGCACGTAATTTGTGTTTGGGAGGCCCTTGTGTGGGTGAAGGATCATGCAGTAGGCCCCAAGATGTCAAGAGGGAAGGTCCCTGAGAGAGTGTAGTGACCACAGAGGTTTGGTTATCCTTGGTGATGATGAGTCAAGTGGGGTAACCCCACCGATATCTAATGTTGGTTTTGCGCAAGATGGTGTGACAGGCTGAAACTGCCGGCATTGTTGGAGGGTATGGGCCGAGAGGTCTGGGAGGAGCTGGACTTCTTTAAATCTTTTGCTGAGGGAAGGCTTCTTAAAAGCGGCTGGCATTAACCTGTCCTTGTAGAGGAAGCTGTGGAAGCAAACTATGACATCTCGTGGCTTATCTAGAGCCACCATCCTGGAGTGGAGGGCCCAATGAGCTCGCTCCATTGCACAAGTTAGGTCAGCTAGCGAACACACTAACTCCGGGAACAGAGCCTGTAGATACTCTTGAACATCCCTTTGCGACACCGACTCTGGGATTCCCCTGAACCTTATGTTATTGCGACTGGACCTGTCTTCAACGTCCGCCAGCTTAAACTCCAATTGTGAGATTTGGTCTGCCAGATTTTCTGTGTACAAGAGCAGGCTGGATTGATTGGATCCACCACAATATCATCTTGTTTGCGCTCTAGCGCATCTACCCTTTTGCCAATTTCAGAGATCTCCTTCTTCAGTTCAGCAGAGCTTCATTGTATCTCCTGGGTTATGGATTGGGTCTGCATGGCCAACATTTTTTTTAGTGTGGATTCTGTAATAAAGTGTTGTGATGAAGTAGTAGAGTGCATGCTAGATTGGGACTCCTCATCCTGGGAGTCATGGTCACTTAAGTCTCTGCGGGCCTCCATGCTTGGGTCTTTTACTGACTGTGTAAAGTGGTCGTAGACCGTTTTCTTGGACTTGGAATTAGACTTGGGGTTCTTTCTAGCTGAATAAGGCATTTTAAGGACAACTAGGCCCCAGCAAGATAAATCTCTAAAGGGACTGTGTCTCAGTCGATATGCATGCAATACCCACCACTGAGGAAAAAAGAGGTTATATCATATAAAGCAGTTACATATTAGACACTACTAATATACCTTTAGAGCGGGACTGAAGAACGTGTTTTAATAGACACTTCTACATTTGAGCTATGACCATTAATTTATCATCTGAGCAATAAGGGCAGTTATTGCTCAGATGATAAGGGCAAGTAAACTGTATCGCGGCTCTTTGGGGTAAACCCACAGAGTGCCACGCGTCTGCCCAAGGACTCAGCACCCCCGCCTCAGGGAGAAGGGGGATACGACCAAAGGAAGGGGAAAGGGGAAGTAGCAACGACCAACCTGGAGGACCGGAAGGAGCGAAGGGGGTGTGTGGTTGCAGAGGCTCACAAAATATGATGCAACAAGTAAAATAACAATTGCACTTTCTACAATCAAGTAAATAATAAACAGAAGCAAAACTCTCACAGAAAGGCTCCCTGGACTAACAAAATTAGATTTCTCCAACATTGGTGTGTCCGGTCCACGGCGTCATCCTTACTTGTGGGAATATCTCTTCCCCAACAGGAAATGGCAAAGAGTCCCAGCAAAGCTGGCCATATAGTCCCTCCTAGGCTCCGCCCACCCCAGTCATTCTCTTTGCCGTTGCACAGGCAACATCTCCACGGAGATGGATAAGAGTATGTGGTGTTTAGTTGTAGTTTTTTATTCTACTATCAAGAGTTTGTTATTTTAAAATAGTGCTGGTATGTACTATTTACTCTGAAACAGAAAAAGATGAAGAATTCTGTTTGTGAGAGGAAGATGATTTTAGCAGACAGTAACTAAAATCCTTTGCTGTTTCCACATAGGACTGTTGAGATGAAGTAACTTCAGTTGGGGGAAACAGTTAGCAGACTTTTCTGCTTAAGGTATGACTAGCCATATTTCTAACAAGACTGTGTAATGCTGGAAGGCTGTCATTTCCCCTCATGGGGACCGGTAAGCCATTTTCTTAGTCTCAAGCAGAATAAAGGGCTTAATATGGGCTATAAAACTGGTAGACACTTTTATGGGCAAAATCGATTGCTTTATTTGGGCATTTTATACATGTTTATGCTGGTATTTCACACTTATAAACTTGGGGAACGTTTTTTAACGTCAGGCACTATGTTAGACACCTTTTCCAGTCAGGAAGGGCCTTCCCAGTTGTAGGCTGAGCCTCATTTTCGCGCCATTACTGCGCAGTTGTTTTTGAGAGCAAGACATGCAGATGCATGTGTTAGGATCTGAAGATAGTTGGAAAAGTTCCTAGAAGGTGTAATTTGGTATCGTATTCCCCTCTGGGCTTGGTAAAGTCGCAGCAAAGGCTGTAGCTGGGACTGTAGAGGGGTTAAAACTGTAACCGGCTCCGGTTTCGTTATTTTAAGGGTTAAAGCTCTGAAAATTGGTGTGCAATACCTTTAATGCTTTAAGACACTTTTTTCACATATTCAGTAATAAAGTGTGCTCTGTTTAAAATTTAAAGACACAGTAACGGTTTTGTTTTAAAACGGTTTTTGTGCTTTACTGACAAGTTTAAGCCTGTTTAACATGTCTGTGCCTTCAGATAAGCTATGTTCTATATGTATGAAAGTCAATGTGTCTCCCCCTTCAAAATTATGTGATAATTGTGCCATAGCGTCCAAACAAAGTAAGGACAGTACTGTCACAGATAATGAAGTTGCCCAAGATGATTCATCAGATGAAGGGAGTAGACATGGTTCTACATCATCTCCTTCTGTGTCTATACCAGTTTTGCCCACGCAGGAGGCCCCTAGTACTTCTAGCGCGCCAATGCTTATTACCATGCAACAATTGACGGCTGTAATGGATAACTCCATAGCAAATATTTTATCCAAAATGCCCACATATCAGAGAAAGCGCGATTGCTCTGTTTTAAACACTGAAGAGCAGGAGGGCGCTAATGATAATTGTTCTGTCATACCCTCACACCAATCTGAAGGGGACATGAGGGAGGTTTTGTCAGATGGGGAAATTTCAGATTCAGGAAAAATTTCTCAACAGGCTGAACCTGATGTTGTGACATTTAAATTTAAATTAGAACATCTCCGTGCACTGCTTAAGGAGGTGTTATCTACTCTGGATGATTGTGACAACCTGGTCATTCCAGAAAAATTATGCAAGATGGACAAGTTCCTAGAGGTTCTGGTGCACCCCGACGCTTTTCCTATACCCAAGCGGGTGGCGGACATAGTGAATAAGGAGTGGGAGAAGCCCGGCATACCTTTTGTTCCCCCTCCTATATTTAAGAAATTATTTCCTATGGTCGACCCCAGAAAGGACTTATGGCAGACAGTCCCTAAGGTCGAGGGGGCAGTTTCTACTCTAAACAAGCGCACTACTATTCCTATCGAGGATAATTGTGCTTTCAAAGATCCTATGGATAAAAAATTGGAGGGTTTGCTTAAAAAGATTTTTGTACAGCAAGGTTACCTTCTTCAACTCATTTCGTGCATTGTTCCTGTCACTACAGCAGCGTGGTTCTGGTTCGAGGAACTAGAAAAGTCGCTCAGTAGAGAGACTCCATATGAGGAGGTTATGGACAGAGTTCACACACTTAAGTTGGCTAACTCTTTTATTTTAGATGCCGCTTTGCAATTAGCTAGATTAGCGGCGAAAAATTCAGGGTTTGCAATTGTGGCGCGCAGAGCGCTTTGGCTAAAGTCTTGGTCAGCGGATATATCATCCAAGATAAAATTGCTTAATATCCCCTTCAAGGGTAAAACTCTCTTTGGGCCAGAATTGAAAGAGATTATCTCAGACATCACTGGGGGAAAGGGCCACGCCCTCCCACAAGATAGGCCTTTCAAAGCCAAGAATAAGTCTAATTTTCATTCCTTTCGTAATTTCAGGAACGGACCGGCCTCTAATTCTGCATCCTCTAAGCAAGTGGGTAATGCCTCACAGACCAAACCAGCCTGGAAACCGATGCAAGGCTGGAACAAGGGTAAGCAGGCCAAGAAGCCTGCCGCTGCTATCAAAACAGCATGAAGGAGTAGCCCCCGATCCGGGACCGGATCTAGTGGGGGGCAGACTCTCTCTCTTTGCTCAGGCTTGGGCAAGAGATGTTCAGGATCCCTGGACACTAGAAATAGTTTCTCAGGGTTATCTTCTGGAATTCTAGTTCCAATGACGGAACAAGGAATGAGATTTTACTCAAATCTGTTCGTAGTTCCCAAAAAAGAGGGAACCTTCAGATCAATTCTGGATTTAAAGATCCTAAACAAATTTCTCAGGGTGCCATCGTTCAAAATGGAAACCATTCGAACGATTCTACCTACTATCCAGGAAGGTCAATTTATGACTACCGTGGATCTAAAGGATGCGTACCTACATATTCCTATCCACAAAGAACATCATCAGTTCCTAAGGTTCGCCTTTTTGGACAAACATTACCAGTTTGTGGCCCTCCCATTCGGGTTAGCCACTGCTCCAAGGATTTTCACAAAGGTACTTGGGTCCCTTCTAGCGGTTCTAAGACCGAGGGGCATTGCAGTAGTACCATACTTGGACGACATTCTAATACAAGCGTCGTCCCTTTCAAAAGCAAAGGCTCATACAGACATCGTTCTGGCCTTTCTCAGATCTCACGGATGGAAGGTGAACATAGAAAAAAGTTCTCTGTCTCCGTCGACAAGAGTTCCCTTCTTGGGAACAATAATAGATTCCTTAGAAATGAGGATTTTTCTGACAGATGTCAGAAAATCAAAACTTCTAAGCGCTTGTCAAGTTCTTCATTCTGTTCCACGTCCTTCCATAGCTCAGTGCATGGAAGTAGTAGGGTTGATGGTTGCAGCAATGGACATAGTTCCTTTTGCGCAAATTCATCTAAGACCATTACAACTGTGCATGCTGAAACAGTGGAATGGGGACTATACAGACTTGTCTCCAGTGATTCAAGTAGATCAGAAGACCATAGATTCACTCCGTTGGTGGCTAACCCTGGACCACCTATCCCAGGGAATGAGCTTCCGCAGACCAGAGTGGGTCATCGTCACGACCGACGCCAGTCTAGTGGGCTGGGGCGCGGTCTGGGAATCCCTGAAAGCTCAGGGACTATGGTCTCAGGAAGAGTCTCTTCTCCCGATAAACATTCTGGAACTAAGAGCGATATTCAATGCTCTCAGGGCTTGGCCTCAGCTAGCAAAGGCCAGATTCATAAGATTCCAATCAGACAACATGACGACTGTTGCGTATATCAATCATCAGGGGGGAACAAGGAGTTCCCTGGCGATGAAAGAAGTGAACAAAATAATACAATGGGCGGAGGATCACTCCTGCCACCTATCTGCGATCCACATTCCAGGTGTGGAAAACTGGGAAGCGGATTATTTGAGTCGTCAGACATTCCATCCGGGGGAGTGGGAACTCCACCCGGAGATCTTTGCCCAGTTGACGCAACTATGGGGCATTCCAGATATGGATCTGATGGCATCTCGTCAGAACTTCAAGGTTCCTTGCTACGGGTCCAGATCCAGGGATCCCAAGGCGACTCTAGTGGATGCACAAGTAGCGCCTTGGACCTTCAACCTAGCTTATGTGTTTCCACCGTTTCCTCTCATTCCCAGGCTGGTAGCCAGGATCAAACAGGAGAGGGCCTCGGTGATCTTGATAGCTCGTGCGTGGCCACGCAGGACTTGGTATGCAGACCTGGTGAATATGTCATCGGTTCCACCATGGAAGCTACCTTTGAGACAGGACCTTCTTGTTCAGGGTCCATTCGAACATCCAAATCTGGTCTCCCTCCAGCTGACGGCTTGGAGATTGAACGCTTGATTTTATCAAAGCGTGGGTTTTCAGATTCTGTGATAGATACTCTGGTTCAAGCCAGAAAACCGGTAACTAGAAAGATTTACCATAAAATATGGAAAAGATATATCTGCTGGTGTGAATCCAAGGGATTCCCATGGAATAGGATAAAAATTCCTAAGATTCTTTCCTTTCTACAAGAAGGTTTGGATAAAGGATTATCTGCGAGTTCTCTAAAGGGACAGATTTCTGCTTTATCTGTCTTACTACACAAACGACTGGCAGTTGTGCCAGATGTTCAAGCATTTGTTCAGGCTTTGGTTAGGATCAAGCCTGTTTACAGACCTTTGACTCCTCCCTGGAGTTTAAATCTAGTTCTTTCAGTTCTTCAAGGGGTTCCGTTTGAACCTTTACATTCCATAGATATTAAGTTGTTATCTTGGAAAGTTTTGTTTTTGGTTGCTATTTCTTCTGCTAGAAGAGTTTCTGAGTTATCTGCTCTACAGTGTACTCCGCCCTATCTGGTGTTCCATTCAGATAAGGTTGTTTTGCGTACTAAGCCTGGTTTTCTACCAAAGGTTGTTTCCAACAAAAATATTAATCAGGAGATAGTTGTACCTTCTTTGTGTCCGAATCCAGTTTCAAAGAAGGAAAGTTTGCTACACAATTTAGATGTAGTCCGTGCTCTAAAATTCTACTTAGAAGCTACAAAAGAGTTCAGACAAACTTCTTCTCTGTTTGTCGTCTATTCTGGTAAAAGGAGAGGTCAAAAAGCAACTTCTACCTCTTTTCCTTTTGGCTTAAAAGCATCATCCGATTGGCTTATGAGACTGCCGGACGGCAGCCTCCTGAAAAAATCACAGCTCACTCCACTAGGGCTGTAGCTTCCACATGGGCCTTCAAGAACGAGGCTTCTGTTGATCAGATATGTAAGGCAGCGACTTGGTCTTCACTGCACACTTTTGCCAAATTTTACAAATTTGATACTTTTGCTTCTTCGGATGCTATTTTTGGGAGAAAGGTTTTGCAAGCCGTGGTGCCTTCCGTTTAGGTAACCTGATTTGCTCCCTCCCTTCATCCGTGTCCTAAAGCTTTGGTATTGGTTCCCACAAGTAAGGATGACGCCGTGGACCGGACACACCAATGTTGGAGAAAACAGAATTTATGCTTACCTGATAAATTACTTTCTCCAACGGTGTGTCCGGTCCACGGCCCGCCCTGGTTTTTTAATCAGGTCTGATGAATTATTTTCTCTAACTACAGTCGCCACGGCACCCTATGGTTTCTCCTATTTTTTCCTCCTGTCCGTCGGTCGAATGACTGGGGTGGGCGGAGCCTAGGAGGGACTATATGGCCAGCTTTGCTGGGACTCTTTGCCATTTCCTGTTGGGGAAGAGATATTCCCACAAGTAAGGATGACGCCGTGGACCGGACACACCGTTGGAGAAAGTAATTTATCAGGTAAGCATAAATTCTGTTATTAACACTCCTTCCACAGCCTGAGAAACAGAAAGATCATAAGAGGAGGTGGAGCTGAATTCAAGATAGAGATAGTAAGAAGAGGCAGCCCACCAGATACGTGGGCGGAGGGGAGATAAGAACACAAGGCAGAACACCAACAATGTTAGGTATTAACACTCTCTCAACAACCTGCATGTAGTAAAGGCAGTTTACATAATTTAGATGCAAATAAACAGTATGTTGCGTCTCCCCAGGCCAGGCCTGTAGAAAACCATGCAATTGCCCAGGGGCAGAACTCCCCCACCTCAGGGAAAAGGGGGATACGACCATAGGAAGGGGAAAGGGGATATGGAAGTGACCAGCCTGGAAGGCCAGGTCGGAAGGGATGAGGTGGGATGTGATCACAAAGGCTTACAACTTGCAGCACTTTTTTACAATAAAAACCCAGTATTGATCAATAAGTACTAATATGGAAAGTTCCAGGTTAGGGTAAGCCTAATATAAGAAAAGTTCACAAGAGTCCCGGCTGGATCACTCTGCAGAGAATCGGTCGCTAAGCCTTTTGTGTTAAGTTGTGCAAAACAATGATGATCCTTTCTTAGAATATTATAGCAAGGCAGGGAGACCGCTCAGCAGGCAAGCATGAGATGAGAAACCTGGGAAGGCTAGTGTATTGCAGGGCAGTTAACAGGCCAACACATGTGGGCTGCACTTATATATATGTCCAAAATAGGCCTTTGAATGGTAGGATAAAGAATAAAATGATCGCCCTCTAATTTCCTTGTATCAGGCTATAGTCATAACTACCGCTCTCTAGTGGGGGGGGGGGGGCAGATGATATGTCTGTTGCCCAGGTTGACTGCCAGAGAGGGCTCCAGAAAAGTGCGAGGGGGTAAAAGGGAGGTTTAAGGCAATATGTGTGTATTGTACTTAACTTTAAGGACAGATCTCACTCACAAGGCCGAAGGCTGTAGTCCCCTTCAGGTCATGTCTGCCTAGGCTGGTCCAACTGCCGGTATGTGCATAAGGGAGGTCCCAGGATCCGAACGCAGAGTCCAGAGACCCTCTCAGAGTAGTCTCCACAAGTTGAGGTGGCCGGGGGTGCAGTGACTCTAAGGATCCTTTCTGTGCCGGGAGAGCAAGATGGCGGCTGTTTGTACCACTTCTGACTACACCTTCTCTGATGGCCGTGATCGGCGTGGTAAGCACGGAGTGTTTTCAGACCACCCAGGCCCCGTGTTGTCTACCGCCTCCAGCTGCTTACACAGTCTTTGTTGTCCTCCAGGTTCTCTCGAGTCAGGCGGCGCTCTAGTACTCGTCCCCTCCAGATGTCAGTCTTCTACTTGTTGGGGTAAGTGGCAGCTCCGGAGCGGAGCCCTGACCCTCTGGAGCCTCAACCCTAATAGAGACCAGTGGAAGTCATCATCTCAGATAGGTAGGTGATTCAGCCATTGGTCATACTTAGGACCGGGTCTCCTTTTCAGTTAAAATACGGCTCTCAAATACCAGGCTAAGGCAATGTAGGATGCCTAAGTAGTTTCCCAATGGTCAGGTTTTTTTATTGAATAAGGCTGACTTAAAACAAGTTTAGATAACTAAAAGCCAGGAGCTCAGTGTCCAAGCGTCTGCACAGCACGGCAGTTAGCTCCGCTCTCCCAGCTGAAAGTTTTTTATGGGAAGTGTCTGATATTTCCCACTTGCAGTGGGTGTTCCAGTAACCTTTTAAACAGAAGCTTCCAGTTAAGCTCTAAGTAAGTTTTTAAAAGGTTTTATACTGGATTTTTATATCAGTATCTGTGCATATTTTTCTTTATAGTAGTGTATATTACATGCAATTATATGAAAATTGGTGTATACTGTCCCTTTAAAGCCAGTAGAAAAATGTTATGCCTAGAAAGCCAAGCACAGTCCGGTGCTATCCCACAATTACAAATTACATACTTAATAAAGATTACAGAAAAGGGATTTAAGCACTATATCTTCTGAAATATATTAAATTATAAAATGTAACTTTTATTATATATTGATTAAGAACAGAGAGGTATTCTGCATCAGGTGACAGGGGTGAAAAGCACACACAAAAAAACAAAATGTGTTTTGACCTTTTGGCAGGCCATTCTCAATGTTAATTTGGACAAACCGAGGCACTACTAAAGGGTCTTTTTATATCTTTAGGTCCTGGGGTTTGGCGCTATATGTGCTGCTATTAGGCCACCTACACCAATTGTCATACTGGGGGGCGTGACCTATGTCTCCGGTGATATTATTGGCAGTGACCCTTTACTGGAATAGTGAGTCAACATGAAAATAATCTATATTATTATAAGGAATAGTGTGATCAATATGAAGACATTATGTATACTCATTATATATCCATCAAATTATAAATGTGACCTCATTAAAGTTGTGAAATAATTAGAATGCTTGGAAAATTACTCTGTTGTTTCAACAACCAATATTGTACCAAATTGTTACAGTACTTAAGTTAATACCCCTGTAACACATTCAGTGGATACCTTTTATATTATTACGTTTTTTTAACTGCACATTAGTATTACTTAGTTATAATTTAATATCATGCTCAACATAACAAACAAACTATTCTTTCAGCAATAACTATGTACCCAGTTCAAGCTGTCATAACTGATAACATAATTATGCAGACTAAGGCTAATCATTCCTTATAGATGACATAAATTAGTGATTGGTAGCTAATTAGCCCATATGGAACATATTGCACCAGTTCATGTAATATATATAGATATTACTGCATAACATACTACATTTCAAGGACACAATTAAATTATATCTATTCCTCAACATTATTCCATAGAGATCTTATTGAATATTTTAATCTTGCAGGATTCAAAAAATATATACTTGTTTCTGTTTGAGATAGTATTTCTGCCTGCATAAAATCATAAAAAGGTGTTTACTGTCCCTTTAAATGTTTTGGATTAATATTAGAAATTTTCACAGACACTGCTGGCATTGGGGCCAGATTACAAAGTGACACGTTAACAGTTACGCGTGAGCGAAAAGGGGTTTATCGCAGGTGTTTTTATGCGTCGGGTTTACCTCATTTATTACAAGTTGAAAGTAAACATGATCGCTTAAGAGCAATCTTGATTTACGCTAGAATGATTACCGCATCCTAAGAGCTCTGGTTAACTGTTTTGCTAAACAAAAAAGTTGCACAAAACACATCAAAAATACTTTACAAAGTACAGTTACACTCATAATAACATCATCTAATAAAAATTATTTAAAATAAATATTGCACAAAAAAGTTATAAGGGCTCAAAGATAAGAAGTATATGTAGGTACGTGTATATATATATATATATATATATATATATATATATATATATATATATATATATATATACAGTTGTGCTCATAAGTTTACATACCCTGGCAGAATTTATGATTTCTTGCCCATTTTTTAGTGAATATGAATGATAACACAAAAACATTTCTTTCACTCATGGTTAGTGTGTGGCTGATGCCATTTATTATCAATCAAATGTGTTTACTCTTTTTAAATCATAATGACAACAGAAACTACCCAAATGACCCTGATCAAAAGTTTACATACCCTGGTGATTGTGGCCTGATAACATGCACACAAGTTGACACAAAGGGGTTTGAATGGCTGTTAAAGGTAACCATCCTCACCTGTGATCTGCTTGATTGTAATTAGTGTTTGTGTATAAAAGGTCAATGAGTTTCTGGACTCCTGACAGACCCTTGCATCTTTCATCCAGTGCTGCACTGACGTTTCTGGATTCTGAGTCATGGGGAAAGAAAAAGAATTGTCAAAGTATCTGTGGGAAAAACGTAGTTGAACTGTATAAAACAGGAAAGGGATATAAAAAGATATCCAAGGAATTGAGAATGCAAATCAGCAGTGTTCAAACTCTAATCAAGAAGTGGAAAATGAGACGTTCTGTTTGATAACATACTGCATTCAGCTTGCCATCAATTCTGACCAAATTTCCTGTGCCTTTGTAGCTCACACAACCCCAAAACATCCGCTTTGTGGCATTTGGGTAGTAATGCAGCCCATCTTTCTTCAAGTGCCTCCATATTGTGCAGCTTGAAACAGCCACACCACATGTCCTGTATTTCACCTGAAGCTATTTGTGGGTTTGTCTTTGCACCACAAACAATTTTCCTGGCAGTTGTGGCTGAAATATTAGTTGGTCTACCTGAATGTGGTTTGGTTTCAAAAGAACCCCTCATTTTCCACATCTTGATTAGAGTTTGAACACTGATGCTGATTTGCATTCTCAATTCCTTGGATATCTTTTCATATCCCTTTCCTGTTTTATGCAGTTCAACTACCTTTTCCCACAGATCCTTTGACAATTCTTTTGCTTTCTCCATGACTCAGAATCCAGAACCGTCAGTGCAGCACTGGATGAAAGATGCAAGGGTCTGTCAGGAGTCCAGAAACTCATTGACCTTTTATACACACACACTAATTACAAGAAAACAGATCACAGGTAAGGATGGTACCTTTAATAGCCATTCAACCCCCTTTGTGTCAACATGAGTGAAAGAAAAGTTTGTGTTATCACCCATATTCTCTAAAAAATGGACAAGAAATCATAAATTCTGCCAGGGTATGTAAACTTATGAGCACAACTGTATATATATATATATATATATATATATATATATATATATATATATATATATATATATAGAGAGAGAGAGAGAGAGAGAAAAAGCAAGAGAATGCACTCTCAGGACTTTTTGCAAAAGAAACCAATTTAATGGAACGTTTTCGGGGTTCACAACCCCTTCATCAGCATATATATATATATACACACACAGTGTAGGCACCCCTGACCATTTCCATGATTTTGATTTATAAATAATTGGGTGTTTGGATCAGCAATTTCATTTTGTGGCAGGCCAAGTAAAATTTCAGAGAGGCAAAGGATGGTGAGAACGGTCAAAAACAGCCCACAGACCACCTCCAAAGACCTACAACATCATCTTGCTCCAGATGGTGTCACTGTGAATCGTTCAACAATTCAGCGCACTTTGCACAAGGAGAAGCTGTATGGGAGAGTGATGCAGAAGAAGCCTTTTCTGCACACATGCCACAAACAGAGTCTCTTGAGGTATGCAAACGCATACTTGGACAAGCCAGCTTCATTTTGGAAGAAGGTGCTGTGGACTGATGAAACAAAGATTGAGTTATTTGGTCATAACAAAGGGACATTATGCATGGCGGCAAAAGAACACAGTGTTCCAAGACAAACATTTGCTACCCACAGTAAAATTTGGTGGATGTTCCATCATGCTGTGGGGCTGTGTGACCAGTGCCGATACTGGGAATCTTGTTAATGTTGAGTGTCGCATGGATTCCACTCAATATCAGCAGATACTTGAGAATAATTTTAGGAATCAGTCACAAAGTTGAAGTTACGCCGGGGCTGCATATTGCAACAAGACAACAACCCAAAACATTGCTCAAAATCTACTCTGGCATTTAAGCAGAGGTACAAGTAAAATATTCTGGAATGGCCATCCCAGTCCCCAGACCTGAATATCATTGAAAATCTGTGGGCTGATTTGAAGCGGGCTGTCCATGCTCGGCAACCATTAAACCTAACTGAACTGAAGATGTTTTGCAAGGAGGAATGGTCCAAAATACCTTCATCCAGAATGCAGACACTCATTATAGGCTATAGAAAGCATCTAGATGCTGTTATTTCTGCTAAAGGAGGCTCTACTAAACATTGATGCAATATTTCTGTTGGGGTGCCCACATTTTTGCACCTGTCTAATTTCGTTTGGATGCATATTGCACATTTTCTGTTAACCCAATAAACCTTTTTTCACTACTGAAATATTACTGTGTCCTTCAGTTATTTGATAGATCAAAATGAAATTGCTGACCCCCGTATTCAGACTCTGAAGACGTGGGGTCACTCCCCAAAAACGTTCACTCATTTGAAATAAATAATTTTTCACATTACAGAGAGTTCATCCCCTGCAGTTAAGTAGATGAAAACATGTTCAATAATATTTCTGCAATATTCATATGTAATAAAGTGTTATACTGTGTATTTACTGTAAATATTTCACATTCCGATGTTGTGCACAAAGCAGAATATGTTCAAAGTATTTTTAATTAGATATTCCTATATATATATATCTATACCTATATATAATCATGTGTTTATATATATATATATATATATATATATACACACACACACAGTATATATATATATATATATATATATATATATAGCACACAGAGAAAGTCCAGCACTCACTCACAAGCTCTCAAATAAGATAAACTCTTCCATTGCTGCTTTTTATCTTAGTTGAGAGCTTGTGAGTGAGTGCTGGACTTTCTCTGTATGCTATATTAATGTATTCATTTTTTTGTAATTTTCCCTGTTTGGGCCTTGCACCCAGGCCTGTCTGGGGTTAACTGCCTGTGACTCTGGTGACAGTGCAGATTCCTGAGAGTGTTGTTTTGCACCCAGGGCTGTGCATGTTTCAGGGTCATAGGATGTGTACCCGGTCTGGCCTGAGAGTGCTGACCCCACCCGTGTTTTGTATATATATATATATATATATATATATATATATATATATATATATATATTTATATTTAGAGGTACCATAATACCATCAAATATATATAGAAATATGTATTTATGGATAAATAGAACATATTTTGCTATTTGAACAACATTAGAATGTGAAATATTTATATTTTCATGTCAGGTTAACACACCTGAGAATATGCAATCAGATTTGCGCATGACTAGGGTGTTAGGTGTTTCCAATTTTTTGCTCCTTTGACTTTTAGGGGAAATATGCTATAGTGCACGAGTTAGTGCTCGAGCTGGAGCGTTAAATATTGCTCCACTTGTAATCTGGCCCATAGTGTGCTAAACATATGTGCACGCTCTCAAGCTCCTATTAACCTACCAAGGTTTACACTTCAGCAAAAGATACTATGAGAACAAAGCAAATGTTTTTATAGCAGTAAATTAAAAAGTTGTTTCAAATTGCATGCTGTACCTAAACCATGAAGGTTTCATTTTGACTTTAATTTGTCTTTAATTAATTTACATTTTAGAAACAAAATTGAAAGCATTTTGTTTTTCCAGAGTTATGAGTTTATTTTAAATTAAAAGTGATGTATTCAAATTAATGACTCACTTTTATGTCCCTTTAGTACTGATAATTTTATTCTGCTGTTTTCCAAGAAATTGTAGATAATTGCAGACAGCAATTAATGACTAAACAAGGTAGGAGTAATACGAATAAAAGACAATGTACTGAGTTAATTTACTTGTAACAATGCAAGTGCTTTGTATTAGTCAGTAAACTGGTCCAGCCATAGTTGACTTTAGCATCCAGGTCCATAAAGAAATATGTGAGACTGCCCATGAAAAAACAGGACTATTTTTCAGGGTATGTTTCAGTTTTTCCGTGTTCACTTGTGCCAAAAAAATTATAATGCTTCCTATAGCATAACTGTTTGCTCATCCAGAAAAGCCAAATGCTGAAATTCTATGAAAAGAGTCAGAACAGCTAACCACATATAATGCATTGTATTCTTTTGATAACCCTTTTCTGTGCTAGAGCTGTTTGCTTGTCTCTCATTGCATTTAAATGTACATTTAAAGGGACAGTATACACCAATTTTCATATAACTGCATGTAATAGACACTGCTATAAAGAAGAATGTGCACAGATACTGATCTAAAAATCTAGTATAAAACATTTTAAAAACTTACTTAGAAGCTTCCTCTTAAGCATGGTTGATGAGTTTAGACTGTGATATCCACTGAAAGTGGCCAAGAAAGCAAGAAGAGCAGACCCCCCCCCCCCCCCACACACACACACACATATACAAACAGGAGCAAACAGGAGTCTGTTGACTTGGATCTACATCTGATACCTTGGTGCTTGGTTAGGATTCTGAAAATCAGCACAATGTTAATGAAAAAGAAGCAAAACTATACATTCTTACAAAAACACTCCCAGATTGGATATATAAATGGATCATCTACAAAACATTTATGCAAAGAAAAAGCTAGTATTTAGTGTCCCTTTAAACTTATTTTTTTGGGGGAGGTACCCACACAAATCATACCTTATGTTTTCAACAGGCTAAACAACAATATGGAAAAACATCATAATATAAGTAGCAAAAATAATAACAATAATAATTTTAATGTAATGCGATATACATACTTTACTTCATTTCATTGGGAGTCATTATTTCCTAAATATTTCAAACAGACACATCTTGGTCTCACATTTAGCATTAGTTTGCTGAAAACATTTAAATGCATACTGTTTGAAAACAATTCATAATTAAAAATCATAAGATATAATAGAGATGTGCACAGGCAAAAACATTGTCTAGTCGGAAAGATTTGTTTCAGATTGCTCCCAAAGTTAAATTTTGTCAAATTTTGTTTGTGTAGGCATTCGCTTTGGACAAATATTGGATTTAGATTGTTACCTTTTATTTCCAATATAAACAACAAATACACATAACTAATTTTGACAAAAATCTTACTTATAGAATTCAAATAAATAAAAGTAACTGTCTTTCAATGCTAATAGAACATAGAAGGGAATTTCAGACTAGCTCACAGAGGCACAGAAGGTTAAAGCTTGATTGGACAAGCCTGTATGACTAAAATCCAATATTTAGTGCCTGACTGGCTGCTGTTCCTAGCATCAATCATTAGTATTACTATGGCATGATTTGGACAGAGGATGAGACACATGATGTTTAGCCCCCTGTACATCATAACAAGCAAATTAAGTAGCAAAATATATTGCCCCCCTCCCCAGTTCCTGCACTTTTTCTTTCCTAAGATATGGAGAGTCCACAACGTCATCAATTACTAATGGGAATATCACTCCTGGCCAGCAAGAGGAGGCAAAGAGCACCACAGCAAAGCTGTTAAGTGTCACTCCCCTACCCATAATCCCCAGTCATTCTTTTTTTTTTTTTTAAACTTTATGACAAAAGAGAAAAAAATTATCAACCAAGCAATTTACAGAATATAATACGGCACTGGAACAATGTTGAGAAAAAATACAATACAAAAAATACATGACTATCATTAAATGTCACAGCAGAATTACCGAAATACTCGGATTAATACATAGCCTGTATTGAGTATGAGGTAACAGGAAGAGAACCCTGCTTCAAATACATATAATTAGTTATTTCCCATTCTTCCCTTTTGTGCTTTTAAAATTTTTTAAGTGTTAAAAACAATTAAACCTGCATGCGTGGACAATAGAAACAGACCAGAGCAAGACACACCATAAATAACGAGACAAACATTAACCAGTCAAACAAAACAACAACAAAACAAAACAGAACAAAACAAAACAAAAAAAATAGGAAGGGGAGGGACCGCCCTCTCGCCCCTCCGCTCCCCCCCGGAACGCCTCACTCCACACCCTCTCCCCAATCTCCAGGAAAGTGCCCTGCCAGGATATTTATCAAAACGTATTCAGAATCCCTGAATGGTTTGATAATTTTTTTTTTATATACTAGGGGCAGGGATCTTATAAATTTCTCCCATTTTCTAAAGAAGGCGGGCAAGTGGATATCTTGAAGGAAGGGTATATTAAACTGCTCTGTTTTAAATTGGCTGACTACGGCTGCTTTAAATTGAACCATTGTAGGTGCAGAGCGTGCCTGACATAATTTAAGGATGAGATTCCGTCCAGTTAATATAATTGTATTTATAAGGCTATAGTTTTTGTTTATTCCTTGAAATCTCACCAGAAAGAAGCTCTTGATAGGGATTAGCTCATGTTCCAGTTTTAGAACATTGCTCATCCAATATGAGATCTTTCTCCAGAATTGAGATCTTTCTCCAGTATTTAGAGTCAGACAGGAAAGGGTCTAACGCTCACTTCCCTACCGCGATTCCAGGCTACCGCAGATCCCCTTAAGCCAATTGCGTATCCTATCTTTTCAATGGGAACGCCGGTATTTGGAGTCTTGGGAGAAGTGAGCGGTAGACCCTCTACCGACAAGACTCCTACCGCCAAAAAAAGTCAGTAGTTAAGAGCTTTATGGGCTAACGCCGAAATATAAAGCTCTTAACTACTGTGCTACAAAGTACACTAACACCCATAAACTACCTATGTACCCCTAAACCGAGGCCCCCCCACATCGCCGCCACTATAATATTTTTTTTTAACCCCTAATCTGCCGACCGGACACCGCCGCCACCTACATTATACCTATGAACCCCTAATCTGCTGCCCCTAACATCGCCGACTCCTATATTATATTTATTAACCCCTAATCTGCCCCCCCAACATCGCCGCTACCTTACCTACACTTATTAACCCCTAATCTGCCGACCGGACCTTGCCGTCACTATAATAAATGCATTAACCCCTAAACCGCCGCACTCCCACCTCGCAAACACTAAAATAAATAGTATTAACCCCTAATCTGCCCTCCCTAACATCACCGCCACCTACCTACAATTATTAACTCCTAATCTCCCGCCCGCAACGTCGCCGCTACTATAATAAATTTATTAACCCCTAAACCTAAGTCTAACCCTAACACCCCCCTAACATAAATATAATTTAAATGAAACGAAATAATATTCCTAAAAATAACTAAATTATTCCTATTTAAAAATAAATACTTACCTATAAAATAAACCCTAATATAGCTACAATATAACTAATAATTACATTGTAGCTATTTTAGGATTTATATTTATTTTACAGGCAATTTTGTATTTATTTTAACTAATAACTAATAACTATTTAATAGCTACCCAGTTAAAATAAGTACAAAATTACCTGTAAAATATATCCTAACCTAAGTTACAAATACACCTAACACTACACTATCAATAAATTAATTAAATAAATGACCTACAATTACCTAAAATAAATTACAATACAATAAACTATTCTATAATACAAAAAACAAACAAACACTAAATTACAAAAAATAAAACCTTCAGGGGGTTAGCGATAGTTTTTTTTAATGGGGGTTTGGGTGGGTTAGAGTAGGGGTATGTGGGTGGTGGGTTGTAATGTTGGGGGGTATTGTATTTTTATTTTCAGGTAAAAGAGCTGATTACTTTGGGGCAATGCCCCGCAAAAAGCCCTTTTAAGGGCTGGTAAAAGAGCTGATTACTTTGGTAGTTTAGAATAGGGTAGGGAATTTTTTATTTTGGGGGGCTTTTTTATTTTATTAGGGGGATTAGATTAGGTGTAATTAGTTTAAACTTCTTGTAATTCTTTTTTATTTTTTGTAATTTAGTGTTTGTTTTTTTGTATTATAGAATAGTTTATTTTATTGTAATTTATTTTAGGTAATTGTAGGTAATTTATTTAATTAATTTATTGATAGTGTAGGGTTAGGTTTATTTGTAACTTAGGTTAGGATTTATTTTACAGGTAATTTTGTACTTATTTTAACTGGGTAGCTATTAAATAGTTATTAACTATTTAATAGCTATTGTACCTAGTTAAAATAAATACAAAGTTGCCTGTAAAATAAATATAAATCCTAAAATAGCTACAATGTAATTATTAGTTATATTGTAGCTATATTAGGGTTTTTTTATAGGTAAGTATTTATTTTTAGTGCTAAAAATAAATACACAGAGCGCCTCCTAAAAGGCTAAGACACTAGTAGTGACAAGATTATTTAAATAAAAAATATATTGAAATTCTATAGGGGTATATAAAATATTTTATAAGCTACTTATAGCTAAAATATACAAACAAGATACAAAAGTGGATCCACTTAAAATTAACAATAAAATATGCATATATCTATATAAAAAAACAATACAATTGTGGTTAAAAACCACAACAATATACAATCTTAATCACAAAATAAATTACAATAAAACAGCTGTTGATGGTTGGATAAAAAATATAAATATATAAAAACATCAATTTACTGAGTAGGTGTCCATAAATATGTAGGTCCTAAACTTTAAATTCTTTCCAGAGAGTGAATGTCCAATATGAAGATTCTATTTTAAACAGTTATCCTTATATATCCCTCGATAAACGGTGAAATGATGAAGTGTGTAAAAAAGAAAAACGTAGTGGTTTTCAAATCAAATTTAAAAAATTATTGTGAATATCCAAAAAATCCTGAAAAGATGATGTGATGAAGTGGGCGTGAATAATCAAAAATGTGTGTACACAAAAATAAAAAAAGAAAAAGGAAAAAATGTGAAAAAATAATCCAAATGAATATTTAGAATGTGTTAAAGTGAATAACACACTTATAAAGTGACCCTTATGTGAATACAAGATGTGAAGAGATGCTCCTAAAAAGTTATTCCTGTGTGTAAACGATGAAAAAATACAGAAATGGATCCTATGTCTCAGGGATCAATTCATTCAAAGATATACCTGTAATAAAACAATAAAAACAGGTTTTATTGCAGGTATATCTTTGAATGAATTGATCCCTGAGACATAGGATCCATTTCTGTATTTTTTCATTTGGATTATTTTTTCACATTTTTTCCTTTTTCTTTTTTCATTTTTGTGTACACACATTTTTGATTATTCACGCCCACTTCATCACATCATCTTTTCAGGATTTTTTGGATATTCACAATAATTTTTGAAATTTGATTTGAAAACCACTACGTTTTTCTTTTTTACACACTTCATCATTTCACCGTTTATCGAGGGATATATAAGGATAACTGTTTAAAATAGAATCTTCATATTGGACATTCACTCTCTGGAAAGAATTTAAAGTTTGGGACCTACATATTTATGGACACCTACTCAGTAAATTGATGTTTTTATATATTAATATTTTTTATCCAACCATCAACAGCTGTTTTATTGTAATTTATTTTGTGATTAAGATTGTATATTGTTGTGGTTTTTAACCACAATTGTATTGTTTTTTTATATAGATATATGCATATTGTATTGTTAATTTTAAGTGGATCCACTTTTGTATCTTGTTTGTATATTTTAGCTATAAGTAGCTTATAAAATATTATATATACCCCTATAGAATTTCAATATATTTTTTATTTAAATAATCTTGTCACTACTAGTGTCTTAGCCTTTTAGGAGGCGCTCTGTGTATTTATTTTTAGCACTACATTCATCTTTTTGGGGGCGCTGGTACCCACAATACTAGGAGCTACTGACACAAGGTTGAGCGCTGTCAGATTTTAACAGATTTTTAAGTATTTATTTTTAAATAGGAATAATTTAGTTAATTTTAGGAATATTATTTTGTTTCATTTAAATTATATTTATGTTAAGGGGGTGTTAGGGTTTGGGTTAGACTTAGGTTTAGGGGTTAATAAATTTATTATAGTAGCGGCGACGTTGCGGACGGGAGATTAGGGGTTAATAATTGTAGGTAGGTGGCGGCGATGTTAGGGAGGGCAGATTAGATTTTTTTTTTTTTAAACTTTATGACAAAAGAGAAAAAAATTATCAACCAAGCAATTTACAGAATATAATACGGCACTGGAACAATGTTGAGAAAAAATACAATACAAAAAATACATGACTATCATTAAATGTCACAGCAGAATTACCGAATACTCGGATTAATACATAGCCTGTATTGAGTATGAGGTAACAGGAAGAGAACCCTGCTTCAAATACATATAATTAGTTATTTCCCATTCTTCCCTTTTGTGCTTTTAAAATTTTTTAAGTGTTAAAAACAATTAAACCTGCATGCGTGGACAATAGAAACAGACCAGAGCAAGACACACCATAAATAACGAGACAAACATTAACCAGTCAAACAAAACAACAACAAAACAAAACAGAACAAAACAAAACAAAACAAAAAAAATAGGAAGGGGAGGGACCGCCCTCTCGCCCCTCCGCTCCCCCCCGGAACGCCTCACTCCACACCCTCTCCCCAATCTCCAGGAAAGTGCCCTGCCAGGATATTTATCAAAACGTATTCAGAATCCCTGAATGGTTTGATAATTTTTTTTTTATATACTAGGGGCAGGGATCTTATAAATTTCTCCCATTTTCTAAAGAAGGCGGGCAAGTGGATATCTTGAGGGAAGGGTATATTAAACTGCTCTGTTTTAAATTGGCTGACTACGGCTGCTTTAAATTGAACCATTGTAGGTGCAGAGCGTGCCTGACATAATTTAAGGATGAGATTCCGTCCAGTTAATATAATTGTATTTATAAGGCTATAGTTTTTGTTTATTCCTTGAAATCTCACCAGAAAGAAGCTCTCGATAGGGATTAGCTCATGTTCCAGTTTTAGAACATTGCTCATCCAATATGAGATCTTTCTCCAGAATTGAGATCTTTCTCCAGTATTTAGAGTCAGACAGGAAAGGGTCTAACGCTCACTTCCCTACCGCGATTCCAGGCTACCGCAGATCCCCTTAAGCCAATTGCGTATCCTATCTTTTCAATGGGAACGCCGGTATTTGGAGTCTTGGGAGAAGTGAGCGGTAGACCCTCTACCGACAAGACTCCTACCGCCAAAAAAAGTCAGTAGTTAAGAGTTTTATGGGCTAACGCCGAAATATAAAGCTCTTAACTACTGTGCTACAAAGTACACTAACACCCATAAACTACCTATGTACCCCTAAACCGAGGCCCCCCCACATCGCCGCCACTATAATATTTTTTTTTAACCCCTAATCTGCCGACCGGACACCGCCGCCACCTACATTATACCTATGAACCCCTAATCTGCTGCCCCTAACATCGCCGACTCCTATATTATATTTATTAACCCCTAATCTGCCCCCCCAACATCGCCGCTACCTTACCTACACTTATTAACCCCTAATCTGCCGACCGGACCTTGCCGTCACTATAATAAATGCATTAACCCCTAAACCGCCGCACTCCCACCTCGCAAACACTAAAATAAATAGTATTAACCCCTAATCTGCCCTCCCTAACATCACCGCCACCTACCTACAATTATTAACTCCTAATCTCCCGCCCGCAACGTCGCCGCTACTATAATAAATTTATTAACCCCTAAACCTAAGTCTAACCCTAACACCCCCCTAACATAAATATAATTTAAATGAAACGAAATAATATTCCTAAAAATAACTAAATTATTCCTATTTAAAAATAAATACTAACCTATAAAATAAACCCTAATATAGCTACAATATAACTAATAATTACATTGTAGCTATTTTAGGATTTATATTTATTTTACAGGCAATTTTGTATTTATTTTAACTAATAACTATTTAATAGCTACCCAGTTAAAATAAGTACAAAATTACCTGTAAAATATATCCTAACCTAAGTTACAAATACACCTAACACTACACTATCAATAAATTAATTAAATAAATGACCTACAATTACCTAAAATAAATTACAATACAATAAACTATTCTATAATACAAAAAACAAACAAACACTAAATTACAAAAAATAAAACCTTCAGGGGGTTAGCGATAGTTTTTTTTAATGGGGGTTTGGGTGGGTTAGAGTAGGGGTATGTGGGTGGTGGGTTGTAATGTTGGGGGGTATTGTATTTTTATTTTCAGGTAAAAGAGCTGATTACTTTGGGGCAATGCCCCGCAAAAAGCCCTTTTAAGGGCTGGTAAAAGAGCTGATTACTTTGGTAGTTTAGAATAGGGTAGGGAATTTTTTATTTTGGGGGGCTTTTTTATTTTATTAGGGGGATTAGATTAGGTGTAATTAGTTTAAACTTCTTGTAATTCTTTTTTATTTTTTGTAATTTAGTGTTTGTTTTTTTTGTATTATAGAATAGTTTATTTTATTGTAATTTATTTTAGGTAATTGTAGGTAATTTATTTAATTAATTTATTGATAGTGTAGGGTTAGGTTTATTTGTAACTTAGGTTAGGATTTATTTTACAGGTAATTTTGTACTTATTTTAACTGGGTAGCTATTAAATAGTTATTAACTATTTAATAGCTATTGTACCTAGTTAAAATAAATACAAAGTTGCCTGTAAAATAAATATAAATCCTAAAATAGCTACAATGTAATTATTAGTTATATTGTAGCTATATTAGGGTTTTTTTTATAGGTAAGTATTTATTTTTAGTGCTAAAAATAAATACACAGAGCGCCTCCTAAAAGGCTAAGACACTAGTAGTGACAAGATTATTTAAATAAAAAATATATTGAAATTCTATAGGGGTATATAAAATATTTTATAAGCTACTTATAGCTAAAATATACAAACAAGATACAAAAGTGGATCCACTTAAAATTAACAATAAAATATGCATATATCTATATAAAAAAACAATACAATTGTGGTTAAAAACCACAACAATATACAATCTTAATCACAAAATAAATTACAATAAAACAGCTGTTGATGGTTGGATAAAAAATATAAATATATAAAAACATCAATTTACTGAGTAGGTGTCCATAAATATGTAGGTCCTAAACTTTAAATTCTTTCCAGAGAGTGAATGTCCAATATGAAGATTCTATTTTAGACAGTTATCCTTATATATCCCTCAATAAACGGTGAAATGATGAAGTGTGTAAAAAAGAAAAACGTAGTGGTTTTCAAATCAAATTTAAAAAATTATTGTGAATATCCAAAAAATCCTGAAAAGATGATGTGATGAAGTGGGCGTGAATAATCAAAAATGTGTGTACACAAAAATAAAAAAAGAAAAAGGAAAAAATGTGAAAAAATAATCCAAATGAATATTTAGAATGTGTTAAAGTGAATAACACACTTATAAAGTGACCCTTATGTGAATACAAGATGTGAAGAGATGCTCCTAAAAAGTTATTCCTGTGTGTAAACGATGAAAAAATACAGAAATGGATCCTATGTCTCAGGGATCAATTCATTCAAAGATATACCTGTAATAAAACAATAAAAACAGGTTTTATTGCAGGTATATCTTTGAATGAATTGATCCCTGAGACATAGGATCCATTTCTGTATTTTTTCATTTGGATTATTTTTTCACATTTTTTCCTTTTTCTTTTTTCATTTTTGTGTACACACATTTTTGATTATTCACGCCCACTTCATCACATCATCTTTTCAGGATTTTTTGGATATTCACAATAATTTTTGAAATTTGATTTGAAAACCACTACGTTTTTCTTTTTTACACACTTCATCATTTCACCGTTTATCGAGGGATATATAAGGATAACTGTTTAAAATAGAATCTTCATATTGGACATTCACTCTCTGGAAAGAATTTAAAGTTTGGGACCTACATATTTATGGACACCTACTCAGTAAATTGATGTTTTTATATATTAATATTTTTTATCCAACCATCAACAGCTGTTTTATTGTAATTTATTTTGTGATTAAGATTGTATATTGTTGTGGTTTTTAACCACAATTGTATTGTTTTTTTATATAGATATATGCATATTGTATTGTTAATTTTAAGTGGATCCACTTTTGTATCTTGTTTGTATATTTTAGCTATAAGTAGCTTATAAAATATTTTATATACCCCTATAGAATTTCAATATATTTTTTATTTAAATAATCTTGTCACTACTAGTGTCTTAGCCTTTTAGGAGGCGCTCTGTGTATTTATTTTTAGCACTACATTCATCTTTTTGGGGGCGCTGGTACCCACAATACTAGGAGCTACTGACACAAGGTTGAGCGCTGTCAGATTTTAACAGATTTTTAAGTATTTATTTTTAAATAGGAATAATTTAGTTAATTTTAGGAATATTATTTTGTTTCATTTAAATTATATTTATGTTAAGGGGGTGTTAGGGTTTGGGTTAGACTTAGGTTTAGGGGTTAATAAATTTATTATAGTAGCGGCGACGTTGCGGACGGGAGATTAGGGGTTAATAATTGTAGGTAGGTGGCGGCGATGTTAGGGAGGGCAGATTAGGGGTTAATACTATTTATTCTAGTGTTTGCGAGGCAGGAGTGTGGCGGTTTAGGGGTTAATACATTTATTATAGTGGCGGCGAGGTCCGGTCGGCAGATTAGGGGTTAATAATTGTAGGTAAGGTAGGGGCAGCAGATTAGGGGTTCATAGGTATAATGTAGGTTGCGGCGGTGTCCGGAGCGGCAGATTAGGGGTTAATAATATAATGCAGGTGTCAGCGATAGTGGGGGCGGCAGATTAGGGGTTAATAAGTGTAAGGTTAGGGGTGTTTAGACTTTGGGTACATGTTAGGGTGTTAGGTGCAGACTTAGAGAGTGTTTCCCCATAGGAAACAATTTGGCTGCGTTAGGAGCTGAACGCTGCTTTTTTGCAGGTGTTAGGTTTTTTTTCAGCACAAAATGGCCCATTGATTCCTATGGGGATATCATGCACGAGCACGTTTTTCCATCTTACCGCTACCGTAAGCAACGCTGGTATTGAGGGTTGAAGTGGAGCTACATTAGGCTCAACGCACCCTTTTCTGAGCCTAACGCAGCCCCTCAGACAACTCTAAATACCAGCGTTGTTGGAAGGGTGCGTTGGGAAAAAAAGCAGCGTTAGCTACGCGGGTCTTTACCGACAGAACTCTAAATCTAGCCGTAAGTGTTTTTGAGATTCACTGGTATCTCTTTGTTTTTTACAATAAACTACCATTGGCCCTTAAAAGGGCCTTTTGTGGAGCATTGCCCTGAAGAAATCAGCTCTTTTACCTGTAAAAAAAATACAAACACCTTCCCCCACAGTAAAACCCACAACCCCCACAACCAACCCCCCCAAATAAAATAACTATCTAAAAAAAACTAAGCTAACAATTGCATTTGTATGGGCATTGCCCTTAAAAGGGCATTTAGCTCTTTTACATGCCCAGAGCCTAAACTAAAAATAAAACCCACCCAAAAAACCCTTAAAAAAACCTAACACTAACTCCCGACGATCCACTTACAGTTATTGAAGTACCGCTTGAAGGATCCATTCAGCCAGCGAAGTCCTCATCCATGCGGCAAGAAGTCTTCATCCGGACGGCATCTTCTATCTTCATTCATCCGGCGCGGAGCGGGTCCACCCTGAAGACATCCGGCGTGGAACTTCAATGCAAGTGACGTCATCCAAGATGGCATCCCTTGCATTCCTATTAGAGCTGCTAAAATCCTATTGGCTGTTCCAATCAGCCAATAGGATTGAGCTCTCATCCTTTGGGAACAGCCAATAGGATTTTAGCAGCTTTAATCCTATTGGCTGATTGAAATCTTTCAGCCAATAGGAATGCAAGGGACGCCATCTTGGATGACGTCACTTGCATTGAAGTTCCAGTTTATGGCGGCAACCGTATGAAGAGGATTCTTAGCGCTGGATGTCTTCAGAATGGACCCGCTCTGCGCCGGATAGATGAAGATAGAAGATGCCGTCTGGATGAAGACTTCTTGCCGCATGGATGAGGACTTCAATAACTGTAAGTGGATCGTCGGGGTTAGTGTTTTTGGTTGGGTTTTATTTTTAGTTTAGGGTCTGGGCATGTAAAAGAGCTAAATTCCCTTTTAACGGCAATGCACATACAAATGCCCTTTTCACGGCAATGGAGAGCTTAGTTTTTTTTAGATAGTTATTTTATTTGGGGTGGTTGGTTGGTTGGGTGGTGGGTTTTGGGGGGGTGTTTGTATTTTTTTACAGCTAAAAGAGCTGATTTCTTTGGGGCAATGCCCCACAAAAGGGCCAATGGTAGTTTATTGTAGGCTAGGGTTTTTTTATTTTGGGGAAGCTTTTTTTATTTTGATAGGGCTATTAGATTAGGTGTAATTCTTTTTTATTTTTGATAATTTGTTTCTTATTTTTCGTAATTTAGTGTTTTTTTTTGTAATTTAGTTATTTTTTTTGGTAATTAGATACTTTTTGTAATTTTTAGATTAGTGTTAGGATTTTTTTAATGTGTAGTTTAGTTTAATTTAATTGGTAAATAATTTAATTTTAGTTCAATAATTATAATAGTTTAATTGTTAGTTCAAAATTAATTTATTTAATTTGATAGGTAAGTTTTAATTTAATTTAAGATAGGGAAATTGTAATTTTGTTAGGGGGTCGTTAGTAATAAAGTTAGGGGGTCGTTAGGTTCAGGGGTTAATAGTTTATTTTACTATATTTTGTTGTGGGGGCTTTCGGTTTAGCCGTTAATAGGTTTATTATAGTATATTTTGTTGTGGGGGGCTTTCGGTTTACGGGTTAATAGTTTATTTTAGTATATCTCGTTGTGGGGGGCATGCGGTTTAGGGATTGATAGGTTTATTATAGCGGCGGTGTGGGAGCATGGCATATTAGGGGTTAATAATATTTAAATAGTGTTTGCGATGCGGGAGGGCGGTGGTTTAGGGGTTAATAACTTTATTATAGTGGCGACGATGTCTGGGAGCGCCGCAATATGGGTTAATACATTTTAATAGTGGCAGCGATGTCTGGAGCGGCAGATTAGGGGTTAATAAATTTATTATAGTGTTTGCGATGCGGGAGGGCCTCGGTTTAGGGGTTAATAGGTAGTTTATGGGTGTTTAGTGTACTTTGTAACACATTAGTTATGAGTTTTTCGTTACAGCTTTGTAGCATAAAACTCTTAACTACTGGCTTTAGATGGCAGTACGGATCTTGTGGTTATAGAGTGTACCACTCGCTTTTTGGCCTTCCAGGCAAACTCATATTACTAGCGCTATGGGAGTCCCATTGAAAAAGGACTTTTGTAAAAGTGCGGTACTGACGTTGCGTGACTGGCTAAAAGGTGTGCGGTGCACCTATACCAACAAGACTTGTAATAGCAGCGTTATGGAAAATGAAGCGTTATGGGCCATAACAATGCTATTTGACTCATAACGCAAAACTCTATCTAGCTGTATGTTATTTTAAAATCTGTATTTTAAGATTTTAATTTTTCTTCTGAGGTTTTTCCTATTCAAGATACTTTCTGTATTATGCTATAAAGAATGGTTTATCCTGACTGTACTACTATTTCTATATAAATTGGTACTTATTTTTAGGATTCTTTAGAGTTTGAATATAACCTTAGTTATATAGAGCATATTCACGTACTGTTTATGTTTTTAGCTCATCTTTAACTGTGACTGACATTACTGTTCTCTCAACCTTTTGTTGAACAGTTAACATAAGCAGTTTTAGATTCTCAAGTATATAACTCTGTTTATTTACTTCTGATGTATTCATTTTATTATGTTTACTGTATCTATTACTATGATTTCAAATATTTTTTTTATTATCTCTAGCTTGTTAGGATAATAATTAGTTTGATTTCTATTATCTCCACTATATGGAGATTTAGAGTTTTTTTCTGCCCTACTTTTAGCCCGGTGATGTAGATCAGTTGGTGAATGTCCTGACTACAAACATTTGTTCTAGATCCAAGGGTCATAGAATCATAGCCCAGCAGGGAATAAGAAAATTCAGGTGTGCTCGTGCATAAGTTAGATCAGGGTTCTGCAAACTTTTCCCCCCAAGACCCAGTGCCATGATACCACATACCTTTGGGACCCAATTTTTATACTTAGTCTGAAAATTTCTTAAGAAATAAACAACATGATAGCTGCAATGTTTGGCAAAGAGACTAAAATATGTGCATGCTTTATTCCTGATTGTAGTCAAATTTGAAAGTGTTGTAAAATGTAATAACATGCACACAATCATACAACACACACAAACACACTCTCATACAACACACATTTTCATGTAACACACATACCACACACACACTCTTATACAACACACACATACACACACACACGTTAATATAACACACACTCTCTCATACAACACACACACTTTCAAATAACACACACACACTTTCATATTGCACGCATACCACACACACACACACACACTCATACAACACACATACCACACACACTCTCATATAACACACACACTCTCATACAACACACACATACACACACACGTTAGTATAACGCACACACTTTCATATAACACACACACACTTTCATATTGGACGCATACCACACACACACACACACACACACTCATACACTCATACAACACACGTACCACACACACTCTCATATAACACACACACTCTCATACAACACACACCCCACATACTCTCATAAACAACACACGCACAGCACACACACAATCTCATACAATACACCACATACACTCCTACAACACACACAGTCGTGACCCAGTACACATGGTGTTGTGACCCAGTAATGGGTCCCGACCCATGGTTTGAAGAACCTTGCGTTATATGATGTATCTATAGATTTTTTAAATGAATTCAGTCTTCTATTTGCAATATACCTTTAAAAATAATTCTACTTTTATATATAAATGATAAAAAAGTTTGATGAAATAGTAAAATATTTATGTATCTTTTATTTTCCAGGTCTCAAGTGTGTATGTCTTTTGTGTGAGAATACAAATTTCACATGTCAAACTGAAGGAGCTTGTTGGGTGTCAGTTATGCTTACTAATGGCAAGGAAGAAGTGACAAGATCTTGCATGTCTGTCCCAGAGCTAAAAGCACAGGTTTACTGCCGCAGTTCAAACAATATTACTAGGACAGAGTGTTGCCTCTCAGATTTCTGTAACAATATAACACTCCGGCTGCCTCCAGGTAAGAAAATTCCCATTATATGTCATGACTAGTATCCTACCTAATGTCCTAAATATACATTTCTTAAAATGTTTAACAAAAAAGTAAATTGACCTTAACAGCATCAGCAGGTGATTTAAAAAAATAAAATAAAAAAAATAATAATAATAGAAAATGTTGGTTTAGTTATTATGCAGATAATGACTATAAAGTGCTGTGTGTAATATTAATAGTAGTTATTTTGATTTAGGGAATGTAATGTGCATGTGTTTAGTAGTTTACTATTTTTCTCCAACATAGGTGTGTCCGGTCCACGGCGTCATCCTTACTTGTGGGATATTCTCTTCCCCAACAGGAAATGGCAAAGAGCCCAGCAAAGCTCGTCACATGATCCCTCCTAGGCTCCGCCTACCCCAGTCATTCTCTTTGCCGTTGCACAGGCAACATCTCCACGGAGATGGTTAAGAGTTTTTTGGTGTTTAAATGTAGTTTTTATTCTTCAATCAAGTGTTTGTTATTTTAAAATAGTGCTGGTATGTACTATTTACTCTGAAACAGAAAAGAGATGAAGATTTCTGTTTGTAAGAGGAAGATGATTTTAGCAAACGTTACTAAAATCGATTGCTGTTTCCACACAGGACTGTTGAGATGAAGTAACTTCAGTTGGGGGAAACAGTTGGCAGACTTTTCTGCTTGAGGTATGACTGGCCACATTTCTAACAAGACTATGTAATGCTGGAAGGCTGTCATTTCCCCTTATGGGGACCGGTAAGCCATTTTCTTAGATTAAGTAAAAGAATAAAGGGCTTCATAAGGGCTTAAAAAACTGGTAGACATTTTTATGGGCTAAAACGATTACTTTGCTAAGCATATTTTGCAGATTATAACTCTTAATAGTTATTATAATCTTGGGGATTGTTTAGAAAAACGTCAGGCACTGTATTGGACACCTTTTTCAGATGGGGGCCTTTTCTAGTTATAGGCAGAGCCTCATTTTCGCGCCACTAATGCGCAGTTGTTTTTGGAGAGCAAGGCATGCAGATGCATGTGTGAGGAGCTAAGAACCACTGAAAAAGCTTATAGAAGGCGTCATTTGGTATCGTATTCCCCTCTGGGCTTGGTTGGGTCTCAGCAAAGTAGATAGCTGGGACTGTATAGGGGTTAAATACTTTTAAGGCTTTAAGACACTGTGGTGAAATTTTGGTGAATTTTGAACAATTCCTTCATACTTTTTCACATATTCAGTAATAAAGTGTGTTCAGTTTGAAATTTAAAGTGACAGTAACGGTTTTATTTTAAAACGTTTTTTGTGCTTTGTTGACAAGTTTAAGCCTGTTTAACATGTCTGTACCATCAGATAAGCTATGTTCTATATGTATGAAAACCAAGGTTTCTCCCCATTTAAATTTATGTGATAATTGTGCCATAGTGTCCAAACAAAGTAGGGACAATGATGCCATAGATAATGATATTGCCCAAGATGATTCCTCAAATGAGGGGAGTAAGCATGATACTACATCATCCCCTTCTGTGTCTACACCAGTTTTGCCCACACAAGAGGCCCCTAGTACATCTAGTGCGCCAATACTTATTACCATGCAACAATTAACGGCTGTAATGGATAATTCTATTGCAAACATTTTAACCAAAATGCCTACTTATCAGAGAAAGCGCGATTGCTCTGTTTTAAACACTGAAGAGCAAGAGGACGCTGATGATAACTGTTCTGACATACCCTCACACCAATCTGAAGGGGCCAGGAGGGAGGTTTTGTCTGAGGGAGAAATTTCAGATTCAGGAAAAATTTCTCAACAAGCTGAACCTGATGTTGTAACATTTAAATTTAAATTAGAACATCTCCGCGCACTGCTTAAGGAGGTATTATCTACTCTGGATGATTGTGACAATTTGGTCATTCCAGAGAAATTATGTAAGATGGACAAGTTCCTAGAGGTTCCGGTGCCCCCCGACACCTTTCCTATACCCAAGCGGGTGGCGGACATAGTAAATAAGGAGTGGGAAAGGCCCGGCATACCTTTTGTTCCTCCCCCTATATTTAAGAAATTATTTCCTATAGTCGACCCCAGAAAGGACTTATGGCAGACAGTCCCCAAGGTCGAGGGGGCGGTTTCTACTCTAAACAAACGCACTACTATTCCTATAGAAGATAGTTGTGCTTTCAAAGATCCTATGGATTAGAGGGTTTGCTTAAAAAGATGTTTGTTCAGCAAGGTTACCTTCTACAACCAATTTCATGCATTGTTCCTGTCACTACGGCAGCGTGTTTCTGGTTCGAGGAACTAGAAAAGTCGCTCAATAAAGAATCTTCGTATGAGGAGGTTATGGACAGAGTTCAAGCACTTAAATTGGCTAACTCTTTTATTTTAGATGCCGCTTTGCAATTAGCTAGATTAGCGGCGAAAAATTCAGGGTTTGCTATCGTGGCGCGCAGAGCGCTTTGGCTAAAGTCTTGGTCAGCGGATGTGTCTTCCAAGACAAAATTGCTTAACATCCCTTTCAAGGGTAAAACACTGTTTGGACCTGATTTGAAAGAGATTATTTCAGACATCACCGGGGGAAAGGGCCACGCCCTCCCTCAAGATAGGTCTTTTAAGGCTAAAAATAAGCCTAATTTTCGTCCCTTTCGCAGAAACGGACCTGCCTCTAATTCTACATCCTCTAAGCAAGAGGGTAATACTTCACAACCCAAACCAGCCTGGAGACCGATGCAAGGCTGGAACAAGGGTAAGCAGGCCAAGAAGCCTGCCACTGCTACCAAAACAGCATGAAGGGATGGCCCCCGATCCGGGACCGGATCTGGTGGGGGGCAGACTTTCTCTCTTTGCTCAGGCTTGGGCAAGAGATGTTCAGCATCCTTGGGCACTAGAAATAGTTTCTCAAGGTTATCTCCTGGAATTCAAGGAACTACCCCCAAGGGGAAGGTTCCACAGGTCTCAATTATCTTCAAACCAAATAAAAAGACAGGCATTCTTACATTGTGTAGAAGACCTGTTAAAGATGGGAGTAATTCATCCAGTTCCAATAAGAGAACAAGGGATGGGGTTTTATTCCAACCTGTTCATAGTTCCCAAAAAAGAGGGAACATTCAGACCAATTTTAGATCTCAAGATCCTAAACAAATTTCTCAGGGTTCCATCGTTCAAAATGGAAACCATTCGAACGATCCTTCCCACCATCCAGGAAGGTCAATTTATGACCACGGTGGATTTAAAGGATGCGTACCTACATATTCCTATCCGCAAGGAACATCATCAGTTCCTAAGGTTCGCTTTTCTGGACAAGCATTACCAGTTTGTGGCACTTCCATTCGGATTAGCCACTGCTCCGAGAATTTTCACAAAGGTACTAGGGTCCCTTCTAGCGGTTCTAAGACCAAGGGGCATTGCAGTAGTACCTTACTTGGACGACATCCTGATTCAAGCGTCGTCTCTGTCAAAAGCAAAGGCTCATATGGACATCGTCCTAGCCTTTCTCAGATCTCACGGATGGAAAGTGAACAAAGAAAAAAGTTCTCTGTCCCCGTCAACAAGAGTTCCCTTCTTGGGAACAATAATAGATTCCTTAGAAATGAGGATTTTTCTGACAGAGGTCAGAAAATCAAAAATTCTAAGCTCTTGTCAAGTACTTCATTCTGTTCTTCGTCCTTCCATAGCGCAGTGCATGGAAGTAATAGGATTGATGGTTGCAGCAATGGACATAGTTCCTTTTGCACGAATTCATCTAAGACCATTACAACTGTGCATGCTCAGACAGTGGAATGGGGATTATACAGACTTGTCTCCGACGATTCAAGTAGATCAAAAGACCAGAGATTCACTCCGTTGGTGGCTGATCCTGGACAATCTGTCACAGGGAATGAGCTTCCGCAGACCAGAGTGGGTCATTGTCATGACCGACGCCAGTCTGGTGGGCTGGGGCGCGATCTGGGAACCCCTGAAAGCTCAGGGTCTATGGTCTCGGGAAGAATCTCTTCTCCCGATAAACATTCTGGAACTGAGAGCGATATTCAATGCTCTCAAAGCTTGGCCTCAACTAGCAAAGGCCAAATTCATAAGGTTTCAATCAGACAACATGACGACTGTTGCATATATCAACCATCAGGGGGGAACAAGGAGTTCCCTGGCGATGGAAGAAGTGACCAAAATAATTCAATGGGCGGAGGATCACTCCTGCCACTTGTCTGCAATCCACATCCCAGGAGTGGAAAATTGGGAAGCGGATTTTCTGAGTCGTCAGACATTCCATCCGGGGGAGTGGGAACTCCATCCGGAAATCTTTGCCCAAATAACTCAATTATGGGGCATTCCAGACATGGATCTGATGGCGTCTCGTCAGAACTTCAAGGTTCCTTGCTACGGGTCCAGATCCAGGGATCCCAAGGCGACTCTAGTAGATGCACTAGTAGCACCTTGGACCTTCAACCTAGCTTATGTATTCCCACCGTTTCCTCTCATTCCCAGGCTGGTAGCCAGGATCAATCAGGAGAGGGCTTCGGTGATCTTGATAGCTCCTGCGTGGCCACGCAGGACTTGGTATGCAGACCTGGTGAATATGTCATCGGCTCCACCATGGAAGCTACCTTTGAGACAGGACCTTCTTGTTCAAGGTCCATTCGAACATCCGAATCTGGTTTCCCTCCAACTGACGGCTTGGAGATTGAACGTTTGATTTTATCAAAGCGTGGGTTTTCAGATTCTGTAATAGATACTCTGATTCAGGCTAGAAAGCCTGTAACTAGAAAAATTTACCATAAAATATGGAAAAAATATATCTGTTGGTGTGAATCTAAAGGATTCCCATGGAACAAGATAAAAATTCCTAAGATTCTATCCTTTCTACAAGAAGGTTTGGAGAAAGGATTATCTGCAAGTTCTCTGAAGGGACAGATCTCTGCTTTATCTGTTTTACTTCACAAAAGGCTGGCAGCTGTGCCAGATGTTCAAGTATTTGTTCAGGCTCTGGTTAGAATCAAGCCTGTTTACAGACCTTTGACTCCTCCCTGGAGTCTAAATCTAGTTCTTTCAGTTCTTCAAGGGGTTCCGTTTGAACCCTTACATTCCGTAGATATTAAGTTATTATCTTGGAAAGTTTTGTTTTTGGTTGCAATTTCTTCTGCTAGAAGAGTTTCAGAGTTATCTGCTCTGCAGTGTTCTCCGCCCTATCTAGTGTTCCATGCAGATAAGGTGGTTTTGCGTACTAAGCCTGGTTTTCTTCCGAAAGTTGTTTCCAACAAAAATATTAACCAGGAGATAGTTGTACCTTCTTTGTGTCCGAATCCAGTTTCAAAGAAGGAACGTTTGTTACACAATTTGAACGTAGTCCGTGCTCTAAAATTCTATTTAGAGGCTACTAAAGATTTCAGACAAACATCTTCTTTGTTTGTTGTTTATTCTGGTAAAAGGAGAGGTCAAAAAGCAACTTCTACCTCTCTTTTCTTTTGGCTTAAAAGCATTATCCGATTGGCTTATGAGACTGCCGGACGGCAGCCTCCTGAAAGAATCACAGCTCACTCCACTAGGGCTGTGGCTTCCACATGGGCCTTCAAGAACGAGGCTTCTGTTGACCAGATATGTAAGGCAGCGACTTGGTCTTCTCTGCACACTTTTGCCAAATTTTACAAATTTGATACTTTTGCTTCTTCGGAGGCTATTTTTGGGAGAAAGGTTTTGCAAGCTGTGGTGCCTTCCGTTTAGGTGACCTGATTTGCTCCCTCCCTTCATCCGTGTCCTAAAGCTTTGGTATTGGTTCCCACAAGTAAGGATGACGCCGTGGACCGGACACACCTATGTTGGAGAAAACAGAATTTATGCTTACCTGATAAATTACTTTCTCCAATGGTGTGTCCGGTCCACGGCCCGCCCTGGTTTTTTTAATCAGGTCTGATGAATTATTTTCTCTAACTACAGTCACCACGGTATCATATGGTTTCTCCTATGCATATTTCCTCCTGTCCGTCGGTCGAATGACTGGGGTAGGCGGAGCCTAGGAGGGATCATGTGACCAGCTTTGCTGGGCTCTTTGCCATTTCCTGTTGGGGAAGAGAATATCCCACAAGTAAGGATGACGCCGTGGACCGGACACACCGTTGGAGAAAGTAATTTATCAGGTAAGCATAAATTCTGTTTTTTGTTATTACATGCTTTGTTAATGCAATTAATATGTGGAATGTCTTCTTTAAATATAAAATTAAATAATCTAAATAAATGCAAAGAGTTAATTTTTTCTTAATTCTCAAGTGTAACGAAGTTACTAAACAGGTTATTGCAATAATTCTTCTTTGTAAATTATAATTATTGTTTATTAAGCACCAACCTTTTAACGCAGTGCTATACAGTTGTGTATTACATTCACAAGGGTACAATACAATACTATACTTACAATAATAGATTATACAAGGGTATTTTTCTCTTTCTGTATGCATTTGCAATATGACCTTGGGAATGTCTCCCAAAGGGTGGTGGAGGAAACAAGACAGGGGGGGCAATTTATTAAGGGCCGAATGGCTCTGAATACAGCTGTTTCCGCGTGAGCCTTCAGGCTCGTCCGGCGCCTCTGATTGGCCGCCTTTGACTGGCTGGGAATCTGCAGGGGGGGGGGGCTTTGCACAAGCAGTTCACCAGAACTGCTTGTGCAATGCTAAATGCCGACAGGTTATTCTGACGGCATTTAGCGATGCAGGGCGGACAGCGAATCATGTCCGCCTGGGGTATGATAAATCTACCCCATGGACTCCTTGCCCAGTGTGCTTAGAGGAATATGGCTGAACCTGACCGATAAGGCCCAAAGAAGGCCGAAACGATCATCTGGGGTTGCCATGTTTCTTGTTCAGTGGACGATTGCCTGGTATTTCGAGGCTGAACTGACCTTGTTAGGAGGGATCAGACTGATATACTTCAGGAAAGTTCTCCTCTGTGAAAAAGCACAATTGGGCTAAAAAAGGCTGCTCCTAGTTGGTAAGTCGCTATAGAACAAACTACTGAGCTGTTGTTCATTCCTGGTAGAACACTTCTCTTTCTGTTTTTATTTGCAATATGACCCTGGGGTTGTCTCCCAAAGGGTGGTGGGTAACTTACCATAGAACTAGCTACTAAGCTGTTGCTGTTGCTCATTCCTGGGAGAGCTCTTTCTGTATATATTTGTTACATAGATTACAATAGTTTGTAACATAGTTTTGGAACAAAAGTGCAAGAATAAAATGCTTTGATGTGTTGTAGGCAAGCAATGGTGCAATAATAAACCGCTGCAGGGGTAAAACACATAGTTAATATCAGCTCCAGTGTAGCAATGCACTATTGAGACCTAGCTGAATACATCTGGTGAACCATTGACAAGAGGCCTATGCGTAGCCATCAATCACCAGGTAGCTCCAAGTTGTGAAAAAATTGATATTCACGTCCCTTTAATAAGAATAGTCATTTTTGTTTGTAGTTAGACGAACATTAAACACCTGCTTTCTTTGCATAAAAGTTTTGCTTTGTCCCATGCTGTCTAGAGAGGCCAAAAAGCAACATTTGTAACTTTTTTTTAAAATGCTGCTAATTGGCTGAACAAGTTGTTTGATTTACAGGTTGAATAATTATTTTTTTTTTGCCCTCTGTAGGGTGCATGAGATAAGCTCAAGTTTTACAACAAAGCAAGAGGTTGTTAATGTCTTTTTAAATGCTCACCCAAGTTGAACATAAGTATTTGTGTGGCAAACTCTATTTAACTAAAATGAGGATTTCCATTGATAAAACGGATACAGACCAATGGATAAGGTTATCTGGTAGCCAGTGTCATCATAAGTACATGCCCTGGGCAGCCTCATTCTTAGGGGTCTATTTATTAATGTGCAGACGGACATGATCCGATATAGTGGATCATATCCGCCGCACATCAATAAATGCTGACAGCATATGCTGTCGGCATTTATCATTGCACCAGTAGTTCTTGTGAACTGCTGGTGCAATACCACCCCCTGCAGATTCACCGCTAGCAGAAGGTGTCAATCAGCCCGATCGTATTCGATCAGGCGGATTGCTGTCCACCACCTCAGAGGTGGCGGATGAGTTAAGGAGTAGCGAGTTAAGGACCGCTGCTTCTTAACTTCCGTTTCAACCGGAACTGAAGTGGAGTAGGTCTGAAGCAGCATCCGCTGCTTCATAAATAGACCCCTTACACTGTACCTGCCCAGAGAGCATGCATAGGGGCCGAATTATCAAGCGGTGGGCGGACATGATCTGCTGTAACGAATCATGTCCGCCCAACATCGCTAAATGTTGACAGCATACGCTGTCAGCATTTATCATTGCACAAGCATTTCTAGAGAAATGCTTGTGCAATGTCGCCCCCTGCACATTCGCGGGATGATTGCAGTCCGCCACCTCAGAGTTAGCGGACGAGTTAAGGGGCAGCGGTCTTACAACCGCTGCTTCTTAACTTAAGTTTCCGGTGAGCCGGAAACTTTGGGGGTAGATTGCAGCATCCTCTGCTTGGTAAATCTACCCCATTGTGTCAGTAACATCTCAGTATATATCATCACTGATTAATGCATGTCACTGCCAGCTTTCTGAGTAGGTACAGTGCTTGAATGATGGCACATAAGATGTATCCTCCATGCACAGTATAACCTATCAATGAAACAGTCATAACTTTTACTGAAAGCATTTTTGTTAATACATGTGTATGGAAAAATACTTTTTATAGAAGCTGAAATTAATTTAGATTTTTATGTCCCTTTAATTTTCCTTGAGCAAAAAATAAAGTATTCTTTCCTGTTCCAGCAGACAGGATGGAGGCCAAAGGGAACATTTCTGAGAGTTGCAAGGGGCCAGTGTCCTCATATTGGAGTAAAACAACCGTATATTCAAGGAGATGACAGTATCATGACTGCTGTCTTTTATATAAACAATAGTCATAGCAACAGACACACACATTTATTCACATGGGTCTGTTGTGTGCTTTGCTTTCCAGCAATGCTTAGTGCTGGATAAGTCAGTGGGTATTGCCTAATACAGTAGCTACAATTGTAATGTGAAAGCTCAAAACATGATGACAAACTGCTTTCTAACCTAGGTAAATAATACTTAAACTAAAACACTTCTAATACAGAGTTTCTACAGAAATACATTTTGACTTTAATAGAGATTTTTTTTCAAAACAAATGGTGTTCTGCTTTGTCATAAATTGTGTATTTCTAATAGTGGGCTAGATTACAAGTGGCGTGCAAACTTTCTTTCCTAAGATATGGTGAGTCCACGGGATCATCAATTACTGTTGGGAATATCACTTCTGGCCAGCAGGAGGAGGCAAATAGCACCACAGCAAAGCTGTTAAGTATCACTTCCTTTCCCACAATCCCCAGTCATTCTCTTTGCCTTCAGTGCAAGGAGGAGGTAAAGTTAAGTGTCTGTTAATGATTTTTCTACAATCAAGATTTTATTATTTTGAAAGCCAGAGCAGGCTTGCTCTGATCTTTCCTGACCATTCTGGGTCTAGCTGTACTCCATGTTAGTCTCTTCAGTGGGGCTTTCAAGCAGTTAGGAACTTGTGAGTTGGGCCTTATTGCGTTTTCCTAACAGGTTGCTGCCCTTGTATAGAAAGCCAGAGTAGGTTTACTCTGTCCTCTCTTGTTTTCACAGGTCTCTGTGAGGAGTGGCTTCCTCTCATGCCGGGCGAGCTGTCCTCCTGGCGGACAGCATAAGGTGCAGGTAAGTGCCATTTTCTGTTTTTATGGGCTGGCACTCATTGAGCTAATTGCACTTTATTGGGACCTAATTCCTGCATTAAGAGTCAGGATAACGGCAGCGAGCGGACACTGTGTGTTTTCAGAGGAGGTGATTCAATGTGAACAGGGTTTGTGGTGATTCATTGGTGGCTCTGTAGGGGTACGTTTTTCAGGGGACCTACTTAGAAAAACAGTCTGAGGGACTACGGATGTGTATTTTTCCCCCTCGTGTACTCTGCAATTAATTTGTCTAATGTCCACAGGGACCACCTCTGATGTAATTTAGGAGGCGGTTCCTTTTTGTCTATGTGGTTTTGCTGGCTAAGCGCACGCTTTTAACTGATTTCAGCGCAGCTTTCAGTGAGTCATCATTTTCTCTGCTGTGTTCCGGAGAGGCTGTGTGGGACAAGAGTCAGTTATAGAGCCGCTTCTTAGACCGGATTGCAGAGGGAGCAAGTAAGCACCTCAGTATTACGTTGAGGTGTGGAGGTACCGAAGAGGTTGAACTTAAAATAAATCTGAGCATTTCGTTTTATTTCATAAGATCTGCTGACAGTCGTTATTGTCAGAGATCTTTTTTGAGCGTTATTTTCATACGGAGCTCCTTAAAGAGGCAGTGGTAGAAATCAAATAATATATATATTTTTTATGTGTTACTGTTAATTTTATGCAAATATGGATCAAGAGTTGATGCCTTCTGCTGAATGAAGACTATGTTTAGATAACCAAGTAGAACCTCCTTTGCCTTTTTGTTCTTCATGTGTTGAAAGAACGTTATTGTATAAAGATAAACTTTTTGTTACTGAGCCACCACCCACTCAGGTTAATGCTAGTCAGGCAATGCCGCAGCTTTCTCCCCAGACGTCCCAAGCTCTACCTATGCCACATGCAGTGCCCTGCAGTTCCTCACATTCTCCTGGAGGAGTATATTTGCATGCAGAAATTGCTGCCCATGTATCCTCGGCGGTATCTGAGGTGCTAGCTGCCATCCCCATGCTTCAGGGAGACGCAAGAGGAAAATTAGAGAATACGATAGTAAGGTTTCTGATCTAGTAAAGGCTAACCAAGTTGCTCTTTCTCATAAGTCGAAAGATGATGATACTTCGGTAGCCTCTGTGGGGGAAATCTTAGATTTGGATAGTGTAATCTCTTCTTCTGATGCTAAAGTGGTTTACTTCATATTTAAGCTTGAACACCTTCATGTTTTGTTAAAGTAGGTTTTGGCTACTTTAGACGACTCTGATACTCTTGTCGTTGTCAATCCCAAAAAGGCTAGCAAATTGAAAAGATACTTTGATGTACCAATCCCTGGGGAGGTGTTTCCAGTGCCAGACTGAGCTAAGGAGATTATTGCCCGGGAATGGGAGAGACCTGGTATTCCTTTTTCTCCCTCTCCAATCTTTAAGAAAATGTTCCCGGTGGCCGACTTCTTTAAAGAGTTGTGGCAGACGATCCCCAAAGTTGAAGGGTTGATCTCTACACTGGCTAAGAGGACCATTATTCCTATTGAGGATAGTTGCTCTTTTTAAGGACCCTATGGACAAGAAGCTGGAGGCGTTCTTAAAGAAGATGTATATTCATCAGGGTTTACAGTGGCAACCGGCAGTGTGTATTGCTACAGTGACAAGTGCGGCAGCATATTGATTTGACACTTTGTCTGAGTCCCTCCAAGCAGAGACTCCTTTGGAGGAGATACAGGATAGGATAAAGGCTCTTAAGTTAGCCAATTCCTTTATCACTGACGCTTCTTTGCAGGTCATTAAGTTGGAGGCCAAAATATCTGGTTTCTCAATTTTGGCTCGTAGAATGCTATAGCTGAAATCATGGTCAGCGGATGTTTTTTCTAAATCTAAGCTTTTGGCGATCCCTTACAAGGGTAAGACCTTGTTTTGGCCAGGTTTGGCAGAAATTATTTCTGATATCATGGGTGGTAAAGGATCTTTTCTGCCTCAAGATCAAATCAAAAGGACATCAGAGTAATTTTCATTCCTTTCGTAACTTCAGAGGTAAGTCTTCCCCCTCTTCGGCCAATCAGGACCAGTCCAAGCCTGCTTGGAAGCCCAGTCAGTCTTGGAACAAGGGGAAGCAATCTAAGAAGCCCGCGGCTGAATCTAAGTCAGCATGAAAGTTTTGCCCCCGATCCGGGATCGGATAAAGTGGGAGGCAGACTCTCTCAGTTTTCTCTAGCATGTATACAAGATGTCCCAGACCCATGGGCCATGGACATAGTATCCCAGGGTTACAAGTTAGAATTCAAGAATTTTCCTCCCAGTAACAGGTTCCACCTCTCAAAATTATCTGTAGAGCAGACAAAAAGAGAGGCGCTCTTACAATGTGTACAGGACCTTTCCCTCCTGGGAGTGATAGTTCCAGTCCCAGTGCAGGAACAGGGTCTAGGGTTCTATTTCAACCTGTTTGTGGTTTCCAAAAAAGAGGGATCTTTCAGGCCTATTCTAGATCTAAAATTCCTCAACAAGTTTCTCAGAGTACGTCCTTTAAAATGGAGACTGTCCGTTCCATTCTTCCTCTAGTGCAAGAGGGTCAGTTCATGATGACCATAGATCTGAAGAATGCGTACCTCCACGTTCCCATTCACAGGGATCATCACAAATTTCTGAGGTTCGCCTATCTGGACAAACACTTTCATTTTGTGGCATTTCCATTTGGTAAACACTATTAAATATAAATATTGCATAAATATGTTTTACATGTTTTCATCTACTTAACTGCAAAGGGCTCTAATACACATATATATGTCTATATATGTGTACATATGTATTTATGTGTTTATATGTGTATATATGTCCGTAAATACATAAATACACATATAAGTACATAAATACATCTGTATACATATATATATATACTGTATATATATATATATATATATATATATATATATCAATATCAATCTTTAGACGTATATGCATGTATCTCTATGTTAAAGCCCATTGCCTACCTTTTTTTTCTAACACCTTAGATCTCATATCTTTGAGCACTTATAACTTTTGCGTGCAATATTTGTATTTTATTATTTTTATTATATGTGTTATTATGAGTGTAACTATACTTTTAAATGTATTTTTGTTGTGTTTTGTGCAACTTTTTAGTTTCGCTTAACAGTTAACCAGAGCTCTGAGGGTGCGGTAATCATTCTAATGTAAATCGCGATTTCGCTCAAGCAATTGTGTTTACTTTCAACTCGTAATACGAGCACAATTTAACCTTAGCAAAAACGATCGTGAAAACCCTCTATCGCTTCTGCTCAAACGTATGAGCTCCACTCGTAATCTGGCCTATAATACATTAATCTCAAAGTTTACAAAGTCAACAAATATATATAAATATAATGTAATTATAAGACTGGCTATGTAAAATATTTTTAAAGTCATATATTTACAAAAGGTACAAAGATATGTTTCTTTTAAATAGTATACTGTTGTCATAAAAACAGAAAACTTGTGCTACTTTATGTTAGTCATATTATTTTATAGTTCAATGCCAGTGTTATAGTCCATCATAAAATGTGACAATAACATCTGTTAAATTCCTTCCTCCTCGGAGTATTAATCACAGTTAGATACATTCTGCAGTGTTTGCAGCATTGTTTATTAGAGTGTTATACATAGCTGCAAACACTGCTTCCATAGACTGCTAAAGACATGTGCACACTCCTAACCTCATATCACCCTACCTAACTTTACTCTTAACAAAGGATATCATGAAAACAAAGCAGAATTGATAACAGAACTAAATTGAAAAGTTTCTTAAAGTGAATGTGAATTTTGACGAATCAGTGCCCGGATTTTAATAATCCTATTAAAATCAGGGGCACTTTCGTTCACCAAAATTTACATTTCACATCTTTTGTTCAAATACTTACCTTTTAATCCTGACAGCTGCTGCAGTGCTTCCTCCGCCCGTTGCAAGCCCTCTTCGGGGGTCCAAAATGACAAATCCGGCTTCCTCCAATCACGGTGTTGCCTCAGGCCATAATTCCCCCCGGGGGAAGCCGTGATTGGAGGAAGCTTGATTTGTCATTTCTGACGTAAGAAGAGGCTTCTGACGGCCGGGGGAATCGCTGGAGTGGCTGTGAAGATTGAAAGGTAAGTATTTGAACAAAACAAGTGAAATGTAAATTTTGAAGAATGAAAGTGTCCCTGATTTTAATAGGATTATTAAAATCCGGTCACTGACTCAAAATTCACATTCACTTTAAAACTGCATGCTCTATCTGAATCATTAAAGCTTAATTTTGACTTTGCTGTCCTTTTAACCCTTTAGTGACCAGACCATTTTTCAATTTTCTTACCGCTAAGGACCAGGGCTGTTTTTACATTTCTGCTGTGTTTGTGTTTAGCTGTAATTTTTCTCTTATTCATTTACTGTACCCACACATATTATATACCATTTTTCTCGCTATTAAATGGACTTTCTAAAAATACAATTATTTTCATATCATATAATTTACTACAGTATAAAACAAATGATAAAATCTGATTAAAAAAATTGAAAAAAGACACACTTTTTTAACTTTGACACCCAAAATCTGTTACACATCTACAACCACCAAAAAACACCCATGCTAAATAGTTTCTAAATTTTGTTCTGAGTTTAGAAATACCCAATGTTTACAAGTTCTTTGCTTTTTTTGCAAGTTATAGGGCGATAAGTACAAGTATCACTTTGCTATCTCCAATTTTTTTTTCAAAATTAGCGATAGTTACATTGTAACATTGATATCTCCCAGGAATCCCTGAATATCCCTTCACATGTATATATTTTTTTAGTAGACAACCCAAACCTAGGCCCATTTTTTTTTATGCCACCATTTCATTGCCAAATGCGATGAAATAAAAAAAAATCGTTAACTTTTTCACAAATTTTAGGTTTCTCACTGAAATGATTTACAAACAGCTTGTGCAATTATGGCACAAAAGGTTGTAAATGCTTATCTGGGATCCCCTTTGTTCAGAAATAGCAGACATATATGGCTTTGGCGTTGCTTTTTGGTAATTAGAAGGAAGCTAAATACTGCTGCGCACCACACTTGTTTTATGCCCAGCAGTGAAGGGGTTAATTAAGTAGCTTGTAGGGTTAATTTTAGCTTTAGTGTAAAGATCAGCCTCCCACCGGACACATCCCACCCCTGATCCCTCCCTGACCCCTCTCAAACAGCTCTCTTCCCTCCCCCACCCACCAAAGGTCACCAATATAAAAATAAAAGTTTTATATATATATACAGGGAGTGCAGAATTATTAGGCAAGTTGTATTTTTGAGGATTAATTTTATTATTGAACAACAACCATGTTCTCAATGAACCCAAAAAACTCATTAATATCAAAGCTGAATAGTTTTGGAAGTAGTTTTTAGTTTGTTTTTAGTTATAGCTATTTTAGGGGGATATCTGTTTGTGCAGGTGACTATTACTGTGCATAATTATTAGGCAACTTAACAAAAAACAAATATATACCCATTTCAATTATTTATTTTTACCAGTGAAACCAATATAACATCTCAACATTCACAAATATACATTTCTGACATTCAAAAACAAAACAAAAACAAATCAGTGACCAATATAGCCACCTTTCTTTGCAAGGACACTCAAAAGCCTGCCATCCATGGATTCTGTCAGTGTTTTGATCTGTTCACCATCAACATTGCGTGCAGCAGCAACCACAGCCTCCCAGACACTGTTCAGAGAGGTGTACTGTTTTCCCTCCTTGTAAATCTCACATTTGATGATGGACCACAGGTTCTCAATGGGGTTCAGATCAGGTGAACAAGGAGGCCATGTCATTAGATTTTCTTCTTTTATACCCTTTCTTGCCAGCCACGCTGTGGAGTACTTGGACGCGTGTGATGGAGCATTGTCCTGCATGAAAATCATGTTTTTCTTAAGGATGCAGACTTCTTCCTGTACCACTGCTTGAAGAAGGTGTCTTCCAGAAACTGGCAGTAGGACTGGGAGTTGAGCTTGACTCCATCCTCAACCCGAAAAGGCCCCACAAGCTCATCTTTGATGATACCAGCCCAAACCAGTACTCCAACTCCACCTTGCTGGCGTCTGAGTCGGACTGGAGCTCTCTGCCCTTTACCAATCCAGCCACGGGCCCATCCATCTGGCCCATCAAGACTCACTCTCATTTCATCAGTCCATAAAACCTTAGAAAAATCAGTCTTGAGATATTTCTTGGCCCAGTCTTGACGTTTCAGCTTGTGTGTCTTGTTCAGTGGTGGTCGTCTTTCAGCCTTTCTTACCTTGGCCATGTCTCTGAGTATTGCACACCTTGTGCTTTTGGGCACTCCAGTGATGTTGCAGCTCTGAAATATGGCCAAACAGGTGGCAAGTGTCATATTGGCAGCTGCACGCTTGACTTTTCTCAGTTCATGGGCAGTTATTTTGCGCCTTGGTTTTTCCACACGCTTCTTGCGACCCTGTTGACTATTTTGAATGAAACGCTTGATTGTTCGATGATCACGCTTCAGAAGCTTTGCAATTTTAAGAGTGCTGCATCCCTCTGCAAGATATCTCACTATTTTTGACTTTTCTGAGCCTGTCAAGTCCTTCTTTTGACCCATTTTGCCAAAGGAAAGGAAGTTGCCTAATAATTATGCACACCTGATATAGGGTGTTGATGTCATTAGACCACACCCCTTCTCATTACAGAGATGCACATCACCTAATATGCTTAATTGGTGGTAGGCTTTCGAGCCTATACAGCTTGGAGTAAGACAACATGCATAAAGAGGATGATGTGGTCAAAATACTCATTTGCCTAATAATTCTGCACACAGTGTATTCTGCAGAAAAGTATCCCCCTTACCTCCCAACCTCCCCGACCCACCCCCCAAACAGCTCTGTAACCCTTACCCCTCTACCTATTAGCTGCCATGTAAGGTACTGGCAGCTGTCTGCCAGTACTCATTTTGCTATAATTTTTTGCTTATTTTTTATATATATTTTATCGTAGTGTAGCTGCCCCCCTCATTCGCCTACCACCCTACCCCCTCCCAGATAATTTTATTAGCTAATATCCTCCCTCCTTCCCACTTACTATACCTTTTCCGTAATGTAAGTTCTATATTTTCCTCCTCTTCTGTCCCTGATAGTCTGGCTCTGGAGAATTTTCTTTGCATATATGAGACACTGACAAACTGGGAAATATTGTATACATAATTTGTGTCGGTTAAACCCATTTGAACATTGGTAGTTCTAAGGGTAGGAATGGTGCAGAACGCTAACTCAGCTGAATTTAGTATGAAGTTTTCTCTCACACCAAACTCTAATGGATTAGAATGAGGGTCATTGCTTGCTACGGCTTCCCTTTGTATTTGTATATAATATAATTTAATTCTTGCTTTTTATAGAATAGTGCTGGCCTGGGTTCAGTCTTTTTCCCAGTAAACATTTGACCCAGTACACATTTATTATTATTGCACCACCAGAGAAGTAAGTAATTAACTATCTTTCGCCTAGATTATGAGTTTTGCGCTAAATAGGGTGCGAAAATAACACATAAAAAGTTGTGTTATTTCTCTCTCCATAGCGCTGCTGAGTTTACGTGCTCGTGCACGCTTTCCCCCATAGACATCAATGGGGAGAGAGTGTTAAAGAAAAAACGAACACCTGTAGTGCGGAATGGAGATCGACGTAATGCAACCCCATTGATGTCTATGGGGGAAAGAAAGTTACGTTTAAATGTAACACTCTTACATAAACCCATAGTCTAAACACCCCTATTTCGCCGCCCCCCGACTTTTCTGACACTAAAGTTATTAACCCTAATCCTCCGCTACCAAACATCGCCGACAATAATAAAAGCTATTAACCCCTAATCCTCCACTCCCCGACATCGCCGACACTAAAGTTATTAACCCCTAATCCGCTGCAACCTTAATAAACCTATTAACCCCTAAACTCTGGCCTCCCACATCGCCGCCACTAAATAAACCTTTAAACCCCTAAACCTCCGGCCTCCCACATCTCCACCAATAAATAAACCTATTAACCCCTAAACCTCCGGCCTCCCACATCGCCGCTACTAAATAAACCTATTAATCCCTAAACCTCCGGCCCCCCACATCACAAAACATTAAATTAAACTATTAACCCCTAAACCTAATACCCCCTTAACTTTAAATTAAAATTACAATATATACTATATTTAAATAAATAACTTACCTGTGAAATAAAAATAAACCTAGGTTTAAACTATAAAATAACCTAACATTACTATTCTAATAAAATAAAAAAAACTACCAATTAAAAGAAATCTAAATTACAAATTTAAAAAAACCTAACACAACGAAAACATTTAAAAAATCTAAAATTACAAAAACATAATAAACACTAAATTACGAAAAATAAAAAGTGAGTAGATTTAATGGGGTTAGTTTTAGGGTTTTTTTTCCTCTTTTTTGGGTGTTTTATTTTTAGATTAGGGCTTTTGGCAATTGTAAAAGAGCTGAATGCCCTTTTAAGGGCAATGCCCATGCAAATGCCCCTTTGGGGGCAATGGGTAGCTTAGGTTTTTTTTAGACTTAGGTTTTTTATTTTGGGGGGTTGGTTAAGTGGTGGGTTTTACTTTGTATTTTTTTACAGGTAAAAGAGCTATTTAACTTAGGACAATGCTCTATAAAGAGCCCTTTTAAGGGCTAGTAGTAGTTTATTGTAGGTTAGGGGGTGTTTTATATTGGGGGGCTTTATTATTTTTATAGGGTTATTAGATTAGGTGTAATTGATTTTTTGTAATCTAAGTGTTTTTTATTTTTCGTAATTTAGTGTTTATTATTTTTTGTAATTTTAGATTTTTTCGTAGTGTTAGATTTTTTTTAAATTTGTAATTTAGGTTTTTTTATTGGTAGTTGATTTTTATTTTATTACAATAGTAATGTTAGATTCATTTATAGTTTAAACTTAGGTTTATTTTTATTTCACAGGTAAGTTTTTATTTATTTAAATATAGTTATATTGTCATTTTAATTTAAAGTTAGCGGGGTGTTAGGATTAGGGGTTAATAGTTTAATTTAGTGTTTTGCGATGTGGGGGGCGGCAGTTTAGGGGTTCATAGGTTTATTTAGTGGTGGCGATGTGGGAGGCCGGAGGTTTAGGGGTCAATAGGTTTATTTAGTGGCGGCGATGTGGGAGGCCAGAGGTTTAGAGGTTAATAGGTTTATTTAGTGGCGGCGATGTGGGAGGCCTGAGGTTTAGGGGTTAATAACTTTATTATAGGGTCAGCGATGTCGGGGAGCGGCGTTTTAGGGGTAAATATATTTATTGATTAGTCGCAATGTGGGTGGGCGGCAGATTAGGGATTAATGAGTTTTAAATAGTGTTTGCGATGCAGGAGGGTGGCAATTTAGGGGTTAATAGGTAGTTTATGGGTGTTAGTGTACTTTGTAACACTTTAGTTATGAGTTTTGTGTTTTGTGTTTCGCAAAATCCATAATAACTGCTCTCAGAGGCCGGTATGGCTCGTGTTGGTATAGGCTGTAACACAAGCATTTTAGCTGGACCGCACAACCTGTATTACCGGCGCTATTTGAGTGCAGAATGGACGTTGCGTTACAGGCTAAAATGCTTGTGGTATATCTATACCGGCGCGATTCGTAATATGTGTTCCTGGCCATTCCAGCGTAATGGCCATTTTTTCAGTGTTAAAAGCCGTACCGCACCGTAATGCAAACTCGGAATCTAGGTGTTTATTTCTAACCTCATGCACACAGCATATAAGTATATTTAGTGACCTACATGCACTACATTCTAATACATCTTTCCACAATCCATTAGAGTGAAGTAAAACCTGAATTTGAAAAGCTCTGCAGGGATGTCACTGGCATTTCAAAGAGACCAGCCAGAGAATGCAGCTTGTAGCCTACTGCTGTGTAGGCTGAGGGTCACATGCAATTTTCTATGTATCACTAAAGCATATTTGTAAAAGCAAGTATAGGCAGTACAATGCATTTAAAGGGACACTGTACCCAAAATTTTTCTTTCGTGATTCAGATTGAGCATGACATTTTAAGCAACTTTCTAATTTGCTCCTATTATCAAATTTTCTTCATTCTCTTGGTATCTTTATTTGAAATGCAAGAATGTAAGTTTAGATGCCGGCCCATTTTTGGTGAACAACCTGGGTTGTCCTTGCTGATTGGTGGATAAATCCATCCACCAATAAAAAAGTGCTGTCCAGAGTACTGAAACAAAAAAAAGCTTAGATGCCTTCTTTTTCAAATAATGATAGCAAGAGAATGAAGAAAAATTGATAATAGGAGTAAATTAGAAAGTTGCTTAAAATTTCATGCTCTTTCTGAATTACAAAAGAAAAAATTTGGGTACAGTGTCCCTTTAAACATTTTAGTGTTATATAACTTTAATAACTATGTAATTGTGAAATCTGAGAAAAAAACAGAGGTCTATGATTAATTGGGCTAGCCTAAGGGTTCTTGGTTTTCCACATGATCTGTGATATTAGCAGCACCTACCAAAAATGTATTTATAAAGCCCATGGCACAGTTTTAATTATTTCTCCCTGAAATGTGTGTTCTACCTCAGCCATCATTCCTTTTATAAATAAAATATAGATATCTGCCACACCAAGCAATTGGGACCAAGGGCACTTGATATCAAAGCTTCTTCTGTCCCTAATAAACGTCTTGCAAGCACCTATAATTCTTGATTCCTATAAATTGTTACATAAAGTTGCTGTCTGTCACTTTTGCTAAAGGAAACATTTCACTTACCATTCACTTGACCCAATTAGATTTAAATCCCCACAATTTATCCTTATTTTACCAAAGTATAGTGACAGTTCCAACTCAGTCCAGCCTTTGAGGCCCATTTATCAAGCTCCGAAGGGCCGTGCTTAAAGACCGCTGCTTCATAACCCTGTCCGCCTGCTCTGAGGCAGCGGACAGGCATCGCAGCAATTCAACCCGATCGAGTACGATCGGGTTAATTGACACCTCCCTGCTGGCGGCCGATTGGCCGTGAGTCTGCAGGGGCGGCGTTGCACCAGCAGCTCTTGTGAGCTGCTGGTGCAATGCTGAATACAGAGAGCGTGTTGCTCTCCGCATTCAGCGATGTCTGATCAGGTTCGACAGACATTTGATAAATTGGCCTCCATGTGAATCTCAGAACAAACCACTTACAATTATGCATACTAGATATTACATTGAGCATCATTATACACAATATTAGATGTCAATGATCATTCAAGTTTACTATATGGTTTATCAACCTTGATACTTGGTATGAGACTGAAAATGCAATATGTTTTTAATTATGGAATATTAATAGAAAGTGTAACTAAAGTCATACATAAGGATTATTAAAACAAATAATTATTTCAAATTGAAAGTTACAAACTTGCGGCTAGATTTAGAGTTTGGCGGTAGCCTTCAAAACCAGCGTTAGGGGATCCTAACACTGGTTTTTACCGCCCGCTGGTATTTAGAGTCAGTCAGGAAAGGGTCTAACGCTCACTTTGCAGCCGTGACTTTTCCATACCGCAGATCCCCCTACGCCAATTGCGTATCCTATCTTTTCAATGGGATCTTTCTAACGCCGGTATTTAGAGTCGTGGCTGAAGTGAGCGTTAGAAATCTAACGACAAAACTCCAGCCCCAGAAAAAAATCAGGAGTTAAGAGCTTTTTGGGCTAACGCCGGTTCATAAAGCTCTTAACTACTGTGCTTTAAAGTACACTAACACCCATAAACTACCTATGTACCCCTAAACCGAGGTCCCCCCACATCGCCGCCACTATAATAATTTTTTTTAACCCCTAATCTGCCGACCGCACACCCCCGCCACCTACGTTATACTTATGTACCCCTATTCTGCTGCCCCTAACACCGCCGACCCCTATATTATATTTATTAACCCCTAATCTGCCCCCCTCAACGTCGCCGACACCTACCTACACTTATTAACCCCTAATCTGCCGACCGGACCTCACCGCTACTTTAATAAAGTTATTAACCCCTAATCCGCCTCACTCCCGCGTCAATAACCCTATAATAAATAGTATTAACCCCTAATCTGCCCTCCCTAACATCACCGACACCTAAATTCAAGCATTAAATCCTAATCTGCCGACCGTACCTCACTGCTACTCTAATAAATTTTTTAACCCCTAAAGTCTAACCCTAACACTAACATCCCCCTAAGTTAAATATAATTTAAATCTAACGAAATAAATTAACTCTTATTAAATAAATTATTCCTATTTAAAGCTAAATACTTACCTGTAAAATAAACCCTAATATAGCTACAATATAAATAATAATTATATTGTAGCTATTTTAGGATTAATATTTATTTTACAGGCAACTTTGTATTTATTTTAACCAGGTACAATAGCTATTAAATAGTTAATAACTATTTAATAGCTACCTAGTTAAAATAATTACAAAATTACCTGTAAAATAAATCCTAACCTAAGTTACAATTAAACCTAACACTACACTATCAATAAATAAATTAAATAAACTACCTACAATTATCTACAATTAAACCTAACGCTACACTATCAATACATTAATTAAATACAATACTTTCAAATAAATACAATTAAATAAACTAACTAAAGTACAAAAAATAAAAAAGAACTAAGTTACAAAAAATAAAAAAATATTTACAAACATTAGAAAAATATTACAACAATTTTAAACTAATTACACCTACTCAAAGCCCCCTAATAAAATAACAAAGCCCCCCAAAATAAAAAAAATACCCTACCCTATTCTAAAATTAAAATAGAAAAGCTCTTTTACCTTACCAGCCCTTAAAAGGGCCATTTGCGGGGCATGCCCCAAAGAATTCAGCTCTTTTGCCTGGAGAAAAAAAACATACAATACCCCCCCCCCAACATTACAACCCACCACCCACATACCCCTAATCTTACCCAAACCCCCCTTAAATAAACCTAACACTAAGCCCCTGAAGATCTTCCTACCTTATCTTCACCACACCGGGTATCAGCGATCCGTCCTGGCTCCGATGTCTTGATCCAAGCCCAAGCGGGGGGCTGAAGACATCCATCCTCCGGCTGAAGTCTTGATCCAAGCGGGCAGAAGAGGACATCCAGACCGGCAAACATCTTCATCCAGGCGGCATCTTCTATGTTCTTCCATCCGATGACGAACGGCTGATCTTCAAGACCTCCATCGCGGATCCATCCTCTTCTTCCGACGACTAGACGACAAATGAAGGTTCCTTTAAGGGACGTCATCCAAGATGGCGTCCCTCGAATTCCGATTGGCTGATAGGATTCTATCAGCCAATCGGAATTAAGGTAGGAAAATTCTGATTGGCTGATGGAATCAGCCAATCAGATTCAAGTTCAATCCGATTGGCTGATCCAATCAGCCAATCAGATTGAGCTTGCATTCTATTGGCTGTTCCGATCAGCCAATAGAATGCGAGCTCAATCTGATTGGCTGATCGGATCAGCCAATCGGATTGAACTTGAATCTGATTGGCTGATTCCATCAGCCAATCAGAATTGTCCTACCTTAATTCCGATTGGCTGATAGAATCCTATCAGCCAATCGGAATTTGAGGGACACCATCTTGGATGACGTCATTTAAAGGAACCTTCATTCGGACTTAGGACGTCGCAAGAAGAGGATGGATCCGCGCCGGAGGTCTTCAAGATGGAGCCGGTCGTCATCGGATGGAAAAACATAGAAGATGCGGCTTGGATGAAGATGTTTGCCGGTCCGGATCGACTCTTCTGCCCGGATAGGATGAAGACTTCTGCCCGAAGATGGAATTCTTTAGCCGCCGCTTGGATCCAGACTTCAGCCGGAGGATGGACGTCCCTCTTCAGCCCCCGCTTGGGCTTGGATGAAGATTTCAGAGGCTCTTCTGGACAGATCGGGACCCGGTGTGGTGAAGATAAGGTAGGAAGATCTTCAGGGGCTTAGTGTTAGGTTTATTTAAGGGGGGTTTGGGTTAGATTAGGGGTATGTGGGTGGTGGGTTGTAATATTGGGGGGGGTATTGTATGTTTTTTTTTTTACAGGCAAAAGAGCTGAATTCTTTGGGGCATGCCCCGCAAAGGGCCCTTTTCAGGGCTGGTAAGGTAAAAGAGCTTTTCTATTTTAATTTTAGAATAGGGTAGGGCATTTTTTTTATTTTGGGGGGGCTTTGTTATTTTATTAGGGGGCTTAGAGTAGGTGTAATTAGTTTAAAATTGTTGTAATATTTTTCTAATGTTTGTAAATATTTTTTTATTTTTTGTAACTTAGTTCTTTTTTATTTTTTGTACTTTAGTTAGTTTATTTAATTGTATTTATTTGTAGGTATTGTATTTAATTAATGTATTGATAGTGTAGTGTTAGGTTTAATTGTAGATAATTGTAGGTAGTTTATTTAATTTATTTATTGATAGTGTAGTGTTAGGTTTAATTGTAACTTAGGTTAGGATTTATTTTGCAGGTAATTTTGTAATTATTTTAACTAGGTAGCTATTAAATAGTTATTAACTATTTAATAGCTATTGTACCTGGTTAAAATAAATACAAAGTTGCCTGTAAAATAAATATTAATCTAAAATAGCTAAAATATAATTATAATTTATATTGTAGCTATATTAGGGTTTATTTTACAGGTAAGTATTTAGCTTTAAATAGGATTAATTTATTTAATAAGAGTTAATTTATTTCGTTAGATTTAAATTATATTTAACTTAGGGGGGTGTTAGTGTTAGGGTTAGACTTAGCTTTAGGGGTTAATACTTTTATTAGAGTAGCTGCGAGCTCCGGTCGGCAGATTAGGGGTTAATAAGTGTAGGTAGGTGGAGGCGACGTTGGGGGCGGCAGATTAGGGGTTAATAAATATAATATAGGGGTCGGCGGTGTTAGGGGCAGCAGATTAGGGGTACATAAGTATAATGTAGGTGGCGGCGGTGTGCGGTCGGCAGATTAGGGGTTAATAATTGTAGGCAGGTAGCGGCGACGTGGCGGGGGCAGATTAGGGGGTAATAAATATAATATAGGGGTCGGCGGTGTTAGGGGCAGCAGATTAGGGGTACATATGGATAACGTAGGTTGCGGCGGTGTACGGAGCGGCAGATTAGGGGTTAATAATAATATGCAGGGGTCAGCGATAGCGGGGTCGGCAGATTAGGGGTTAATAAGTGTAAGGTTAGGGGTGTTTAGACTCGGGGTACATGTTAGGGTGTTAGGTGCAGACTTAGGAAGTGTTTCCCCATAGGAAACAATGGGGCTGCGTTAGGAGCTGAACGCTGCTTTTTTGCAGGTGTTAGGTTTTTTTTCAGCTCAAACAGCCCCATTGTTTCCTATGGGGGAATCGTGCACGAGCACGTTTTTGAAGCTGGCCGCGTCCGTAAGCACTGCTGGTATCGAGAGTTGCAGTGGCGGTAAATATGCTCTACGCTCCCTTTTTTGGAGCCTAACGCAGCCCTTCTGTGAACTCTAAATACCAGCGGTATTTAAAAGGTGCGGGGAAAAAAAAGCATGCGTAGCTAACGCACCCCTTTGGCCGCAGAACTCTAAAATCTAGCCGATAGTTTTAATTAAAGCTTTAAAACCAGTAAAATTGTTTCAGAAATTTTAGGCATTATAAGAGATATTTTATTTTTGATCAGAGACTTGCAGACACCTTTGTTTAATATATGTCTGGAGTGTAACTCTGCATAAAACAATCTTTACTTGATATTAGTAAATCCAGTCTAAATTATCTTGTGTTAATGAGAATACACAATGTACCATTTTCTAAAAAAAATATATTGAAACACTTATGTGACCTACATTATATTTATTTTTACAATATCAGCACTGTCTGGCTATGATAACTTGGTGATTGTTTTCTGATCCTGCAGCAACAGAACAAGGGCTTTTGACCTACTCATTTGATGAAATTCCCACTAGATCCCTCAGCTTCTCCAAATGTTATTTTTTTATTATTATTATAATTATTTTATTTCACAAGGTCCACTATGTGGGTAAAAGTGAAAAGAGGCCTACTTTGGGTTTTAATCTAGTGTGTAAAAACATTGCATGTATTTCACTTATTGTGGTAAGCTTAACCCCTTAAGGACCAGGCATTTAAGACTAAAACTTACTTAAAAGACCAGAGCATTTTTAGCATTTTCACTATCACCATGGCTGTCATCAGGGGGTGACAGGGGTGACTCCTATCAAGGGCCCAATGGGCCAGGGGGACCCCATGAGGCAAGAACTAAAAAATAAATACAAATTTTGGCAGCCACCAGTGGGTACTACAGCAGAGTGCTAATTGAGCATGCAAAATGTTTTTACAAAGAGTAAAGTATTAGCATTTGAGAGGATTTCTAAGTGTGCACTAAACCACTATGCACAGTGTGAGACAGACTTGGCACTTTGTTTGTACAGTGTGTGCCTGAGTCAGACGGCAGATCACTTTCATTTGAAGAGCAGGTAGGACTTACTTAGCAAATGTTTTTATTTTCTTTGTTCAATTTCGGATTGTAACTTCAGTGTGGTAGTAGTTGTAAATACAGCAGTGTATTTATGATTATTTGACAATGCTGTAGAAATTCTATATTTAAAACCATGCAGAAATGTTTCCTCCTCAATACACAAATGGTAGATGCCCTTTTGGCAGATATGCATTTATATATATATATATATATATGTACACATATATATATATATATATATATATATATACACACATATATATATGGGAAAAGAAGAGAACATAAAAAGGGATCTATTAGCGCTGGTTCTATAGTGTAGATTCTTATTGGTGTCTCTATATATATATATATATATTAATAAAAATGGATATATAGGCTAAAATTGGATATACTTTAAGAGATAAAAATACATGAATACAGATCTCAACATAAATTTATGGAATACATATGCTGTTGTGTTCAAATTAGAAAAAAACAGACTGTTTATATACAATTATAATGAATGTGGCAGCAATTCAAACTTACAGAAAAAAACCTCAATCTTATGAGGTAAGGTGTTTGCACAGCACAACTCCACTCCTATGGAAATCTGCTTCCCTCTTGGGGTAAGGTGAAATCTTCAAAGCACTGACAGCAGTCAGTGTTCCCTCTGCCTCTTTGTATCTGTTCCTTCTCAGAGTATGGTAAATCCCTCCAGGAACGAATATGCAAAGAAAGAATCCGCAAATAGTGTGATACTGTTTTTAAAAATATAATACACTTTATTCACAAAAACATTCACACTCTAAAAATGCCTGCTTACACTGAATAACCTCAAAGATATGAGGTATTTAAAAGCTCTTGGGGGTCTGTATATACAGGTAATGATCACTCTCTGTACACACCATACTCAATTTTCACCCTTAAGCCAAAAAAGTCCTCAGTAGCAGGAATAAAAAGAACCCGGGTCCTCCGGTATCTGGATAAAGTTTGTTTGTCTTGACTTGTCTAACGCTTTTCATAGGCTTTATAATAATTCCTTTACTGCCCATTTATGCAAGGACTTTCCAGATGCAAGGAGGCATTTTATCTAATATGTTTACATCTGCATAACATGTTATACTCTCAGACTAAGATTGCTCAGTGTTTGAAATGAGACAGGTTAACTTAAAACTGTTCAGTTTACACTACAGCTGACTTAATTTTGAAATACAGTCAAACAAGCCTAAATCCTGCATTTAACCAGATCTAATTGTATGAGTACCACAGCTTATGGTTCCACCAAGACCATATAAAGTACAGCATTTTCAAAATCCATAAATACAGCTGACAGATGGGAACATTTGTACACTATATTTGAATTGGTGCTCTTGGTTGGGGAAAATGGGAAAAAAATCAAACATATGTCAACCTTTTAAAAGTACTTTTCTTCATCTAGCCATCTACCCAGATTATTAATGTACAATTTTGAATTCACAGAATTATTTTTGTTTGCACATTTACAAATATGATTCTATAAAAAGTGATCTCTTAATTTCTGCAATTTTTATCATGCATGTCACACACAGTTGATTTAGGGGATGCAAGGTGCATAAATATTTCCTCCTGTGAGTGTTTCTGTGGGTGTCTGTGTTTATGTCTTTGTGTTTTGGTTTGTGTCTCTATGAGTGTGTATTTTTTTTCTGTGGGTCTTTCTGTGAGGGTGGGTGTGTATGTCTTTGTGCATTTTCTGTGGATGTCTGTGAGGGTGTGTGCATATGTCTTTGAGCTTTTTCTATGGGTGTCTCTGTGAGGGTGTGTGTATGTTTGTCTTTGTGTATTTTCTCTGGGTGCCTCTGTGAGTTTGGTGTGTATGTCTGTGTTTTCTGTGGATGTCTCGGTAAGGGTGTGTGTGTGTGTATGTATGTATGTCTGTGTTTTCTGTGGATGTCTCTGTGAGGGTCTGTGTTTTCTGTGGGTGTCTCTGTGAGGGTGTGTGTATGTCGTTCTGTGTTTTATGTGGTTGTCTCTCTGTGTGTGTATGTCTTTCTGTGTTTTCTGTGGGTGTCTCTGTGTGTGTCTGTGTATGTCTTTCTGTGTTTTCTGAGGCTGTCTCTGTCGGTGTTTCCTTGGGTGTATGTGTTTAAGTTTGTGTGTGTGTATGTCCATTGTCTGTTCCTTTTTAGGACATTTTGACCTTACTATTGATTATTCACATCTTTCTACAGACTTTGAGACTAATGAAACCTTTCCGGAAGTCACCAATCCACCATTTAACCTTTAATTTATTGTTTAGGCAGTTTAGGGCCCTTCCTTTCGCCACTGCATGCTGATGTCATCATTTAGTTGGCATCTTCCTTTACAAAAAGATAATCAGAACTCCATATTTTGTTTTCTAAATCTCCTTTTTTTACAAAACTGTAGTTTACCTCATTACTTGGCAGGTCAATGTAAACAATTGCTGAGTGACTGTTTGGGGGGTCTGTGTCAGAGTGTGTTTCTTTGCATGTCTGCTAGAGTGTCTATATATAAATCCTTATGTGTGAGTGTTTCAGTGTATGAGTGTGTCTGTGTGTTTGTATGTTACTACCTTTACAACATTTCCAAGTTTAAAGGGACAGTCTAGGCCAAAATAAACTTTCATGATTCAGATAGAGCATGTAATTTTAAACAATTTTCCAATTTACTTTTATCACCAATTTTGCTTTGTTCTCTTGGTATTCTTAGATAAAAGCTTAACCTAGGAGGTTCATATGCTAATTTCTTAGACCTTGAAGCCCACCTCTTTCAGATTGCATTTTAACAGTTTTTCACCACTAGAGGGTGTTAGTTCACGTATTTCATATAGATAGCACTGTGCTCGTGCACAAGAAGTTATTTGGGAGCAGGCACTGATTGGCTAGACTGCAAGTCTGTCAAAGGAACTGAAAAAAGGGGCAGTTTGCAGAGGCTTAGATACAAGATAATCACAGAGGTTAAAAGTATATTATTATAAATGTGTTAGTTATGCAAAACTGGGAAATGGGTAATTAAGGGATTATGTATGTTTTAAAACAATAAAAATTCTCGTGTAGACTGTCCCTTTAAATAGACACTTAAGAATAAAGTGCATATATGTTTTAGTCACTTGGTCAAAAATTGCACATGTCAAAGGAGGGGGGGGGGTGATCAATGGTTAAGTCAGGGACCCCAAAATTTCTAGTGGTGGCCCTGACTATCACTTTATTTAAACAGAAAAAGAGCCTTGGTTGTTGTTTTTTTTATTTACCTATCAAAACTTGCTGCAAATTGTGATCATATTAAAAATATTTGTAACTTTTTCACAAACTTTGGGGTTCTTACTGAAATTATTTACATACCACTTATCCAATCATGACACAAATGATTGTAAAAGCTTCTCTGGGTTCCCCTTTGTTCAGAATTTGCAGACATACATGGCTTTGCCGTTGCTTTTTGGTAATTAGAAAGCCGCTAATTGCAGCTGTGCACCAAACTACTGAAATTGTGGGCAGTTAAGGGGTTAATCAGGTAGCTTGTAAGGTTAAGTTTAACTTTAATGTAGAGATTAACCTCCCACCTGACACCTCCCATTCCCTTATCCCTACCTGATCTCTCCTAAACAGCTCTCTTCCCTCCCTCCCCCCCACTGGTCACTACCATCTTAGGTACTGGCAAACAGTCTGCCAATATGAAGTTTTAGTCCTTTTTAATATTATTATTATTTTTTAAATATTTTGTTTTATTATTTTCTGCATTGTAGGATTACTTACCACCTCCCCTGATCCCTCCCAAACAGCTCTCTAATCCTCCCCCTTTAACTAGTGTCCGCTATCTAAGTTAATGGCAGCTGTCTGTCACTACCCATTTTTCTTATACATTTATTTCTCCAACACTGGTGTGTCCGGTCCATGGCGTCATCCTTACTTGTGGGAATATTCTCTTCCCCAACAGGAAATGGCAAAGAGCACAGCAAAAGCAGCCCATATAGCACCTCCTCAGGCTCCGCCCCCCAGTCATTCTCTTTGCCGCTCTGAACAAGTAGCATCTCCACGAAGATGGTGAAGAGTATGTGGTGTTTAGTTGTAGTTTTTTATTCTTCTATCAAGAGTTTGTTATTTTAAAATAGTGCCGGTTTGTACTATTTACTCTAAAACAGAAAAGGATGAAGAGTTCTGTTTAAAAGAGGAGTATGATTTTAGCAGCAGTAACTAAAATCAATTGCTGTTCCCACGCAGGACTGTTGAGACCAGAGAACTTCAGTTGGGGGGAACAGTTTGCAGACTTTTCTGCTCAAGGTATGACTAGTCCATTTTCTAACAAGACTGTGTAATGCTAGAAGACTGTCATTTTCCCTCTTTGGGATCGGTAAACCATTTTCTTAGACTCATAACAGAATGAAGGCTTATTAATGGGCTATATACTGGTTGACACTCTTGTGGGCTAAATCGATTGCTTTATTCAATATTTATATACGGTTTGAAGTTATTTTAAAACCTGAGAATAATTGGGGAACGTTTTTAGGCGCCAGGCAGTCGTTTAGACACCTTCCCAGTCAGGAAGGGCCTTTCACTCTAGTAGGCAGAGCCTCATTTTCGCGCCATAATTGCGCAGTTTCTTTTGGATGCAGTGCATGCAGCTTCATGTGAGAGGGTCTGGTGGCCATTAAAAACGTTCCTGGAAGGCTTATTTTTGTGTCGAATAACCCCCAAGGACAGGTGAAGCCGCAGCAAACGCTGTGGCTGGGACTGTAGTGGGTTTAAAGTTGCTAATTGATAAAAAGGCTCCGGTTTCCTCATTTAATGGGTTACAATCTTGAAAATTGGGGTGCAATACTTTTAAGGCATTAAGACACTAGGGTGCAAATTTGGTAAAGATCGGATATTTCCTTCATAGTTTTTCACATATCCAGAAATAAAGTGTGCTCTGTTTAACATTTAAAGAGACAGTAATGGTTTTGTTTAAAAACGGTTTTATTGCATTAATAGCCTGTATAAGTCTGTCTAACATGTCTGTACCTTCAGATAGATCATGTTCTGTATATATGGAGGCCAAGGTGGCCCCCCTTCAAATGTATGTAATAATTGTGCCATGGCGTCCAGACAAAGTAAGGACAGTACTGTCACATTTAATAAGGTTGCCCAAGATGATTCCTCAAATGAAGGTAGGGGGGATAGTTCATCATCCTCTCCTTCTGTGTCAATACCAGTTATGCCCGCGCAGGCGATTCCTAGTACATCTAGCGCGCCAATGCTTGTTACTATGCAACAATTAACGGCAGTAATGGATAATTCTATAGCTAATATTTTATCCAAAATGCCAGCATTTCAAAGAAAGCGTGATTGCTCATTTTTAAATACAGTAGAGCAAGAGTGCGCTGACGATAATTTATCTGTCATACCCTCACACCAGTCAGAATTGGCAGTGAGGGAGGGTTTGTCGGAGGGAGAAATTTCTGATTCAGGAAGAATTTCTCAACAGGCAGAACCTGATGTTGTGACGTTTAAATTTAAGTTAGAGCATCTCCGCGCCTTACTTAAGGAGGTACTAACTACGCTGGATGATTGTGACTCTTTGATCATTCCAGAAAAATTGTGCAAAATGGACAAATTCCTAGAGGTCCCGGTGCACCCTGATGCCTTTCCGATACCTAAAAGGGTGGCGGACATAGTGACTAAGGAGTGGGAGAAACCAGGCATACCTTTGGTCCCACCTCCTATATTTAAGAAAATGTTCCCCATGGTCGACCCAAGGAAGGACACATGGCAAACAGTCCCTAAGGTTGAGGGGGCAGTTTCTACGCTAGCCAAACGCACAACTATTCCCATTGAGGACAATTGTGCTTTCAAAGATCCTATGGATAAAAAATTGGAGGGTTTGCTTAAAAAGATTTTTGTTCAGCAAGGTTTCCTCCTCCAAGCAATTTCATGCATTATTCCTGTCACTACGGCGGCGTGTTTTTGGTTCGATGAACTAGAAAAGTCGCTCAATAAGGAGACTCCATATGAGGAAGTCATGGACAGAATTCACGCACTTAAGTTAGCTAATTCCTTTATTTTAGATGCCACTTTGCAATTGGCGAGGTTAGCGGCGAAAAATTCAGGGTTTGTAATTGTGGCATGCAGAGCGCTCTGGCTAAAGTCTTGGTCGGCAGATGTATCTTCCAAGATAAAATTGCTTAATATTCCTTTCAAAGGTAAGACCCTTTTTGGGCCAGAATTGAAAGAGATTATTTCAGACATCACTGGGGGAAAGGGCCATGCCCTCCCACAGGATAGGCCTTTTAAGGCTAAGAATAAATCCAATTTTCGTTCCTTTCGTAACTTCAGGAACGGACCGTCTCCTAACTCTGCAGCCTCTAGACAAGAGGGTAACGCTTCCCAGGCTAAGCCAGCTTGGAAACCAATGCAAGGCTGGAACAAGGGTAAACAGGCCAAGAAGCCTGCTGCTGCTACCAAGACAGCATGAAGGGGTAGCCCCCGATCCGGGACCGGATCTAGTAGGGGGCAGACTCTCTCTCTTTGCTCAGGCTTGGGCAAGAGATGTTCCGGATCCCTGGGCACTAGAAATAGTCTCCCAGGGTTATCTTCTAGAATTCAAGGAACTTCCTCCAAGGGGAAGGTTCCACATGTCTCGCTTATCTTCAGACCAGATAAAGAAACAGGCATTCTTACATTGTGTAGGAGACCTGTTAAAGATGGGAGTGATACACCCAGTTCCAACAGTGGAACAAGGTCAGGGGTTTTACTCAAACCTGTTTGTAGTTCCCAAAAAAGAGGGAACTTTAAGACCAATTCTGGATTTAAAAATTCTAAACAAATTCCTCAGAGTTCCATCGTTCAAAATGGAAACCATTCGAACAATTTTACCTACAATCCAGGAGGGTCAATATATGACTACCGTGGATTTAAAGGATGCGTACCTACATATTCCTATCCACAAAGATCATCATCAGTTCCTAAGGTTCGCCTTTCTGGACAAACATTACCAGTTCGTGGCTCTTCCATTCGGTTTAGCCACTGCTCCCAGAATTTTCACAAAGGTGCTAGGGTCCCTTCTAGTGGTTCTAAGACCAAGGGGCATTGCTGTAGCACCTTATCTAGACGACATTCTAATTCAAGCATCGTATCTTTCCAAGGCAAAGGCTCATACAGACATTGTTCTAGCCTTTCTCAGATCTCACGGGTGGAAGGTGAACGTAGAAAAGAGTTCCCTGTCTCCGTCAACAAGAGTTCCCTTTTTGGGAACAATAATAGATTCTTTAGAAATGAAGATCTTCCTGACAGAGGTCAGAAAGTCAAAGCTTCTAAACGCTTGTCAAGTTCTTCACTCTATTCTGCAGCCTTCCATAGCTCAGTGCATGGAAGTAGTAGGATTGATGGTTGCAGCAATGGACATAGTTCCTTTTGCTCGAATTCATCTCAGACCATTACAAATGTGCATGCTCAATCAGTGGAATGGGGACTATGCAGACTTGTCTCCCCAGATTCAAGTTGACCAGGTAACCAGAGACTCACTCCGTTGGTGGTTGACTCAGGATCACCTGTCTCAGGGAATGAGTTTCCGCAGACCAGAGTGGGTCATTGTCACGACTGACGCCAGTCTATTAGGCTGGGGCGAGGTCTGGGACTCCCTGAAAGCTCAGGGTCTATGGTCTCGGGAAGAGTCTCTTCTCCCGATAAACATCCTGGAACTGAGAGCGATATTAAATGCTCTCCGAGCTTGGCCTCAACTAGAAAAGGCCGGATTCATAAGATTCCAGTCGGACAACATGACGACTGTAGCTTACATCAACCATCAGGGAGGAACAAAGAGTTCCTTGGCGATGAGAGAGGTATCCAAGATCATCAAATGGGCGGAGGATCACTCCTGCCACCTATCTGCAATTCACATCCCAGGTGTAGACAACTGGGAGGCGGATTATTTGAGTCGTCAGACTTTCCATCCGGGGGAGTGGGAACTCCACCCGGAGGTCTTTGCCCAGTTAACTCAATTATGGGGCATTCCAGACATGGATCTGATGGCGTCTCGTCAGAACTTCAAGGTTCCTTGCTACGGGTCCAGATCCAGGGATCCCAAGGCGACTCTAGTGGATGCATTAGTGGCGCCTTGGTCGTTCAACCTAGCTTATGTGTTTCCACCGTTTCCTCTCCTTCCCAGGCTCGTAGCCAGGATCAAACAGGAGAAGGCCTCTGTGATTCTGATAGCTCCTGCATGGCCACGCAGGACTTGGTATGCAGACCTGGTGAATATGTCATCGGCTCCACCATGGAAGCTACCTTTGAGACAGGATCTTCTAGTACAAGGTCCATTCGAACATCCAAATCTAGTTTCTCTGCAGCTGACTGCTTGGAAATTGAACGCTTGATTTTATCCAAGCGTGGGTTTTCAAATTCAGTGATAGATACTCTGGTCCAAGCCAGAAAACCTGTGACTAGAAAGATTTACCATAAAATATGGAAAAAATATATCTGTTGGTGTGAATCCAAGGGATTCTCCTGGAGTAAGATTAAAATTCCTAAGATTCTTTCCTTTCTCCAAGAGGGTTTGGATAAAGGGTTGTCAGCGAGTTCTCTAAAAGGACAGATTTCTGCTTTATCTGTTTTGTTACACAAACGCCTGGCAGCTGTGCCAGATGTACAAGCTTTTGTACAGGCTTTGGTCAGAATCAAGCCTGTTTACAGACCCATGACTCCTCCTTGGAGTCTAAATTTAGTTCTTTCTGTTCTTCAAGGGGTTCCGTTTGAACCCTTACATTCCATAGATATCAAGTTACTATCTTGGAAAGTTCTGTTTTTGGTTGCTATTTCTTCTGCTAGAAGAGTTTCTGAATTATCTGCTTTGCAGTGTGATCCACCCTATCTGGTGTTCCATTCAGATAAGGTCGTTTTGCGTACCAAGCCTGGTTTTCTTCCAAAAGTTGTTTCCAACAAGAATATTAACCAGGAAATAGTTGTTCCTTCTCTGTGTCCGAAACCAGTTTCAAAGAAGGAACGTTTGTTACACAATTTAGATGTAGTCCGGGCTTTAAAGTTCTATTTAGAAGCAACAAAGGATTTTAGACAAACCTCATCTTTGTTTGTCGTTAACTCTGGTAAGAGGAGAGGACAAAAAGCTACTGCTACCTCTCTTTCTTTCTGGCTGAAAAGCATTATCCGATTGGCTTATGAGACTGCCGGACGGCAGCCTCCTGAACGAATCACAGCTCACTCTACTAGGGCTGTGGCTTCCACATGGGCCTTCAAGAACGAGGCTTCTGTTGATCAGATATGTAAGGCAGCAACTTGGTCTTCTCTGCACACTTTTGCCAAATTTTACAAATTCGATACTTATGCTTCTTTGGAGGCTATTTTTGGGAGAAAGGTTTTGCAAGCCGTGGTGCCTTCCGTTTAGGTAACCTGATTTGCTCCCTCCCTTCATCTGTGTCCTAAAGCTTTGGTATTGGTTCCCACAAGTAAGGATGACGCCGTGGACCGGACACACCAATGTTGGAGAAAACAGAATTTATGCTTACCTGATAAATTTCTTTCTCCAACGGTGTGTCCGGTCCACGGCCCGCCCTGGTTTTTTAATCAGGTTTGAAAAATTTATTTCTCTATACACTACAGTCACCACGGCACCCTATAGTTTCTCCTTTTTTTCTCCTAACCGTCGATCAAATGACTGGGGGGCGGAGCCTGAGGAGGGGCTATATGGGCAGCTTTTGCTGTGCTCTTTGCCATTTCCTGTTGGGGAAGAGAATATTCCGACAAGTAAGTATGACGCTGTGGACCGGACACACCGTTGGAGAAAGAAATTTATCAGGTAAGCATAAATTCTGATTTTTTATTTCCTTTAAAAAACAATAACAAATATTTATCTAGTGTAGTGCCCCCACATCCACCCCATCTCCCTCTCCAACCCACCATTTTCTATGGCCCCCCTCTCCATTCTAATTACCCCTCCCCACTCCAGGGCCTCCCTCCCTCCCACTCTCATTGTGGATTTTTTTTCTGCAGTGTAGTGGTCCCACCCGTTCCAGCAACTCCCTCCCTCCTCCAGCAATGGGCAGCCTCCTGACCCTCTCACACCACCATGATCGGCACCACTGCTACCCGATGCAGTGAGGGACACAGAGTGTCTCTCTCTGCATCGGCCTCTCTGCACCCTGGATAGCGCTTGCTTATTGGTGGCTACATTTAGCTACCAATCAGCAAGTGGTACCCAGGTCCTGAACCAAAAATAAGCCGGCTCCTAAGCTTTACATTCCTGCTTTTCAAATAAATATAGCAAGAGAACGAAGAAAAATGAATAATAGGAATAAATTAGAAAGTTACTTAAAATAACATGCTTTATATGAATCATTAAAGAAAAAAATTGGCTTTAGTATCCCTTTAAAAGGGCTAATAAAATAACTAATATTAATGGCCTTGCAATTATTATGTATTTTAAGTGTTTATTTATTTCTAAATTGTTAAAGTAACATCAAATATTAGTAAATTGTTAATAACAATAAAGTTTTTTAAATTTGAGTAACGTGTTCTATTTTATTCTTATGTGCATGGAAATAAAGCACACACTTTAGATGGTAAAGTTGCACATTTCAGTGTGTAAAAATCCTTAACAAAATTATTTTTACCTGTGATTTGAATGGCTTTGCTCTATTTTCCACTAATACTGTATTATTATACTATGTTATAAAATAAATATTAAACAAAAATGGATATAATGATATATAAATAGATTAGACTAAGTGCTTTAATACATTATTGTCACAAATTAGTGTTGGATGGGTTAATTGAGCATCTTTCACCAACTGAGGGCCAGATTACGAGTGGCGCAATAACAGCTACGTGCTAGTGAAAAGCTGTTTATTTGCGTGCATCTGGTTTACAGCTCATATTACAAGTTGAAAGTAAACGTGATCACTAGAATGATTACTGCATCCTCAGAGCTCTGGTTAACTGTTTTGCGAAACAAAAAGTTGTACAAAACAAATCAAAAATACATTACAAAGTACAGTTACATTTCTAATAACACCATCTAATAAAAATTATTCAAAAAAATATTGCAGTTATAAGGGCTCAAAGATATGAGATGGCAGGCAAAGGGCTTGAAAATTGAGATACATACATATACATGTCTAAAGATGTATATGTATGAATAGTTGTATGTTTATTTGTGTGAACATATGTATTTATATTTGTTTTTTTTTAAAATAGATATTCCTCTATATATCTTTATATAGTTACACCTATATATAATCATCTATATATAGGTATAGATAAATATTGTAACAAAATACCATCATATATATAGACATATGTATTTATGAATAAATAGAACATATTCTGCTATTTGAAGAAAATTGGAATGTGAAATATTCATATTTTCATATTGGGTTAGGGTGTAAATCTATGAGCCTATGCCTCAGGCAAATAAGGTTGTTGGGATGTGGAAATTTGTCACTTTCTGGCCTTTATCAGTTTTCAGTGGTCCAGGAGGCTTGTCAGTGGAATCGTTAAGTTTCATTTACTAAAGTTTTTACTTGGTGCCTTGAGGGTTTGCTGAAAAGGTAAATTTTCTTTCTCTCATCTCCTGATATATGGTGTAGTTTGAGAATAGGTTTTATACAAACCATAAGCACGTATCAGGATCCCATAAGCTACTGTAATAAACCTATAAGCTCTGTTCATGTTAAAATGCAAACTGCTCTACCTGAGATAGAACCAGGGACTCCAGGTTCAGAGTCTGACTTGCTCTGCTTGGTCCATTAGAGGATGTTTAATTGCAGGGGTTTATGGAAGAATATTATCATCAGTATGTGTTTCACCCAGATCTACCCCCTTTGGATGCTAGCCAATCAGGGAAGTGCTCTCTGGCTCCATATTGAGCAGCCTATGCCTTTACTCCTTGCTCTATTTCTGTTTCCTGTTGGTTGCTTTGACCTTGCCTAAGTTTTGATACTTGCTGCCATCCTTTAAATCTTTGACCGTCCTGGCTTGGTCTCTGCATTGGCTCAGTTAGTATTTAATTCCATAAGGCAGGGAGAGTCCACAACTTAATTCCTTATTGTTGGGAAATACATCACCTGGCCACCAGGAGGAGGCAAAGACACCCCAGCCAAATACTTAAATATCCCTCCCACTTCCCCTATCACCCCAGTCATTCTTTGCCTTTTGTCACTATAGGAGGTGGCAGAGAAGTGTCAGAAGATTTTGGATAGTCTTGTAATGGGTATGCTCCTTTCAAGAAAGGACTCAAGTTTTAAGTAATCATGTCAACCTCTCAGTGAGAGTATTGATGAAAGTTGGAGTCTGGAGATGCAGGGAAAGGTTTTCTGTGAACCCATCCAGACTGTCATCTAACAGCTTCTGAGCAATCAGTGTTGACTAATTTCACTGCTTGCTGTTACACACTCAAGTCCATGTCAGAGCATCACTGCAAGACTGTCACACTTGAGAGGCTGTGCCTGTTCCACAGCATGGATCCTGGAGGGTAAGACCGTTTATATATACACTTTTGCTATACAGGATCACAGTGTGGCTCCTTTATGCCTCAATAGGATCATGGGTTAATATCTCCTTCAGGGAGATTATTTGAATAACTAGGGGTTATTTACAACTGCTTTAATGTGAGAGTTTTTGGGCTCATAGACTGTGTGCTTTTGGCTTGGAACAAACAGGTTTCACTTTCGTTTTTGAGTGTTGTGCAGTTTATAATAGCTTAGCGCCCTTTTCATAGCAGGGGAAGTCCTGTCCTACTCACCACGTGACCGAGTGCGATCTCTTTCATTTTCCTACAATCCTGCTGCAGTCACTCCTAATTAGAGCGTTTTAACTGTTAGTTGTCTGGGTCTAGGAGGTGGTGAGTGCCCAAGCCATTGGGATATATAAAGGTGCTGTTTTTTTTAAAAAAAGCGTGTTTTGTTTGTCCTTCTGTGGATATATACTTAGCTATGGAGGACTCTGATACTACTTTAGAAGGCTCCGCTCCTTCTGTACTGATTAATAATTACTGTTTATATTGTGAGGAGGCCATGTTTTGCCTGCCTGCTCAATTTACGTTCCATTTGCCTAAGCACTGTTCTAAAATCTAAGAAGGGAGACAAGCCTGCCAATATTCATAACGCTATTAGCCCCTCTGAGCCGTCTACCTCTCAGGAATCTATGTCCCGAGAGATTACTACCCTTACTACTCTACTCGCTACACATGCAATTCCCCATGGCTCAACTAAACCTCCATCTGGAGGGGGCTTTTTCTTCTGTGGACTTACCCGCGCAGTTACAATCGGTGGTGTCTGTGGCCCTGAGTGCCTTACCTCCCTCTAGCAAGTGTAAGAGAAAGGTTAAACATAGTTCTCCTGACCTAGAGTCATCTAAATATTTGTCAGATTTAGCTACTATGTCCTAGCTATCCGAGATTGAGTTAACCTCTGTAACTGCAGAGGGTGAACTTTATGACCTTCAGCGGAGGAACCCTCCTTCAGATTTAAAATTGAACATCTGCTTTTTTTATCAAAAGAGGTTTTTTTTACAAGATATGACGAGTCCACGGATTTCATCCTTACTTATGGGATTACGCTTCCTGTTCAGCAGGAAGTGGCAAAGAGCACCACAGCAGAGCTGTATATATAGCTCCTCCCTTCCCTCCCCCTCCAGTCATTCTCTTTGCCTGTGTTAGTGATAGGAAGAGGTAAAGTGAGGTGTTAGTTTAGATTCTTCAATCAAGAAGTTTGTTATTTTAAAATGGTGCCAGTGAGTACTGTTTTTCTCAGAGAGAGATCATTAGTCTATAACTTCCCAAGAGGAGTGGAGAGATTTAATTTTTTCTGCCCTGATGTTGATGATCTTAGCAAATGTTATCTAAGATCCATTCTAGTTCCCACAGAGCAGTTGAAGACAGTATAAAGAGAGATCTTCAGTGTGGAGAACCGTGTCATGCTACAAGCAGCATTGAGGTATGTTCAGTCATTTGTTTCTGGGGAGACTTGATGCATCAGAACAGGCTGACATTGTTCCCTATCTGGGGTGGAGTAATCAGTATGCACTATGTATATGTGATAGTGTACATGGAATGCCCTTTATATTGACTACTAAATGTACATTCATTTGGGTATGTTCACTATGGGCTAAACGCTGGGAGATGCGGTTGCTGTATATGGACTGTCATTGTCGTTGTTACAAGTGCAGTGTTTTTCATGCAATAACGCTTGTTTTTTTGTGTAACATGCTTATTACTGTTTATGTAAGAGGGGCACATGGCTTCATAATTTTATTATGATACGACATGTTTTGTTTTTCGGCTACCCATGCGGGTCTCAGCAAGGGCTAGAGTTACGCCCACGGTGGGGCCTAATTTTGCGCGCTCAGACGCACAGTATCATCCGGATCAGATACACAGCAAGGTTCTGGGCTCCGGTGGGGCCTATGTAGTTCTGCCACATGAAGTGTCTTGAAAGCTTCTCAAGCAGCAGCAGTGTATTCCGGGGGCAGGTAGGCTCCACAGCAGAGCTGTGGCGGGGTGCAGGGGCCTGTATCGATAGGGTTTGTGATAACTGATAAAATCAATATAGTTTGACAGTTTTCCATAGATAAGCATATTGGTGCAATACTGTTAGATTTTTTTGGGCACATTACAATAGTTTTTATTGCCGTAAACGTTGTTTTTGGAGATAACAGGAAAATTGTTGCGCTTTTATTATTTAAAGGCGCAGTACACTTTTTAAAAAAAAATAAAATATTTTTCTCTATGTAATTTGGCTCCAGAGATCAATATTTCAAGTAAAGAACGACTAATATTGCTATTGCTAGTCTGTTTAACATGTCTGAACTTGAAGAAACTACTTGTTCTATGTGTTTAGATGCCATTGTAGAACCCCCTCTTACTTTTTGTCTCTCATGTACTGAAAGGGCCATACAAGGAAAGTGTGCCTAAGGATGATTCTCAGTCTGATGAGAATCAGGGTATGCAGCTAATTTCTCCCCAAGTGTCACAACCTTTAACGCCCACCCAAGTGACGCCGGGTTCTTCAAACCGCGTCTACTTCATTTACTCTGCAGGATATGGCTGCAGTTATGTCATCTACCCTTACAGAGGTGTTATCTAAGTTGCCAGTGTTACAGGGCAAACGCAGCAGGACAGAAGTCAATTTGAATACTGCAACCTCTGATGCTTTGTTGGCTATTTCCAATGTACCCTCTAAGGGATCTGAATTGGGGGTCAGGGAACTTCTGTCTGAGGGGGAACTTTCCGATTCGGGAAGTGTGTTACCTCAGATGGACTCGGACATCATGTCCTTTAGATTTAAGCTTGTACACCACCGCCTGTTACTTCGGGAGGTTTTAGCGACTCTGGATGACTGTGACTCTATTGTGGTTCCACCAGAGAAATTGTGTAAGATGGACAAATACTTAGAGGTGCCTGCTTACTCTTATGTTTTTCCGGTTCCTAAGAGAATCTCGGAAATTATTACGCAGGAATGGGAAAGACCGGGTATCCCGTTCTCACCTTCTCCTAATTTTAAGAAAATGTATCCCATATCTGACACTGTTCGGGACTCTTGGCAAACAGTCCCAAAGGTGGAGGGAGCTATATCTACCCTGGCTAAGCGTACTACTATTCCTATTGAGGACAGTTGTGCTTTCAAAGACCCTATGGATAAAAAATTGGAGGGTATTCTAAAGAAGTTATTTATTCATCAGGGTTTTTCTGTTACAACCGACGGCCTGCATTGTGCCAGTCACAACTGCGGCGGCCTTCTGGTTTGACGCCTTAGAAGAGTCTCTTAAGACTGAGACTCCTTTAGAGGAAATTTTAGATAGAATTAAGGCTCTTAAGCTGGCTAATTCTTTTATTACGGATGCCGCATTTCAGATTGCCAAGTTGGCGGCTAAGAATGCCGGATTTGGAGGTGATTGGATTGATTGTGGCGGCAATGGACATCATTCCATTTGCTCGTTTTCATGTCAGACCACTACAATTGAACATGCTCAGGCAGTGGAATGGAGATTATACAAACTTGTCTCCTCAGATAGATCTGGATCGGGAGACAAGAGACTCTCTTCTTTGGTGGTTGTCGCCGGATCATCTATCCCAAGGGACGTGCTTCCGCAGACCCTCATGGGTGATAGTGACAACGGACGCCAGCCTACTAGGTTGGGGTGCAGTCTGGAATTCCCTGAAGGCTCAGGGTGTGTGGACTCGGTCAGAGTCTCTTCTTCCAATCAATTTTCTGGAATTGAGAGCAATATTCAATGCGCTTCAGGCTTGGCCTCAGTTGGCTTCAGCCAAATTCATCCATTTTCAGTCGGACAACATCACGACTGTCGCTTACATCAATCATCAGGGAGGAACAAGAAGTTCCTTAGCGATGACAGAAGTATCCAAGATAATTCGGTGGGTGGAGGCTCACTCTTGTTATCTGACAGCAATCTACATCCCAGGAGTGAACAACTGGGAAGCAGACTTTTTAAGCAGACAAACGTTTCATCTGTGGGAGTGGGGACTCCATCCAGAGGTCTTTGCCACCCTGATTCTCAGATGGGGCAGACCGGAATTGGATCTGATGGCATATTGTCAGAATGCCAAGCTCCCGAGATACGGATCCAGGTCAAGGGATCCTCAGGCCGAACTGATAGATGCCTTGGCAGTGCCTTGGTCGTTCAACCTAGCTTATGTGTTTCCACCATTTGCTTTCCTTCCCCGGGTGATTGCTTGGATCAAACAGGAGAGGGCTTCAGTAATTCTAATCGCGCCTGCGTGGCCTCGCAGGACTTGGTATGACAATCTAGTGCAGTGATTTGCAACCTTTTTTTTGCCGTGGCACACTTTTTTACATTAAAAAATCCTGCGGCACACAACCATCCCAAATTTTAGAAAATCACACATTGTAGCCTAATACAGGATATATATATATATATATATATATATATATATATATATATTTATATATATATATATATACACTGTGCTGTGCTGTCATGCCATGCCTCCTAACTATACATGACATATTGACATTCATTCACAAACAATCATAATGATTGTCTGTGAATGAATGTCAATGTCATGTTTGTAAATGATGCCTGATGAGCCTGTCAAATATCTCCCAATATTTCAAAATTTGAAAGAGGGACACCCCCTCACTGTTGTCAGTCTGTCGTGGCACACCTGAGGATCTCTCACGGCACACTAGTGTGCCACAGCACACTGGTTGAAAAACACTGATCTAGTGGACATGTCCTCTCTGCCGCTGTGGAAGCTTCCATTGAGGCAGGATCTTCTCATTCAAGGACCCTTCCAACACCCAAATCTAGTTTCTCTGCAACTGACTGCTTGGAGATTGATTTTATCTAAGCGGGGGTTCTCTGATTCGGTCATTGATACTTTGATTCAGGCACGTAAGCCTGTTACTAGAAAGATCTACCATAAGATATGGCGTAAATATCATTATTGGTGCGAATCCAAGGGCTACTCGTGGAGTAGAGTTAAGATCCCTAGGATTCTGTCTTTTCTCCAAGAAGGATTGGCGAAAGGGTTATCAGCAAGTTACTTAAAGGGACAGATCTCTGCTTTGTCAATTTTACTACAAAAACGTTTGGCAGACGTTCCAGACGTTCAGTCTTTTTGTCAGGCTCTAACCAGAATTAAGCCTGTGTTTAAACCAATTGCTCCACCCTGGAGTTTGAATTTAGTTCTTCAGGTTCTTCAAGGGGTTCCGTTTGAACCCATGCATTCCATAGATATTAAGTTGTTATCTTGGAAGGTTTTATTTTTGGTTACTATTTCTTCTGCTCGCAGAGTTTCTGAGCTTTCAGCATTACAATGTGACTCGCCTTATCTTATCTTCCATTCTTATAAGGTGGTTTTATGTACCAAACTTGGTTTCCTTCCTAAGGTTGTTTCTAATAAAAATATTAATCAGGAAATTATTGTTCCTTTGTTATGTCCTAATCCTTCTTCTAATCCTTCTTCTAATTATTGTTCCTTTGTTATGTCCTAATCCTTCTAAGTTTTATTTGCAGGTGACTAAAGAATTTCATCAATCATCTTCATTATTTGTTGTTTTTTCTGGAAAGCGTAGGGGCCAGAAAGCTACGGCTAACTCTCTTTCTTTTTGGCTGAAGAGTATCATCCTTATGGCATATGAGACTGCTGGACAGCAGCCTCCTGAAAGAATTACGGCTCATTCTACTAGGACTGTGGCTTCCTCATGGGCATTTAAAAGCGATGCTTCTGTTGAACAGATTTGCAAGGCTGCAACTTGGTCGTCTCTTCATACTTTTTCCAAATTTGATACTTTTGCTTCTTCTGAGGCTGGTTTTGGGAGAAAGGTTCTTCAAGCAGTGGTGCCTTACGTTTAGGTTCCTGTCTTGTCCCTCCCTTTCATCCGTGTCCTATAGCTTTAGTATTGTATCCCATAAGTAAGGATAAAATCTGTGGACTCGTCATATCTTGTAAAAGAAAAGGAAATTTATTCCCATCGCCGCGATAAAGATGACTTTCCTCCCCAAGATCACATATCTCCTAAGATCCATTCCATATAACATCCCTAGAGCACTCCTCAACAGATTCCAAAGCTTAATTACCTCCTACGTATGGAAAGACCGTCGTCCCAGAACGTCGGGTCGCACACTCGAAAAGCCGATCCTACAAGGAGGCTTAGCTCTCCCAAACATAATTTCATACTACAATGCCGCTAGACTATCGCACATCCTCTGCTGGAATCACCCCGAAAGACAACTTAACTGGTATTCCTTAGAGTCCTCACTGCTGCCTTCCAGTATAACCCATGCTGATATACTATGGATCCCCACTCATCATCGACGAGCTATTGACAACCTACACTCTGTTTTTAAACATGCGCTGCGATTTTGGGACCAGATCAGACATAACCCAGACATATCCCCTCACCCTTCTTCCGTGATGACAATCTCTGCTGCACTTTACTGTCTCCCAGACTCTCACTACGAACTATGGCCACAGTTGTGAACACTTCAGATATCAGATTTCTATGAGGGAGATAAATGGCTTCCACACCCCGCAATTTGTGCTAAACTCAAACTTCCACCCAAATTGCATTTAGAGGGATTTCGTTTAAGCACCCGCCTACGTACATGGGGCTATCCCAAACAGACATTGCGTCCAATGACAGCCTGGGAGAAGTCATGGCTCGGCGCTCATAGCCTCAGACACCTTTTATCCTTCCATTACAGTCTACTCACTAATCCGAATCCCTCCCATAAAATATCACAACATCATGCATGGGAAAAGGAAATAGGTTTCACCGTCACCCTAGATATCTGGCACGCCAGAATCAAAACAACCAAAAAGATCCTCCATTGCGCCACACTTTGGGAGCTATATTATAAGATCCTAGTCCGTTGGCACCTTGTCCCAACTATACTACACACAATATACCAATCGCAATCTCCCGAGTGCTGGAGAAAATGCAAAATGCATGGCACCCAGCTTCACATTTGGTGGTCTTGCCCAGTAATTCAGCCATTATGGAAAAATATATATATGCTTCTCCAGTCACTCGTCTTCACCCCCCCATTCACCCCTGAAGTAGCCCTCTTGCACATGCAGATGCCCAATCTCACCTCTCCCGGAGAAGCCCTCACAATTTATGTCCTAATGGCCACAAAACTAACCCTAGCAAGGACTTGGAAAAAAGAGGAGCCCCCGGCCCTCTCCCAGGTAATCTCAACTGTACACTATATTGGCCAAATGGAACAATACTCATACAAAGTACTTGACAAGACTGACTCTTTCCATGAAATATGGTTCCCATGGCTTACAAAATTTCCAAACTGGTCATCAAACCTCTAGACCCCACCTCAGATCCCCTCCCCACCCTCTCCCTCCTTTTTTCCCTCTTCCCCTCCCCCCCCCTTTTTCCTTTTTTTTTTTTTTTTTTTCCTCTTCCCCCCTTTATTCCCCCTCACCCCTATCGCGCTCACTTTTCATGAGCCTTGTCACTCTATAATCTAACAAAATAGGAGCACCAACACTATTATATTCAAAACCACAGACACAGTACCCAAACGTATATCCACAATAGATCACTTTCAGAAAAGAGACCCTACTTATGCCTGTGCCTGTTTTCGCTCTTGTTTTTATTTTTCATTGTCTACACACTGTTACAAACTGCTGTTTGTAACTGGCCCTTTAAATGAAAAATTGCCCTGCTTCCCTGGATTTTGGAGAAGCCTATTTGCCAGCCTCCTTCCACATGACTATGGCCCCTGGAAGATTGTGCCCCTGAGGACATATTGACTTTTGTTGGGTGTGTTTGGCCCTTTGGGAACCATCTGGGGACGTGTTGTGACTTTGATGAACGGTGCCCCTTTGGGACTGTGTCCCCAGGCCTGTGGGGTGACTTGTCCCTGGCTTTCTCCCACTTGGTTCGGTTTCATTGTGTGCCATTAAGAGTTAAATTTTGTTCAGCTTCAAGAAACCTATTCTAAATACAAGTCTGCTGGGATTAGCTCTAATTAGGTTTAGTGATCAACTTTCCCATTGTCTAATCAGACTAGTATTGATAAGGTGGACTGCATTGTTTTATTGTGTGTAATGTTATCTGCTGAAGTAAATGTTGTGGCCTGTCAAAGGGAGTGTCTCTCTATCTAATATCAAATGTGTGATGGGGGATTTTATGCCTCCCCCTGAGAGTGTCCTGTTTGCATGTAACCTGAATAAAAGCAGGCTGTGTGCTCCAGCACATCAGACCTATTTTTGACCCTCTAACTTGCAGCTTTGACTCATGTTTGTAGGGGACAGCTTATAATCACTACAGGGATTGCTATGTTTTTCATACTCCCTTAGCTACAGGGATTGCTACAGAAGGAAGAGGTTCGCCTACTGGAGCCTGGTCGTAGGTCCAGGGCGCAGAGCAGACGGCGAGATACCAGCCCAGCAGCGGTGGTTCATAGAGTCTGCATTACTTATGGTGGCTACGCAGCAGTTAGAGTGACTACGGTGCTGCTGCTCCTTTGGTGAGCGCTAGGAGCATCCTTTTCTACGGTCCAACTTCCAGCCAGCCTGGAGGCAACCGTAACATTTGGCGGCAGCGGTGGGATTGGCGTCCTAGCGCAAGGAGCAGCACCACAACAGCACTGGTATCGTAGGAGAGTAATTGAGGGCAACGCTAGCCACTGCGCAGCGTCCCTACCTACAGCAGCATGGAGCTGACAAGATACTGGTCAGAACCATGTGAAGAGCACCTCAACCGGATCCGTCGCTATGAGGGCGCGGATTTCGTTCCAGAGGTAAAGAGGCGGCTAGTCCGATATGGTCCAGACCCTGCGCAGGAGGTAGTCAGTCGCATCATCCGGGAATTGGATACGGAGAACAAAGCAGCATGAGCCTTTGAGCGCCAACTGTGGAGTTTGAGGGTATGGACACCTGGTCTCTCTCCCCAGCCGCAGCATGTTCCACAGGGAGAGGAGAGCAGCGACCTCCCTCCCCAGCGGCAGTATACTGTGCAGAGGGAAGAGACAACCGGTCTCCTTCCCCAACCCCAACCAGAGATACCAGAGGCAGCAGGCCTCATAGACTGGTCCTGGGAGGACCCCCAGCAGGCAGGTGGAGATGGGACCGCAGTCTCTCTACCGGCCCTACAGGGATGCTGGGCAGGCGGCCCAGATCCCCAGCGACAGACCCAGCTACAGGGAGGGGAGAGCATCGACCTCCCTCCCCAGCCGGAGTGTGCCTTCCAGGGAGAGGAGACAACCGGTCTCTCTCCCCAGCCGCAGCATGTTCCACAGGAAGAGGAGAGCATCGACCTCCCTTCCCAACGGCCGCCGGAGTATCAGGAGGAGGAGGTAAGCCAATCTCCCCCTCCCCAGCTAACTCCTAACTTGGGCCCAGGGTTAACAGTGGAGATGTTAACCCCCACTGACCCCCACGTTCCCTTTGCCACCGGGCAGGACTATGCCCCAATTCCCCCAGCAGAAGAGCTGGCATCAGGACAGAGCGCTGCTGGCCTCTGCCCTACAGACCCCCTTGTTACAGGACTGGCCTGCAAACCCCTCACCCCAGCAGAAGCGCTGGCACCAGGGCAGAGTGCCGCTGGCCTCTGCCCCCCAAGTACCATCAGCTATTTGCCCAGCTGCGCCAGGAAGGCAGAGGATGCTACACTTTCATCCTATAACCTGGAACCTACAGGCCAGTGCTACTTGTTGTGGGGGGGCTGCTTTGCTGCTAGTGTTTATTTGTGGGTGGGTTGCGAGACTAACTTGGGCACTGACCGGCAGAAGGTCAGGTGCCTGGTTAGTCTCCCTCCAAAAGGGGAGATATGTTACAAACTGCTGTTTGTAACTGGCCCTTTAAATTAAAAATTGCCCTGCTTCCCTGGATTTTGGAGAAGCCTATTTGCCAGCCTCCTTCCACATGACTATGGCCCCTGGAAGATTGTGCCCCTGAGGACATATTGACTTTTGTTGGGTGTGTGTGGCCCTTTGGGAACCATCTGGGGACGTGTTGTGACTTTGATGAACGGTGCCCCTTTGGGACTGTGTCCCCAGGCCTGTGGGGTGACTTGTCCCTGGCTTTCTCCCACTTGGTTCGGTTTCATTGTGTGCCATTAAGAGTTAAATTTTGTTCAGCTTCAAGAAACCTATTCTAAATACAAGTCTGCTGGGATTAGCTCTAATTAGGTTTAGTGATCAACTTTCCCATTGTCTAATCAGACTAGTATTGATAAGGTGGACTGCATTGTTTTATTGTGTGTAATGTTATCTGCTGAAGTAAATGTTGTGGCCTGTCAAAGGGAGTGTCTCTCTATCTAATATCAAATGTGTGATGGGGGATTTTATGCCTCCCCCTGAGAGTGTCCTGTTTGCATGTAACCTGAATAAAAGCAGGCTGTGTGCTCCAGCACATCAGACCTATTTTTGACCCTCTAACTTGCAGCTTTGACTCATGTTTGTAGGGTACAGCTTATAATCACTACAGGGATTGCTATGTTTTTCATACTCCCTTAGCTACAGGGATTGCTACAGAAGGAAGAGGTTCGCCTACTGGAGCCTGGTCGTAGGTCCAGGGCGCAGAGCAGACGGCAAGATACCAGCCCAGCAGCGGTGGTTCATAGAGTCTGCATTACTTATGGTGGCTACGCAGCAGTTAGAGTGACTACGGTGCTGCTGCTCCTTTGGTGAGCGCTAGGAGCATCCTTTTCTACGGTCCAACTTCCAGCCAGCCTGGAGGCAACCGTAACACACACGTATACAAATGTTTGGTTTATACAATACTCAAATATGTATTCCAGCTATACGTTTTTATAGCCTCAGTTTTTTGGATATGACGAGTCCACAGCCCACCCTGTCATTTCTAAGACAGGTATTTATTTTTGTTAAACTTCAGTCACCTCTGCACCTTTGGCTTTTCCTTTCTCTTCCTAACTTCGGTAGAATGACTGGAGGGGGAGGGAAGGGAGGAGCTATATATACAGCTCTGCTGTGGTGCTCTTTGCCACTTCCTGCTGAACAGGAGGCGTAATCCCATAAGTAAGGATGAAATCCGTGGACTAGTCATATCGTAAAAGAAATAAATTTATCAGGTAAGCATAAATTTCCTTTTTGTCTACGCTAGAGGTTCCAGAGGCTAAACTGCTGGAGGAACCTAAGATCCCTAAATTAGAGAGGGTTTATGAAGACAGAACTGACTTTTCCTGTGCCTGTTAAAATGGCGAACATTATTAGTAACAAATGGGAAAGAATTGGAACTTCTTTTCCCCCCTCGTCTACCTTTTAAAAAATGATTCCTGGTCCCTGACTCTCAATTGGAATTGTGGAGTTCCAACCCTAAGGTGGACGGCGCTATTTCTATGCTTGCTAAGCATACTACTATTCCCCTGGAGGATAGTTCTTCTTTTAGAGAGCCTATGGATAAGAAAATGGAAACCTCTCTGAGGAAGATGTTTCAACATACAGGGTTTTTATTTCAACTGGTGGCAGCTGTAGCCGCGGTTGCTGGAGCAGCTAACTACTGGTGCGACACTATGTCTGAGCTCATTGAGGTGGAAACTCCCCTCGCGGATATTCAGGAGAGAATTAAAGCTCTGAGAATTGCTAACTTCTTCATCTGTGATGCGAATATGCAGATTATTCGCTTAAATGCAAAGGCCTCTGGCTTTGCGGTCCTAGCCAGTCAAGCTCTGTGGTTGAAGTCTTGGTCTACGGATATAACTTCTAAATCCAGACTCCTTTCTCTTCCCTTCAAGGGGAAGTTTTATTCGGTCCAGGGATGAACTTCATTATTTCTACAGTTACCGTAAGGAAAGGTGCCTTCCTACTGCAGGATAAGAAGAATAGACCTAAGGGACGGCAATCATCTAATTTTCGCTCCTTTCGTTCTGACAAATCACGACGACAGCAATCCTTATCCAAGTCCGAGCAGCCCTAGAGTACTTGGAAGTCAGTCCTGGAATAAGTCAAAACCGACTAAGAAACCCGCCAAGAACAAATCGGCATGAAGGGGCGGCCCCCGATCCGGGATCGGATCGAGTAGGGGGCAGACTGTCTTTTTTTTCAGATGCTTGGTTCCAGGATGTACAGGATCCTTGGGCCCTGGAGGTTGTATCTCAGGGATACCGGATAGGATTCAAATCTCATCCGACCAGCGGCAGATTCCTACTCTCCAGACTGTCTACAAGACCAGAAAAGAGGACTGCCTTTTTAGGTTGCATACGGCATCTCTCCTCTCTAGGAGTAATTGTCCCGGTACTTACAGCAGAAAGAGGTTTGGAGTTTTAGTCAAACCTTTTCTTGGTTCCAAAAATGGAGGGAACTTTTCATCCTATTCTGGAGTTAAAGTGACTAAACAAGTTTCTGAGTGTTCCCTCTTTCAAGATGGAGACAATACGGTTAATTCTTCCTCTGGTTCAGGAAGGACAGTTTATGACCACCATAGACCTGAAGGATGCATACCTTCACTTTCTGATACACAGGGAATATTATCAGTTCCTGAGGTTTGCTTTTCTGGACCAGCACTTCCAGTTCATAGCTCTTCCATTTGGATATTTACAAAGGTTCTGTGGGCTCTTTTAGCCATACATGCACTGTCTTTTCGTCTAGCGGGACTCGAGAGAACACTCAGAATCGCTTCTCAGTCTTCTTTAATCACATGGAAGGAAGATAAACTTGGAAAAGAGTTCTCATACTCCAAATACTAGGGTGGAATTCCTGGGGTCAATAATAGACTCCATATTCATGAGAATATTTCTTACAGATCAGAGAAGTTGCAAGCTAACTTCCACATGTCTTGCCCTCCAGGCCTCCTTGAGACCCTCGGTGGCTCAGTGTATGGAGGTGATTGAACTCATGGTGTCCTGTATGGACATAATTCCCTTTGCCAGATTCCATCTCAAACCCTTACAACTATGCATGCTGAGACAATGGAACAGCGATCATTCACAACAAATTGTGTTGGACAACCTGTCGAGAAACTCGCTCTCTTGGTGGCTCTGTTCAGATCATCTGGCCCAAGGCACATGCTTCTTGAGACCGTCTTGGGAGATTGTTACTATGGACACAAGCCTTTTCGGCTGGGGAGCCGTTTGGGGTGCTAAGAAGGCACAAGGGCTGTGGACTCAGGAGGAGTCCTACCTTCTGATCAATACATTGAAACTCCGGGGCAATCTTCAATGCTCTGAAGGTTTGGCCCCTTCTGGGTTCTTGCCAGTTTATCAGTTTGCAATCAGACAATATAACTTTGGTTGCCTGCATCAACCATCAGGGGGGAATGAGAAGTTCCTTGGTGATGAGAGAAGTATCTCAGATACTAGAGTGGGTGAAGACTCACAGCTGTACACTGTCAGAGATCCACATTCCGGGTGTGGACAACTGGGAAGCTGAATTCCTCAGCAGGCAGTCCTTTCACCCAGGGGAATGGTCTCTCCACCCCGAGGTGTTTGCAGAGATATGCAGAGAGTGGGGGACGCCGGAGATAGATCTCATGGCATCCCGCCTCAATACCAAGCTACCCAGGTATGGGTCGAGCTCGAGGTATCCTCAGGCGGAACTGATAGATGCCCTATTAGTACCATGGAGGTTCAGACTCATATATTTTTTTTCCTCCATTACCACTTCTCCCTCGTGTGGTGGCTCGTATCAAGCAAGAGCGAGCATCAGTGATTCTGATTGCTCCATTGTGGCTGAGAAGGACGTGGTTTGCGGATCTGGTGGGGATGTCCTTATCTCCTCAGTGGAAATTACCTTGTCGCAGAGATCTGCTGATACAGGTTCCCTTCGTACATCAAAATCTAGATTCTCTGAGGCTGACTGTGTGGAGATTGAACGCTTAGTCTTAGCCAAGAGAGGGTTTTCTGAGAGTGTTATCGGCACTCTGGTTCAAGCTCGCAAGCCAGTTACTCGTTGTATCTATCATAAAGTATGGAGGACTTACTTGTAATGGTGTGAAGTGCGTGGCTTTTTCTGGCATAACTTTAAGGTTGCCAGAATTTGAAGGGACATTGTTGGTGTTACTGCACAGAAGATTGACCAAGCTTCCGGATGTGCAGTTCTTTGTTAAGACTCTGACTAGGATCAGACCTGTGTATAGATCTGGGGCTCTGCCTTGGAGCTTATGAGACAGCTGGAAAACAGCCTCCTGAGAGGATAACGGCTCATTCCACTAGAGCAGTGGCTTCCTCCTGGACTTTTAAGAATAAAGCCTCTATGGATCAGATTTGTAAGGTGGCTACCTAGTTCTCCTTACACACTTTTTCTAAATTTTACAAGTTTGATGTGTTTTCTTCGGCTGAAGCAGCTTTTGGGAGAAAGGTTTTGCAGGCTGTGGTGCCCTCAGACTAGGGTCTGCCTCTCTTTTGTTCCCTCACGTTATTCCTTCAGTGTCCTCTGGAGCTTGGGTATAGTTTCCTAACAGTAAGGAATAAAGTTGTGGACTCCCCCTGCCTTATGGAAGGAAACCATAATTTATGCTTACCAGATAAATTCCTTTCCTTTCTGGCAGGGAGAGTCCACAACTCCTCCCGTAATTTATTGTGTTGGGTGGCTCCCTTATTATATTATATCTCCTGGCACCTTTATACCCTGATGTTTATCCTACTTTTCCTTGTTCCCTCGGCAGAATGACTGGGGTGATAGGGGAAGTGGGAGGGATATTTAAGCCTTTGGCTGGGATGTCTTTTCCTCCTCCTGGTGGCCAGGTGATGTATTTCCCAACAGTAAGGAATGAAGTTGTGGACTCTCCCTGCCAGTATGGAAAGGAATTTATCTGGTAAGCATAAATTATGTTTTTTGCATAACTTATTGTTTGTTGTGCCTATTTGTGCGTCCTGTCTCCAGCACTGCCTCTGTTTGCCACTGCTTGCAGCCTGTTTTCAATACCCTGGTATTCCTTTGCTTGGTCCAGAAGCAGGTACTCTCCTTTGCTTGTCCCAGGAGTGGGCATATCCTTTATTTGACCCAGTAGCAGGCACTCTACTTTGCTTTGCCCAGAAGCATGCACTCCACTTTGCTTGCCCCAAAAGCCATTCTGCTTGGCCCAGGAGTGGGCATTCCTTTTGCTTGGCCCAGAAGTGGGCACTAAAGTCCTTGGCCCTGAAGTGGGCCTTTTAGTACTTGGCTTTTGTCTGTCTAAAATTGCACCTGAACATCAGCTATAATGTTTTGTAAAGTTTGCTTCAGTTAACTCTTGATTGTACCAGTTTCTCAGTATAAACTATTGAATATATTTGAGTGTCCAGTATATCGATATGCAATCTGCCCAGTTTCCTTCTTCACTTGCCATTGGGCTCCATCCTGTTAAAAAGGCCTTATGATTTAGAAAGAGGATGCAATTTTAACTATCTTTCCAGTTTACTTTTATTATCTAATTTACTTAATTATCATGATAAGTATCTTAAAATAGGACCAGGAGCTGCTGATTGGTAGCTGCACATGGATACCTTGTGTTATTGGCTCACCTGTGAAAATTGCTATTTCCTGAACAAAGGATACCTAAAGAATGAATCAAATTAGATCAAATAAGCAAACTGTAATATTGTTTAAAATTGTATTCTCTATCTGAATCATGAAAGAAAAATTGTGGGTTTCATGTCCTTTTAACCATGAGAGCATGATAGATTGTACCACTGTAAAAATCAGGGCTCTTTCAGAACCTCAAATATTTGCAATCATTTCATGTACATTCAGAATCTTTATACAGAATTCCCTGAAAAACCTCATGACTCGTATATTCTTCCATCTTTGATATTTGTGAGAAAGATGAATTTCCTTACTGATGGTTGTTGGTAAGTATCTGTGTAATTTAATTATTTGCAGCTCTTACCTTGGTTGGTTCTGTCGTTGTTGTTTTTTTAATTCAATTGCAAAATCTACAATTAGCTTTATTCACATGGTGACTGTGGTAAATGGTGTGCTGTATACGTATTTATTCCAGTCCATTCTGCTATAGGTTTATTGGGAATCAAAATGACATTTTGATTGTGTTTTGTGCATTGGCTTAAACTGTGAGAATTGAGACATCCCAATAAAGAACTGAATTTGCTTTGCAATTAATCTTAATGCTGAGGATTAACCTGAAATTCATGTGCGAAGTAGATGTTAACAATTAATAACTATAGCAAAAACATCTAAAGATATATGTATCTGTTTTGTAAGCCATTTCAATTTTTTATTAAAAATGTCAGTGTACCTCTGTCTGTAGCATGTTTATATTATCTCTTTTGGTGGAGCCAATTATGGTCTAAACATTAAAGGGACAGTCTACACCAAAAATTTTCTTATTTAAAAAGATAGATAATCCCTTTATCACCCATTCCCCGTTTTTGCATAACCAACACTGTTATATTAATATACTTTTTACCGCTGTGATTACCTTGTATCTAAGCCTTTGCAGACAGCCTCCTTATCTAAGTGCCTTTGACAGACATGCAGTGTAGTCAATCAGTGAAGACTCCTAAATAACTTCACGGGAGTGAGCACAATGTTATCTATATGACACATGTGAACTAGCACAGTCTAACTGTGAAAAACTTTCAAAATGCTCTGAGCTAGGAGGCGGTTTTCAACTGTTTAGAAATCAGTTTGAGCCTAGCTAGGTTTAGCTTTTCAAAAATAACACCAAGGGAACAAAGCAAATTTGATGATAAAAGTAAATTGGAAAGTTGTTTAAAATTGCATGCCCTATCTGAATCATGAAAGTTTAGTTTTGACTTTACTGTCCCTTTAATAACCCCCTGTACTGACCCAATAAATCATTTTTTTGCATGATGAAAGGTCATTAAAAACGGTAGCATTATTTTGTCTTAAGTCTGTTCTCCAGCCTCTCTTGATTTTTCTGTGTAATATTTTTTAGAAATTATAAGATATAACACTTGGTAAAAAAAATGGCAAGTTGTTATGATACCTGTTAGTCAGCAATGTGAAGTAAGGGGGGTTATTGATGACCTTCATGCATACTTAAAAAGTTATATTGTCATGTTGCAGTAAGGTACACATTAATTCAAGGGAAATTGTACTTAAAAGAAAATAAATGACTGGTTTAAGAGTGCTTCAAGTAAACATGTTAAGCACCTTTATTAAAATAAACAAAAAAACATCTGGAATATATTTTAAAATATCCTCATTTACATAGGACAAGATAAAAAAAAGTCCTTAATGTAATGTAACTTTCATGTATACGTAATGTATACAAGCTATTTAGATAAGAATTTTAATACGATATTTAAAAATTATTAAACCTAACACTATTTCCAACTACCTGGTTAGCTTAGCTGTAATTAGTACTTTCTTTTGATCGTTTACAATTTGTGTTTATCGTCATTAGCATCTATCTAAGCAATCATTTCTACTATAGAGGTCATGAAATATCCTGTTACTACTGAAAGTTTTATTATAGTGAAAATCTAGTGACCTCTGCTGTTAATAAGCAGAATCTACATGCAGTTGGTGACAGTTTCCTACATTAGGAACAAATTCATCAACTTAAAGAACATGAAGTATAACCAAGATTAATAGCAATAATCTTTATTCAATCAAAGTATTTTCATTTTTGTATTAAGAGACTTTATATTTCAGGTGATTTAGAATCAATGTTTTTTTTATGTATGTGGGTTTGTCTAAGAATATAGTGAGTGTGTATACAAAAACCCTTAATTAACTATACCTATATCCTGACACACTGGTAGTTTGATATGATGAGAGAGCATCTATATACATATACCTTATTTTCTTGTGCTTCACTTTATTGCGCTTCGCAGATATTGCTTTTTTTTACAAATTGAAGGTTTGTTGCAACCCTTTGTCGAGCAAGTCTATCGGCGTCATATTTCCAACACATATACACATATAAACACATAAATACAAACATACATACATGGTTTTTTTTCCGAATGGAATAAGGGTGATACCGTAGTAAATCTTAAAAACTTGCTTTATTGAAGAAATATTAAAAGAATAAAACTTAAGGCCTGATTACTTATTTAGTGCTTTCACTCAAGCACAGACACTGCCAGAAGCAAACTTTTAACCAAGTGTACTCAACCCAGTGTGAGTTATGAATATTTTACATTCCCATGTTCTTCACATAGAAGATAATGTTATTTTTATTTTAAATAGAAATTCCTATATACAGTATATCTGATGTTTTTTTGGAAAATATGTACCTATACCTATAAATCTTATCTATATGAATATATACAGATATATAGGAATATCTATTTAAAAATACAAAGAACATTTTCCCCATGTGAAGAACATTGTAATGTAAAATATTTACAGTATATACACAGTAAAACACATTATTAAATATTAAAATTGAATTAATATTATTTTTCATGTTTTCAGGTATTTGAGTGGAAAGGGCTTCAAAGTATATATACGTATGTACATATGCGTATACATGTGTATATATGTATGTATGTACATATATACACATATAAACATAAATACATATGTATATATACATTCATACACATATTTAGACATATATATATATATATATATATATATATATATATATAGTATATATACAATATAGCTCCTTCCATTCAAATACCTTGTATATATATATATATATATATATATATATATGTATATATATGTGTGTGTATGTATATACTGTTTAGTGCAACTATTTTAGCCGTAACATTTTACACGGGACTTCAGTTATGCTCGTGGTGTTCGCGTTTACTTTCAATCTGTAATATGAGTGCAAGTTAGCTTCACGTGCATGCTAATGTTTGAGCACCATTTGTAATCTAGCCCTAACAATTTTACTTACAAAACCCATTCCCTTGCCAATCTTTTCATATTTATTTGATAAATTTCCTGCATTAGCACATAGAACAGCTGCCTATATAATCTCTTCTTCCATGGTTTTATTCTTGTAGGTATCCATTGATGTACTGTGTGCTTTGTGAACTCAGTACAGTTACTGATACTAGATCATTTTATTACTACGCACAAACTAATTTCATGATTGTCCAAAAAAGGAAACTGAGTATATATGGTAGACAAATTCTAAAAGTAGCACACTTTACTATAGAAAAACAAAAAAACGTATTTGTGCTTTTGTTTTAGGGAATCTAAAAGAACAAAAAAGTTGCTTGCTTATATGATCTGGGCTACTTGTTCAGCTAGGGAAGATCTCTGATTTTAGATACACAACTGAGATACAAACTAGTACTAACAGATATAAGAGACAGCCTTTATCAAGAACTTGAGCAGCAACTGACTTGAATTGCTACCTTGTTCCACTCAATAGTTATATTCTAATCTGATTATTATAGGGGTGAATGGTTCTTTCCTGATTACCTTTGATAAGCTTATTATATTATTTATTGCAGCAACCCCTCACTGATTGATGTCTCTTTTATTAAATGGTGTTGGGGTTTTATTGTTTGCAAAGGCCTAGATTTGGAGTTTGGTGGTAGCCGTGAAAACCAGCGTTAGAGGCTCCTAACGCTGGTTTTAGGCTACCGCCGGTATTTGGAGTCATTCAAAAAAGGGTCTAACGCTCACTTTTCAGCCGCAACTTTTCCATACCGCAGATCCCCTTACGTCAATTGCGTATCCTATCTTTTCAATGGGATCTTTCTAACTCCGGTATTTAGAGTCGTGGCTGAAGTGAGCGTTAGAAATCTAACGACAAAACTCCAGCCGCAGAAAAAAGTCAGTAGTTAAGAGCTTTCTGGGCTAACGCCGGTTCATAAAGCTCTTAACTACTGTACTCTAAAGTACACTAACACCCATAAACTACCTATGTACCCCTAAACCGAGCCCCCCCCCACATCGCCGCCACTCGATTAAATTTTTTTAACCCCTAATCTGCCGACCGCCACCTATGTTATACTTATGTACCCCTAATCTGCTGCCCCTAACACCGCCGACCCCTATATTAAATTTATTAACCCCTAACCTGCCCCCCACAACGTCTCCGCCAGCTACCTACAATAATTAACCCCTAATCTGCCGACCGCCACCTACGTTATACTTATGTACCCCTAATGTGCTGCCCCTAACACCGCCGACCCCTATATTATATTTATTAACCCCTAATCTGCCCCCCTCAACGTCGCCTCCACCTGCCTACACTTATTAACCCCTAATCTGCCGAGCGGACCGCACCGCTACAATAATAAAGTTATTAACCCCTAATCCGCCTCACTCCCGCCTCAATAACCCTATAATAAATAGTATTAACCCCTAATCTGCCCTCCCTAACATCGCCGACACCTAACTTCAATTATTAACTCCTAATCTGTATTCATCTTCTACAAACTTTGATACTGGGAAATATCCCTAATACCAACAATTGACATAACAAATTACAACTTCAAAGGAACTTTGTTTCACATTCATTTGCTCTACAAAAGGATACATATTAATGCAGTTGGCACTTCCAAGCAAAGACAAGGCAAAGAACCAAACCCTTTGTTCAAACTAAACCAACTCTGTGTTTCTCTCCGTTCCAATCGGATTACTCACAAACCGAGGATACCGCAAACAAGTTAAAGAGCAGCGGCACTTCTCCCCTCTTTACTTGCCTGTCAGCAATTCTGCGATCCTGATTGGTTCATTCACACAGACCTCCACCGTGATGTCACACGCTCTCCGGACCGCTCACACTGTGTGAATCTCTGCAGCTGCTGGGTGCGGCTCCGCTTTCCAGGCAACACGCCAAGTTAACAGCAGGAAGGAATTGTTTGGAAGCTCTCTAAAGGTACACTACAATTATATAAGGATTTCTAACAGAGATTGTTGCCATTATCACTGAACATTAAGATCGTATATGAACTGTTTAATCTCCTACCATCATATTAAATCAATACAGTGGTTACTTGTTGCAAGATAGTTTCAATATATAGAGACATTACTTATATCTTTCTCATCCATAAGAACTTTACCCTCTCAACAACAGGAGCAATTCATCCTCTCCTGTAACCAAATAATCATCAATAATCTTGAATTATTGTATTTCCTCACCTCTTTACTCTGCAGTTGTGATCCAAACCAATTAATCATTTAGTAACCACGTGTAGCACTTCCAGCTGCCTTACATAACTATCAGCCATAAAAAGAATGGATCCAGCAGAGATACCCACTGTTGTTTATAACTTAACCCAACAAGTGGATCAGTTGAGACATGGTTTAAGGGAAGTAAAATTACAGAATGAGACCTTACATACCATCATTAGAGATAACACTCCTGAACCCCAGGTCTCACTACCAGAGAAGTTCTCAGGAGATCGTACAATGTACAGACAGTTCAGAAATTCTTGCTTACTTCTTTTTCAGATGAGACCTAAAACTTATCATAATGAGAGAATTAAAGTCATGACAGTCATATCATTTCTCAGAGGAGAACCTAGGAGCTGGGCAGATATGTTTTTCGAAAATGATGATCCCGTTCTGGGTTCTTTGAATGATTTTTTCTCTCAGATGAGCACTCTTTATGAAGATACACAAAAGCAGATCACTGCGGAAAATCTGATGAGATCTCTAAAGCAGGGACGTAGACCAGTTGAGGAATACCTCACAGAATTTAAACTTTACTCAAAAGACTCTGAATGGAGTGATGTGGCACTCCGTAACCAGTATCGAATTGGACTCAGCGAACCATTAAAGGATGAGCTCGCTCGAGCTGACACTCCCAGATCTCTACAGGCTTTAATTGATCTCACCATCAAGATAGACAGACGTCTTAGGGAGAGACGTGCAGAACGCCAACATACTGACACTCCTTATCGTACTCACAGTTCACATCCAACTGCTTCTACCGCTAAAGACACTACTGTTCCAATGGAGATTGGTTTCACTAAGGGTCCACTGTCGCCGGATGAAAGGCTTCGTAGGAAGAGGTTGAATCTTTGTATGTACTGTGGTTCTCCTAATCATACTGTCAAGGAATGCACTGCTTTACAACGTCAAAGACCCAGTAAGTTGCTACCTGTAAAAAACTGCTTTTCAAACCAAATCATTGATTCTGCTTACTGTACTCTTTCTGTTTCCTTGCAGTGGGATCGCCAAGCACTCACAACTAGTGCCATCATTGATTCAGGAGCACACTCAAATTTCATTGATGTAGCATTAATTAAAAATAATAAAATTCCACTGCATAAGAAAAAGATTCCAGTCTCTATTCGTGTCAGTGATGGGTCTATTGTCACTTTAGTCACGCATGAAACAATACCTTTGAGAACGGTCATTCTGAACTTATTTCCTTCGATGTTATTTCATCTCCTCTCTTCCCTTTAGTCTTGGGTATTTCCTGGTTACAGATACACCAACCTAACATATCATGGAAAGAATTATTAGTTGATTTTGATTCATGTTACTGTGAAAATAACTGCATCCAATACCATTCCAATCTATTCAGCAGTCCTACTACTCTCCCAATTATTCCAGAAGTCTACCATGACTATATGGATGTGTTCGATAAGAAGGAAGCAGACATTTTGCCACCCCACCACATATATGACTGCCCTATTGAACTCATTTCAGGCTCCTCTATTCCGTTTGGCCATATCTATCCACTTTCACAACCCGAATTGGAGCATTTGAAGTCTTACTTGGAAGATAACCTCAAGAAAGGTTTTATTAGGCCATCCACTTCTCCTGCTGGAGCAGGCATATTTTTCGTGAAAAATAAAGATAATTCTCTTCGACCCATTATCGATTATCGTCAACTCAATAAAAGGACCATCAAGAATAGATACCCTCTACCCCTCATTCCTGAGATGGTAGAGAGGTTCAGAGAAGTGAAAATATACACCAAGCTCGATCTAAGAGAAGCGTACAATCTTGTACGGATCCGTGAAGGCGATGAGTGGTTGACCGCTTTCCGGACAAGATACGGACTTTTTGAATATCTCGTCATGCCTTTCGGCTTATGCAATGCCCCAGCCACGTTCCAGCATTTCATTAATGACATCTTTAGGGACTTGCTGGACGTGTGCTTGGCGGTTTATTTGGATGACATTCTCATCTATTCACGGAATATACAGGAGCATGAGAAGCATGTACGATGGGTCTTGGATAGGTTACGTGTTCACCATCTGTTTGCTAAACCAGAAAAATGTCTTTTTCATGTGACTGAACTTTCTTTCCTCGGCTATCAAATTACACCAAAAGGTCTTAGGATGGAGGATAGCAAGGTTGATGCGATCCTTAATTGGCCTACACCCACTTCAAAAAAAGAGGTGCAAAGATTTCTCGTCTTCTCCAATTTTTACCGGAAATTTATTAAAGGTTTTTCACAGATAGTTAAACCCCTATCATCACTCACTGGTAATCAATCCTCATTTCAATGGAATGAACAAGCACAAGTCTCATTCGATTCTCTTAAGACATCATTCTCTTCTTCACCTATTCTGCATTTCCCTAATCCTGATCTACCATATATATTGGAAGTTGATGCGTCCAATTATGCTATTGGAGCCATATTGTCTCAACAAACCTCTCCTACAGATCCGATCCATCCAGTAGCATTCTTTTCAAAACTAATGACTTCGGCAGAAAGAAACTACTCCATAGGAGAGAAAGAGCTTCTCGTCATTAGAAAATCATTGGAACACTGGCGCCACCTTTTAGAAGGAACGACTATTCCTATAATCATATACACTGATCATCGGAATTTAGAATATTTGCAGTCTAGTAAAACTCTCTCTGCTCGTCAACTCAGATGGAGTTTATACTTCACTAGATTCAACTTCCATATCACTTACCGTCCTGGTACAAAGAATGGGAAGGCGGACGCGTTGTCAAGATCTCCAAGAGCTCCCTCTGATGACATTCCATTGCAAACAATACTTCCTTCAAAACATTTCTTGGGTCTCAATCAAGTACTCCCTGACATTATCTATTCATCACAACAAGATGATACCTCCATCCCATTAGAGGTCCTTCATAAAGGTAACGATGGACTATACTATAATGAAGACAGGATTTACATTCCACCTAATATCAGGGATTCCTTGATTTCAACACATCATGATTCACCACTAGCGGGCCATCCAGGTATTAGTAGAACTACAGAATTGATTGGCAGGAAATACTGGTGGCCTAAAATGACTTCTTCTGTAACAGATTTTATAAATTCCTGTCACTTATGTGCGACCACAAAAATCACGTCCTTATGGATTCTTAAAACCACTTCCTATTCCTGATCGACCTTGGGAGTCTGCAGGGATGGATTTCATTGTTGATCTGCCAACATCGTCCAATCATAATACCATACTCGTAGTAGTAGATCTTTTTACGAAGATGGCACACTTCATACCCTACAAAAAACTCCCTACTGCTTCACAAACTGTTTATCTTTTTATGAAAGATGTGGTAAGACTACATGGAATACCTAAAGTTGTCATCACAGATCGAGGAAGCCAGTTCACGTCAAAATTTTGGAAAGCCAATCGGATTGAACTTGATTCTGATAGAATCCTATCAGTCAATCGGAATTCGAGGGACGCCATCTTGGATGACGTCATTTAAAGGAACCGTCATTCGGCGAGTAGGCGTCGGGAGAAGAGGATGTTCCGTGTCGGATGGAAGATGATGGCTCCCGAAGAAAGAAGATTGAAGATGCCGTTGATAGAAGACTTCATCCGGATCATGGACCAATTCAGCTCCAGCTTGGATGAAGACTTCAGCCGGATCATGGACCTCTTCAGCTCCCGCTTGGTTGATGACTTCAGCCGGATCATGGACCTCTTCAGCCCCCCGCTTGGGCTTGGATCAGGACATCGGAGGAGCTCTTCTGGATCGATCGGTGAACCTGGTATGGTGAAGATAAGGTAGGAAGATCTTCAGGGGCTTAGTGTTAGGTTTATTTAAGGGGGGTTTGGGTTAGATTAGGGGTATGTGGGTGGTGGGTTGTAATGTTGGGGGGGTATTGTATGTTTTTTTTTACAGGCAAAAGAGCTGAACTTCTTGGGGCATGCCCCGCAAAGGGCCCTGTTCAGGGCTGGTAAGGTAAAAGAGCTTTGAACTTTAGTAATTTAGAATAGGGTAGGGCATTTTTTTATTTTGGGGGGCTTTGTTATTTTATTAGGGGGCTTAGAGTAGGTGTAATTAGTTTAAAATTGTTGTAATATTTTTCTAATGTTTGTAAATATTTTTTTTTTTTTGTAACTTAGTTCTTTTTTATTTTTTGTACTTTAGTTAGTTTATTTCATTGTATTTATTTGTAGGAATTGTATTTAATTTATTTATTGATAGTGTAGTGTTAGATTTAATTGTAGATAATTATAGGTATTTAATTTATTTATTGATAGTGTAGTGTTAGGTTTAATTGTAACTTAGGTTAGGATTTATTTTACAGGTAAATTTGTAATTATTTTAACTATTTTAGCTATTAAATAGTTCTTAACTATTTAATAGCTATTGTACCTGGTTAAAATAAATACAAAGTTACCTGTAAAATAAATATTAATCCTAAAATAGCTATAATATAATTATAATTTATATTGTAGCTATATTAGGATTTATTTTACAGGTAAGTATTTAGCTTTAAATAGGAATAATTTATTTAAGAAGAGTTAATTAATTTCGTTAGATTAAAATTATATTTAATTTAGGGGGGTGTTAGTGTTAGGGTTAGACTTAGCTTTAGGGGTTAATACATTTATTAGAATAGCGGTGAGCTCCAGTCGGCAGATTAGGGGTTAATAATTGAAGTTAGGTGTCGGCGATGTTAGGGAGGGCAGATTAGGGGTTAATACTATTTATTATAGGGTTAGTGAGGCGGATTAGGGGTTAATAACTTTATTATAGTAGCGGTGCGGTCCGCTCACCAGATTAGGGGTTAATAAGTGTAGGCAGGTGGAGGTGACGTTGTGGGGGGCAGATTAGGGGTTAATAAATATAATATAGGGGTCGGCGGTGTTAGGGGCAACAGATTAGGGGTACATAGGGATAATGTAAGTAGCGGCGGTTTACGGAGCGGCAGATTAGGGGTTAATAATAATATGCAGGGGTCAGCGATAGCGGGGGCGGCAGATTAGGGGTTAATAAGTGTAAGGTTAGGGGTGTTTAGACTCGGGGTACATGTTAGAGTGTTAGGTGCAGACGTAGGAAGTGTTTCCCCATAGCAAACAATGGGGCTGCATTAGGAGCTGAATGCGGCTTTTTTGCAGGTGTTAGGTTTTTTTTCAGCTCAAACAGCCCCATTGTTTCCTATGGGGGAATCGTGCACGAGCACGTTTTTGAGGCTGGCCGCGTCCGTAAGCAACTCTGGTATCGAGAGTTGCAGTGGCGTTAAATATGCTCTACGCTCCTTTTTTGGAGCCTAACGCAGCCATTCTGTGGACTCTCAATACCAGAGTTATTTTAAAGGTGCGGCCAAAAAAAAGCCAGCGTTAGCTACGCGGGTCGTTACCGACAAAACTCTAAATCTAGCCGAAAGTATTTTAACCCACTGTAATTTTGTCTACCTTTGCCATTATTTTTTTTTAAACTACTTTCCAAATTACTTCTTTTTTACAAATGTGGTTCATTTACTTGGTATCCTTTGTTGAAGGATCAGCAGTGCACTACTGGGAGCTAGCTGAGCACAGGAGGCATATATATGCAGCCACCAATCAGCAGCTAGCTCCCACTAGTTCATTTATGCTCATGAGCCTATCTAGGTATGATTTTAAACAAATGATACCAAGAGAACAAAGCAAATTAGATAATAGAAATTAATTGGAAAGTTGTTATTTTCAGCTCTGGTAACTTGCACACATGTTCAAGTTATTGAAATGGATTTTACTTGAGTTAAATAACCTGTACAAAACTAACAAAATACTGCTTCACTTGTAATCTAGACCTGTATGATGAGTTGTTAAATAAACTATGCTGGTGTCAAATAACATGGTAAACATTTTGAAATACAAGAAAAACAATTAGATAATGTCACCTATATAATAATAAAGCAAGGGTTAAATGCAGTTGTATGCAAACAACATGACGATAATAAACACATTAGAGCATTTCATTTTTGCACCTTGATGTCTCTAATGTAGAAATAAGTTGTGAATATCATTGCAACATTAAAGGGACAGTATACTATAAAATTGTTTTTCCCTTAATGTGTTTCCAAGTACTTTTTTTTACCAGCTGCAGAGTATAACATGTATGAGATTTGCTTTTTAAGGTTTATTTGTGTATATGAATTAGCTGATTTTGTGTTTTGAGGCCACAACCTAATAAAATGGGTTGAGCTTGTAGGTATAATCAGATCTCATTACATTATCATACTGTATACATATACTTGCTTCTTTATCTTATATCTGTCCATAAACCAATAGCCAATACTTAGAGAGAACAATGGGAAATTAACATTTTATTACCTTACCTCTTCTATACCCCACCTGGAGTGTATTTTCTTCTGCTGGCAGTGTTTACACAGCTTGGCCTTAAAGGGACAGTATACTTTAAAATTGTTTTTTCCTTCAATGTGTTTTGAATTACTTTTTTTTTTTTTACCAGCTGTAGAGTATTAAATGTATGTGATTTGCTTTTTTAAGGCTTATTTGTGTATATGAATTAGTTGATTTTGTGTTTTGAGGCCACAACCTAAAAAAATGGTTAAAGGGACATGCCAGCCACATTTTTTCTTTTATGATTTAGAAAGAGAATGCAATTTTAAACATCTTTCTAATTTACTTATATTATCTAATTTGTTTTATTCTCTTGATATTCTTTGATGAAAAGCATATCTAGATATGCTCACTAGCTGCTGATTGGTTGCTGCACATAGAAGCATCGTGTGATTGGCTTACCATGTGCATTGTTTTTTCTTCAACTAAGGATATTTAAAAAATGAAGCAAAATAAATAATGGAAGTAAATTGTAATGTTGTTTAAATTTCTATTCTCTATCTGAATCATGAAAGAAAGATTTTGGGTTTAGTGGCCCTTTAAGCTTGTAGGTATAATCAGATCTCATTACTTAATCACATTGTGTACATATAAATGCTTCTTTATCTTATATCTGTCCGTAAACCAATCACCAATACTTGGAGAGAACAATGGAAAATTAACATTTTATTACCTTATCTCTTCTATACCCCACTGGGAGTGTAATTTCTTCTACTGGCTGTGTTAAAACAGCTTGGCCTTGAGGCCAAAAACTTTCAGGATGGGTGGGGATACCACAGGCTAAATAAACTATTTCAAATGCCTAATAAGGGTAATGGAAATACTTGTAAACAATGTAATACACTCCAGCAGGTAAAGTGGATCATTGGGAACAAATTAAAGGGTAGAAAGTTTTTGAGTAAACTGTCCCTTTAAGGCCAAAAACTTTTAGGATATGTGGGGATACCACAGGCTAAATCAACAATTTCAAATGCCAGTATACAGGTAATGGAACCACTTGTAAATAATGTAAAACACTCCAGCAGGTAAAGTGGATCATTAGGAACAAATTAAAGGGTATAAAGTTTTTGAGTAAACTGTCACTTTAAGAGCACAATTAGGCCTAGATTACGAGTGGAGCGCAAAATTACAAGGCTCAATGCAAACGCAACCTCGCATTCGCATTTTCCTAGAAGCCTTACACTCACGAGACCACGCTTCCTTAGGCTTCAATGGGAGTCTTGTTCTCATGCCGTGAGACACAGCAAAGCACCTAGCACAACGCAGGGGATAATTTGCACAGTGTTGGGCAGCAAGTTAAACATATATACCGTATGTATATGAATATAGTGTAATAAGTGGATAATGACACGCTCTCAGAAAGTTCCATTAGATAAAAATGAACATTTATTGTAACTTCTTTTAAAAGCTGTTGTGCTGCGCTTCTCATGGAATCTTTTGTATTGGTGGCTTGGTATACTTTTAAAAGAAGTTACAATAAATGTAAATTTTTATCTAATGGAACTTTCTGAGAGCGTGTCATTATCCACTTATTGCACTCTTTGTGACCGGCAACACGCCTCCTTATTGTTGTTTTGACGTACCTACGGATTGGATGCCAGACACTGGATGTCACACCCCTTACCCTGAGGACGCAGGATACACGAAAGAAACACACTTCAGGGGTATGCTGATGGGAGACTGAAGCTCAAACGTCCGATTTGGATTACCACATTCAAGGTACTGATTACCGTGTTTATTTATGTGCATTCCAAGTGGGACATTTTTGTGATTACAGTGTTAACATAGAGTTGTTTCAGACATTCAAGGTCTGTCACCTAGTCCGCATGTGAATTGTGCGAGATTGAGTGTATCCCAGGGTGAACACTGCCACATACATATTACCACAGGTCTCTCAGCACCGCTAGCTCTCTGTTAAAGTGAATGTAAATTTTGATGTTTAAGTGCCCGGTTTTTAAAACTTTGATTAAAAACAGGGGCACTTTAATTCATCAAAATTTACATTTCACTCCTGTTGTGACAAAAAACTTACCTTTTAATCTTCACAGCAGCTGCTGCTTCCTCCGGTCTCACAAGCCATTTCTGATGTCAGAAATGATTGATAGGTCATCCTCCAATCACAGATTCCCCCCCGGGGGATTCAGTGTCTGATTCACTGCTGTGATTGGAGGAAGCCAGATACCTCATTTTAGACCCAGGAAGAGGCTTTGAAACAGGTGGAGGAAGCTGGAGCTGCTGTGAAGATTAAAAAGTACGTTTATTTTCACAACAGGAGTGAAATGAAAATATTGATGAATTAAAGTGCCCCTGTTTTTAATCAAAGTTTTAAAAACCGGGCACTTTAGCATCAAAATTTACATTCACTTTAAGGGGTACCTTTATGGGACTAACATCCTTTCCAGATAACTAAGAAATATACAAACTATATGTTTAAGCTTCAGAGTGTTTAGCCTGCAATCCCCTTTTAAATTGTGTATATGAATATATACATATATATTATGTGTTTATATTGTGTGTATGTATATATACATATATATATATATATATATATATATATATATAAAAGCAGATACATATACAGTATCTCACAAAAGTGAGTACACCCCTCATATTTTTGTAAATACTTTATTATATCTTTTCATGTGACAACACTGAAGAAATGACACTTTGCTACAATGTAAAGTAGTGAGTGTACAGCCTGTATAACAGTGTGAATTTGCTGTCCCCTCAAAATAACTTAACACACAGACATTAATGTCTAAACCGTTGGCAACAAAAGTGAGTACACCCCTAAGTGGAAATGTCCAAATTGGGCCCAATTAGCCATTTTTCCTCCCCTGTCTCATGTGACTCGTTAATGTTACAAGGTTTCAGGTGTGAATGGGGAGCAGGTGTGTTAAATTTGGTGTTATCGCTCTCTCACTCTCTCATACTGGTCACTGGAAGTTCAACATGGCACCTCATGGGAAAGAACTCTCTGACACTCTCTACATAAAGATGGCCTAGGCTATAAGAAGATTGACAAGACCCTGAAACTGAGCTGCAGCACGGTGGGTTTCACAGGACAGGTTCCACTCAGAACAGGCCTCGCCATGGTCGACCAAAGAAGTTGAGTGCACGTGCTCAGCGTCAAATCCAGAGGTTGTCTTTGGGAAATAGATGTATGAGTACTGCCAGCATTGCTGCAGAGGTTAAAGGGGTGGGGGGTCAGCCTGACAGTATTCAGACCATACGCCGCTCACTGCATCAAATTGGTCTGCATGGCTGTCATCCTAGAAGGAAGCCTCTTCTAAAGATAATGCACAAGAAAGCCCACAAACAGTTTGCTGAAGACAAGCAGACTAAGGACATGGATTACTGGAACCATGTCCTGTGGTCGGATGAGACCAAGATAAACTTATTTGGTTCAGATGGTGTCAAGCGTGTGTGGTGGCAACCAGGTGAGGAGTACAAAGACAAGTGTGTCTTGCTTACAGTCAAGCATGGTGGTGGGAGTGTCTGGGGAGCTACAGTGGTGGTGGGAGTGTCACCAAGACGACCACTGCCTTGCTAAAGAAGCTGAGGGTAAAGGTGATGGACTGGCCAAGCATGTCTCCAGACCTAAACCCTATTGAGTATCTGTGGGGCATCCTCAAATGGAAGGTGGGGGAGCGCAAGGTCTCTAACATCCACCAGCTCTGTGATGTCGTTGTGGAGGAGTGGAAGAGGACTCCAGTGGCAACCTGTGAAGCTCTGGTGACCTCCATGCCTAAGAAGGTTAAGGCAGTGCTGGAAAATAATGATGGCCTCACAAAATATTGACAATTTGGGCCCAATTTGGACATTTCCACTTAGGGGTGTACTCACTTTTGTTGCCAACAGTTTAGACATTAATGGCTGTGTGTTGAGTTATTTTGAGGGGACAGCAAATTTACACTGTTATACAGGCTGTACACTCACTACCTTACATTGTAGCAAAGTGTCATTTCTTCAGTGTTGTCACATGAAAAGATATAATCAAATATTTACACAAATGTGAGGGGTGTTCTCACTTTTGTGAGATACTGAATATTTATAGTTATAACACAGGGCCATTGTAAAGACACTTTCAGTGCCGTTTTTTTTTTTCAAACACCCCACATTTCCTCAATTTAACCCCTTATAACTGCTTTGTGCAGTTTTTTCTTAAAAAAATAAAGATGCTAATGTTTGTATTTAATTTTAACTTCTGTTCACTTTATTTGGTGGGCAATCGGGGCACATTTTTTTAATTAACCAGAGCTTTCAGGTGCATTAACCAGACACTTTTAATGGCTGGTTGTTTAACGTGCGCCCGTAAAGGGGCAAGTATGCCCCTTTAGGGGTGCACATTAAGATAGTGCTCCACTTGTAATCTAGCACTTAGTATTGATAATATATTTATAAGATTTACAGTATTCATGCTAAAGTATAATAAATAACTTACAGGGATAGTTTAGTCAAAATTAAACTTTTACGATTCAGATATAGCAGGCAATTGTAAGCAACTTTCTAATTCTCCTATTATCAATTTTTCATCGTTCTCTTGGTATCTTTATTTAAAAAAGCTGGAATGTAAGCAAAGGAGTAGGCCCATTTTTGGTTTAGCACTTGGATAGTGCTTGCTGATTGGTGTCTAAATGTAGCCATCCAATCAGCAAGTGCTATCCAGGTGCTGAACCAAAAATGGGCCTGCTCCTAGACTTACTTTCCAGCTTTTTAAATTAAAGATACCAAGAGAACGAAGAAAAATTGATAATAGGAGTAAATTAGAAAGTTGCTTAAAATTGCATGCTCTATCTGAATCAGGAAAGTTTATTTTTGACTAGACTGTCCCTTTAAAGGGACCTAAAACTCCAGATTTTTCTTTAATGATGTATAATCCTGCTCGCTTCCAGTTGCTTTCTGGTTATTGCAGTGATGCCTCGATATCGAGGCATCCTGCAATAACATTTTTTAGCAATCCGGTGCAGAGAGAGCCACTCTGGCCCTCTCTGCACCGGACATCACCAGCTAAATCCGTTGGTGGGTGGGAGCCGGTTCGGGAGGCGGGTGGCAGCCATTGATGGCCCTGATAATGTGGAGGGGGGCGGGATCGTGGGCGGGGACGGGCGCGTGCACGGGAGGGCGGGGGTGGGCGCGTGCACGGGGAGGGAGCGAGTGGGAGCCGCTACACTACAGAAAAATTATGTACTCAAAGTTTTAAAAGCACTAAATATGGATATCAAAATACATTAGTCAGGGGGTGGGGGATTGGTCTGTGGGGGGGGGGGGAAGCTACACTACAGAAAAGCAACATAAAAATAAAAAAAAACCTATTTCTCTTGCAAACTGGGTACTGGCAGACAGCTGCCAGTACCCAAGATGGCCCCCAATAAGTCAGAGGGGGGGGTTAAAGAGCTGTTTTGGGGGGGATCAGGGAGGTTGGGGGCTAAGGGGGGATCCTACAAAGTAGCATATGTAAATATGCTAAAAAAAAATTTTTTATTTTTTTTAAAACTTTTATTTTAGTACTGGCAGACTTTCTGCCAGTACTTAAGATGGCGGGGACAATTGTGGGGTGGGGGAGGGAAGAGAGCTGTTTGGGAGGGATCAGGGGGTCTGATGTGTCAGGTGGGAGGCTGATCTCTACACTAAAGCTAAAATTAACCCTGCAAGCTCCTAATTAACCCCTTCACTGCTAGCCATAATACACGTGTGATGCGCAGCAGCATTTAGCGGCCTTCTAATTACCAAAAAGCAACGCCAAAGTCATATATGTCTGCTATTTCTGAACAAAGGGGATCCCAGAGAAGCATTTACAACCATTTGTGCCATAATTGCACAAGCTGTTTGTAAATAATTTCAGTGAGAAACCTAAAATTGTGAAAAATTTAGCGTTTTTTTTTAATTTGATCGCATTTGGCGGTGAAATGGTGGCATGAAATATACCAAAATGGGCCTAGATCAATACTTGGGGTTGTCTACTACACTAAACTGAAGCTAAAATTAACCCTAGAAGCTCCCTACATGCTCCCTTATTAACCCCTTCACTGCTGGGCATAATACACGTGTGGTGTGCAGTGGCATTTAGCGGCCTTTTAATTAGTAAAAAGCAAAACCAAAGCCATATATGTCTGCTATTTATGAACAAAGGGGATCCCAGAGAAGAATTTACAACCATTTATGCTATAATTGCATAAGTTGTTTGTAAATAATTTCAGTGAGAAACCTAAAGTTTGTGAAAAAAATTGTGAAAAAGGGAACAATTTTTTTATTTGATCGCATTTGGCGGTGAAATAGAGGCATGAAATATACCAAAATAGGCCTAGATCAATACTTTGGGATGTCTTCTAAAAATAAATATATACATGTCAAGGGATATTCAGGGATTCCTGACAGATATCAGTGTTCCAATGTAACTAGCGCTAATTTGAAAAAAAAAAAAAAAATGGTTTGGAAATAGCAAAGTGCTACTTGTATTTATGGCCCTATAACTTGCAAAAAAAGCAAAGAAGATGTAAACATTGGGTATTTCTGAACTCAGGACAAAATTTAGAAACTATTTAGCATGGGTGTTTTTTGGTGGTTGCAGATGTGTAACAGATTTTGGGGGTCAAAGTTAGAAAAGGTGTGTTTTTTTCAATTTTTTCCTCATATTTTATATTTTTTTTATAGTAAATTATAAGATATGATGAAAATAAAGGTATCTTTAGAAAGTCTATTTAATGGTGAGAAAAACAGTATATAATATGTGTGGGTACAGTAAATGAGTAAGAGGAAAATTACAGCTAAACACAAACACAGCAGAAATGTAAAAATAGCCTTGGTCCCAAACGGACAGAAAATGGAAAAGTGCTGTGGTCATTAAGGGGTTAAAGAAAGAATAACAAGAGAACAAAGCAAATTTTATAGTAGAAGTAAATTGGAAGCTAAATTGTATTTTCCATCTGAATCATGAAAGAAAAATGTTGGGTTTCATGTCCCTTTAAAGGTACATTCTACTGCACAATGTACGTGCTGTAGAGGGCGTCATTTGTTCACCACTGATATAAGCTTGCTATACACTAAATGGCCAAAACATAAAACATACATTTTGTTGTTTATACTTAAAGGGACATAAAACCCATTTTTTTCATGATTCAGATAGAACATACAATTTTGAACAACTTTGCAATTTACTTCTGTTATCAATTTTTCTTCATTTTTATTATCCTTTGTTGAAAAGCAGTAAAGTAAGCTTATGAGTGTGCAACAATGTTATACATTAGGAGCACTAGATGGCAGCACTATTTCCTGTAGTGCTTCAGGCATGTGCATGCTACCTAGGTATCCCTTCAACAAAGAATAACATGAGACAAAAGCAAATTTGATAATAGCATTATATTGGAAACTTTTTGAAAATTGTATTCTATCTAAATAATGAAATAATTTTGGGGGGTTTAATGTCCCTTTAACCCCTTGGTGACTGAGGATGTGCCAGGCACGTCCTACAAAAAAATACAGTTAAGGACCAAGGACGTGCCTGACACATCCTCTGGGGTTTCAAGCGGTGAAAGAGATCTTGATCACTTCCAGCCGCTTTTTATGGTATTGCAGTGATGCCTCGATATTGAGGCATCACTGCAATACTTTTTTGACCCACGATATAGAGAGAGCCACTCTGTGGCCCTCTCTGCATCAGCCAGTGATGGTGCCGATCGTTGGTGGGTGGGAGCCATTTCAGGGAGGCGGCCCATCCTGGTGGATATCCAGTAAAGGGGGGCGGGATCACATGCGGGGGTGCCGGGAGCTTGCACGGGTGCGGGAGCAGGTGGAACCGCTACACTATGGAACTAGTAAAGTGTAAAGGGAAGAAGGGAGAGGGGGGATAAATGTTATCCAAGGAATCTAGGAGGGGGTGGCGGGTAGGTTATGCAGGGGGGCACCTACACTACAGATTGGGATTTTTATTTATTTTATTAATAGAAAAAGCTGATTGTATGGCAAACTGGGTAATGGCAGACAGATGGCAGTACCCAAGATGGCGGCAAATAGGTTAGAGAGCTGTTTTGGGGGATCAGGGAGGTTGGGGGCTAAGGGGGGATCCTACACTGCAGAATACATATATACAGGGAGTGCAGAATTATTAGGCAAGTTGTATTTTTGAGGATTAATTTTATTATTGAACAACAACCATGTTCTCAATGAACCCAAAAAACTCATTAATATCAAAGCTGAATAGTTTTGGAAGTAGTTTTTAGTTTGTTTTTAGTTATAGCTATTTTAGGGGGATATCTGTGTGTGCAGGTGACTATTACTGTGCATAATTATTAGGCAACTTAACAAAAAAAACAAATATATACCCATTTCAATTATTTATTTTTACCAGTGAAACCAATATAACATCTCAACATTCACAAATATACATTTCTGACATTCAAAAACAAAACAAAAACAAATCAGTGACCAATATAGCCACCTTTCTTTGCAAGGACACTCAAAAGCCTGCCATCCATGGATTCTGTCAGTGTTTTGATCTGTTCACCATCAACATTGCGTGCAGCAGCAACCACAGCCTCCCAGACACTGTTCAGAGAGGTGTACTGTTTTCCCTCCTTGTAAATCTCACATTTGATGATGGACCACAGGTTCTCAATGGGGTTCAGATCAGGTGAACAAGGAGGCCATGTCATTAGATTTTCTTCTTTTATACCCTTTCTTGCCAGTCACGCTGTGGAGTACTTGGACGCGTGTGATGGAGCATTGTCCTGCATGAAAATCATGTTTTTCTTGAAGGATGCAGACTTCTTCCTGTACCACTGCTTGAAGAAGGTGTCTTCCAGAAACTGGCAGTAGGACTGGGAGTTGAGCTTGACGCCATCCTCAACCCGAAAAGGCCCCACAAGCTTATCTTTGATGATACCAGCCCAAACCAGTACTCCACCTCCACCTTGCTGGCGTCTGAGTCGGACTGGAGCTCTCTGCCCTTTACCAATCCAGCCACGGGCCCATCCATCTGGCCCATCAAGACTCACTCTCATTTCATCAGTCCATAAAACCTTAGAAAAATCAGTCTTGAGATATTTCTTGGCCCAGTCTTGACGTTTCAGCTTGTGTGTCTTGTTCAGTGGTGGTCGTCTTTCAGCCTTTCTTACCTTTGCCATGTCTCTGAGTATTGCACACCTTGTGCTTTTGGGCACTCCAGTGATGTTGCAGCTCTGAAATATGGCCAAACTGGTGGCAAGTGGCATCTTGGCAGCTGCACGCTTGACTTTTCTCAGTTCATGGGCAGTTATTTTGCGCCTTGGTTTTTCCACACGCTTCTTGCGACCCTGTTGACTATTTTGAATGAAACGCTTGATTGTTCGATGATCACGCTTCAGAAGCTTTGCAATTTTAAGAGTGCTGCATCCCTCTGCAAGATATCTCACTATTTTTGACTTTTCTGAGCCTGTCAAGTCCTTCTTTTGACCCATTTTGCCAAAGGAAAGGAAGTTGCCTAATAATTATGCACACCTGATATAGGGTGTTGATGTCATTAGACCACACTCCTTCTCATTACAGAGATGCACATCACCTAATATGCTTAATTGGTAGTAGGCTTTCGAGCCTATACAGCTTGGAGTAAGACAACATGCGTAAAGAGGATGATATGGTCAAAATACTCATTTGCCTAATAATTCTGCACTCCCTGTATATATATATGTATATATATATATATATATTTTTTTTTTTTTTTTTTTTTTAAAAAAGCATTTTATTTTAGTACTGGCAGACTTTCTGCCAGTACTTAAGATGGCGGGGACAATTGTGGGGTGGGGGAGGGAAGAGAGCTGCTTGAGAGGGTTCAGGGAGGGATCAGAGGGGGGGATGTGTCAGGTGGGAGGCTGATCTCTACACTAAAGCTAAAATTAACCCTACAAGCAACCTAATTAACCCCTTCACTGCTGGACATAATACACGTGTCTTGCGCAGCGGCATTTAGCTGCCTTCTAATTACCAAAAAGCAATGCCATAGCCATATGTGTCTGCTATTTCTGAACAAAGGGGATCCCAGAAAAGCATTTACAACCATTTGTGCCATAATTGCACAAGCTGTTTGTAAATAATTTCAGTGAGAAACCTAAAGTTTGTGAAAAAGTTAACAATTATTTTTATTTAATCGCATTTGGCGGTGAAATGGTGGCATGAAATATACCAAAATGGGCCTAAATCAATACTTTGGGTTGTCTACAACACTACACTAAAGCTAAAATTAACCCTACAAGCTCCCTAGAAACTCCCTTTAACCTCTTCACTGCTGGGCATAATACACGTGTCGTGCGCAGCGGTATTTAGCGGCCTTCTAATTACCAAAAGGCAATGCCGAAGCCATATGTGCCTGCTATTTCTGAACAAACGGGATCCCAGAAAAGCATTTACAACCATTTGTGCCATAATTGCACAAGCTGTTTGTAAATACTTTCAGTGAGAAACCTAAAGTCTGTGAAAAAGTTAACAATTATTTTTATTTAATCGCATTTGGCGGTGAAATGGTGGCATGAAATATACCAAAATGGGCCTAGATCAATACTTTGGGTTGTCTACACTTAAGCTAAAATTAACCCTACAAGCTCCCTAGAAGCTCCCTAATTAACCCCTTCACTGCTGGGCATAATACACGTGTGGTGCGCAGTGGCATTAGTGGCCTTCTAATTACCAAAAAGCAATGCCAAAGCCATATGTGTCTGCTATTTCTGAACAAAGGGAATCCCAGAGAAGCATTTACAACCATTTGTGCCATAATTGCACAATCTGTTTGTAAATAATTTCAGTGAGAAACCTAAAGTTTGTGAAAAAGTGTGTGAAAAAAATGAAGGTTTTTTTTTTTTTTATTATTTGATCGCATTTTGTGGTGAAATGGTGGCATGAAAAATACCAAAATGGGCCTAGATCAAAACTTTAGGTTGTCTACTAAACAAAATATATACATGTCAATGGATATTCAGGGATTCCTGACAGATATCAATGTTACAATGTAACTATGGCTAATTTTGAAAAAAAAAATCACCTAGATTACGAGTTTTGTGGTAAGGTAAAAAAGCAGCGTTAACAGGTCCTAACGCTGCTTTTTTTTGACGCCCGCTGCTATTACGAGTCTTGCAGGTATAGGTGTACCGCACACTTTTTTGGCCTTACCGCAAACCTACTTACGTAAAGTTTGTAAAGCCTTTTTTCTATGGGACTTCCATAGCGCTGGTATTACGAGTTTGTCCTGGGAGGCCAAAAAACATAATTTATGCTTACCTGATAAATTTATTTCTCTTGTAGTGTATCCAGTCCACGGATCATCCATTACTTGTGGGATATTCTCCTTCCCAACAGGAAGTTGCAAGAGGATAACCCACAGCAGAGCTGCTATATAGCTCCTCCCCTCACTGCCATATCCAGTCATTCGACCGAAACAAGACGAGAAAGGAGAAACCATAGGGTACAGTGGTGACTGTAGTTTAATTAAAATTTAGACCTGCCTTAAAAGGACAGGGCGGGCCGTGGACTGGATACACTACAAGAGAAATAAATTTATCAGGTAAGCATAAATTGTGTTTTCTCTTGTTAAGTATATCCAGTCCACGGATCATCCATTACTTGTGGGATACCAATACCAAAGCTAAAGTACACGGATGATGGGAGGGACAAGGCAGGAACTTAAACGGAAGGAACCACTGCCTGTAGAACCTTTCTCCCAAAAACAGCTTCCGAAGAAGCAAAAGTGTCAAATTTGTAAAATTTTTAAAAGGTGTGAAGCGAAGACCAAGTTGCAGCCTTGCAAATCTGTTCAACAGAGGCCTCATTTTTAAAGGCCCAGGTGGAAGCCACAGCTCTAGTAGAATGAGCTGTAATGCTTTCAGGGGGCTGCTGTCCAGCAGTCTCATAGGCTAAGAGTATTATGCTCCGAAGCCAAAAGGAGAGAGAGGTTGCCGAAGCTTTTTGACCTCTCCTCTGTCCAGAGTAAACGACAAAGAGGGCAGATGTTTGACGAAAATCTTATTAGCCTGTAAGTAAAACTTCAAGGCACGGACTACATCCAGATTATGCAAAAGACGTTCCTTCTTTGAAGAAGGATTAGGACACAATGATGGAACAACAATCTCTTGATTGATATTCCTGTTAGAAACCACCTTAGGTAAAAACCCAGGTTTGGTACACAGAACTACCTTGTCTGAATGAAAAATCAGATAAGGAGAATCACAATGTAAGGCAGATAACTCAGAGACTCTTCGAGCCGAGGAAATAGCCATCAAAAACAGAACTTTCCAAGATAAAAGTTTAATATCAATGGAATGAAGGGGTTCAAACGGAACTCCCTGAAGAACTTTAAGAACCAAGTTTAAGCTCCACGGGGGAGCAACAGTTTTAAACACAGGCTTAATCCTAACCAAAGTTTGACAAAATGCCTGGACGTCTGGAACTTCTGCCAGACGCTTGTACAAAAGAATAGACAGAGCAGAGATCTGTCCTTTTAAAGAACTAGCTGATAAGCCTTTGTCCAAACCCTCTTGGAGAAAGGACAATATCCTAGGAATCCTAACCTTACTCCATGAGTAACTCTTGGATTCACACCAATAAAGATATTTACGCCATATCTTATGGTAGATTTTCCTGGTGACAGGCTTCCAAGCCTGTATTAAGGTATCAATGACTGACTCGGAGAAGCCACGCCTTGATAGAATCAAGCGTTCAATCTCCATGCAGTCAGTCTCAGAGAAATTAGATTTGGATGATTGAAAGGACCTTGTATTAGAAGGTCCTGCCTCAGAGGCAGAGTCCATGGTGGAAGAGATGACATGTCCACTAGGTCTGCATACCAGGTCCTGCGTGGCCACGCAGGCGCTATCAGAATCACTGATGCTCTCTCCTGTTTGATTTTGGCAATCAGTCGAGGGAGCAGAGGAAACGGTGGAAACACATAGGCCAGGTTGAAGAACCAAGGAGCTGCTAGAGCATCTATCAGCGTTGCTCCCGGGTCCCTGGACCTGGATCCGTAACAAGGAAGCTAGGCGTTCTGGCGAGACGCCATGAGATCCAGTTCTGGTTTGCCCCAACGATGGACCAGTTGAGCAAACACCTCCGGATGGAGTTCCCACTCCCCCGGATGAAAAGTCTGACGACTTAGAAAATCCGCCTCCCAGTTCTCTACGCCTGGGATGTGGATCGCTGAAGGTGGTAAGAGTGAGACTCTGTCCAGCGAATTATCTTTGAGACTTCTAACATCGCTAGGGAACTCCTGGTTCCCCCTTGATGATTGATGTAAGCCACAGTCGTGATGTTGTCCGACTGAAATCTGATGAACCTCAGTGTTGCTAACTGAGGCCAAGCTAGAAGAGCATTGAATATTGCTCTTAACTCCAGAATATTTATTGGGAGGAGTTTCTCCTCCTGAGTCCACGATCCCTGAGCCTTCAGGGAGTTCCAGACTGCGCCCCAACCTAGAAGGCTGGCATCTGTTGTTACAATCGTCCAATCTGGCCTGCGAAAGGTCATACCCTTGGACAGATGGACCAGAGAAAGCCACCAGAGAAGAGAATCTCTGGTCTCTTAATCCAGATTTAGTAGAGGGGACAAATCTGAGTAATCCCCATTCCACTGACTTAGCATGCATAATTGCAGCGGTCTGAGATGCAGGCGCGCAAATGGCACTATGTCCATTGCCGCTACCATTAAGCCGATTACTTCCATGCACTGAGCCACTGACGGGCGCGGCAAGCATTTAGAAGTTTTGGACTCCGTCAGGTACATTTTCATCTCTACAGAATCTATAAGAGTCCCTAGGAAGGAGACTCTTGTGAGTGGTGATAGAGAACTCTTTTCCACGTTCACTTTCCACCCATGCGACCTCAGAAATGCCAGAACTATCTCTGTATGAGACTTGGCAATTTGAAAGCTTGACGCCTGTATCAGGATGTCATCTAGATACGGAGCCACCGCTATGCCTCGCGGTCTTAGAACCGCCAGAAGTAAGCCCAGAACCATTGTAAAAATTCTCGGGGCAGTGGCCAACCCGAAGGGAAGAGCTACAAATTGGTAATGCCTGTCTAGAAAGGCAAACCTTAGGAACTGATGATGATCTTTGTGAATAGGTATGTGAAGGTAGGCATCCTTTAAGTCCACTGTGGTCATGTACTGACCCTCTTGGATCATGGGTAGGATGGTCCGAATAGTTTCCATTTTGAATGATGGAACTCTGAGGAATTTGTTTAAGATCTTTAGATCCAAGATTGGTCTGAAGGTTCCCTCTTTCTTGGGAACCACAAACAGATTTGAATAAAATCCCTGTCCTTGTTCCGTCCGCGGAACTGGATGGATCACTCCCATTACTAGGAGGTCTTGCACACAGCTTAGGAATGCCTCTTTCTTTATCTGGTTTGCTGATCACCTTGAAAGATGAAATCTCCCTTGTGGAGGAGAAGCTTTGAAGTCCAGAAGATATCCCTGAGATATGATCTCCAAAGCCCAGGGATCCTGGCCTGCTTGCCCTTGTTCCAGGACTGGTTAGGTTTCCAGGCCTGTCTGGAATGAGCAACAGTTCCCTCTTGTTTTGAAGCGGAGGAAGTTGATGCTGCTCCTGCCTTGAAATTTCAAAAGGCACGAAAATTAGACTGTTTGGCCTTTGATTTGGCCCTGTCCTGAGGAAGGGTATGACCCTTGCCTCCAGTAATGTCAGCAATAATTTCCTTCAAGCCAGGCCCGAATAAGGTCTGCCCCTTGAAAGGAATGTTGAGTAATTTAGACTTTGAAGTCACGTCAGCTGACCAGGATTTAAGCCATAGCGCCCTACGTGCCTGGATGGCGAATCCGGAATTCTTAGCCGTTAGTTTAGTCAAATGAACAATGGCATCAGAAACAAATGAGTTAGCTAGCTTAAGCGTTCTAAGCTTGTCAATAATTTCATTCAATGGAGCTGTCTGGATGGCCTCTTCCAGGGCCTCAAACCAGAATGCCGCCGCAGAAGTGACAGGCGCAATGCATGCATGGGGCTGTAAAATAAAACCTTGTTGAATAAACATTTTCTTAAGGTAACCCTCCAATTTTTTATCCATTGGATCTGAAAAAGCACAACTGTCCTCAACCGGGATAGTGGTACGCTTTGCTAAAGTAGAAACTGCTCCCTCCACCTTAGGGACCGTTTGCCATAAGTCCCGTGTAGTGGCGTCTATTGGAAACATTTTTCTAAATATAGGAGGTGGGGAAAAGGGCACACCGGATCTATCCTACTCCTTGCTAATAATGTCTGTAAGCCTTTTAGGTATAGGAAAAACATCAGTACACACCGGCACCGCATAGTATCTATCCAGCCTACACAATTTCTCTGGAATTGCAACTGTGTTACAGTCATTCAGAGCAGCTAATACCTCCCCAAGCAATACACGGAGGTTCTCAAGCTTAAATTTAAAATTAGAAATCTCTGAATCAGGTTTCCCGAGTCAGAGATGTCACCCACAGACTGAAGCTCTCCGTCCTCATGTTCTGCATACTGTGACGCAGTATCAGACATGGCTCTAACAGCATTTGCGCGCTCTGTATCTCTCCTAACCCCAGAGCTATCGCGCTCGCCTCTTAATTCAGGCAATCTAGATAATACCTCTAACAGGGTATTATTCATGATTGCAGCCATGTCCTGCAAGGTAATCGCTATGGGCGTCCCTGATGTAATTGGCGCCATATTAGCGTGCGTCTCCTGAGCGGGAGGCGAAGGGTCTGACACGCGGGGAGAGTTAGTCGGCATAACTTCCCCCTCGACAGAACCCTCTGGTGATAATTCTTTTATAGATAAAGACTGATCTTTACTGTTTAAGGTGAAATCAATACATTTAGTACACATTCTCCTATGGGGCTCCACCATGTCTTTCAAACATAATGAACAAGTATGTTCCTCTGTGTCAGACATGTTTAAACAGACTAGCAATGAGACTAGCAAGCTTGGAAAATACTTTAAAACAAGTTTACAAGCAATATAAAAAATGTTACTGCGCCTTTAAGAAACACAAATTTTCCCAAGCTTTGAAATAACAGTGAAAAAATGCAGTTACACTAACAAATTTTTTACAGTGTATGTAATAAGTTAGCACAGCGTTGCACCCACTTGCAAATGGATGATTAACCCCTTAATACCAAAAACAAATGACAAAAACATTTTTTAAACAGTCACAACAACTGCCACAGCTCTACTGTGGCTTTTTACCTCCCTCAATACGACTTTTGAAGCCTTTTGAGCCCTTCAGAGAAGTCCTGGATCATGCAGGAAGAAGCTGGATGTCTGTGTCTGTAATTTTTGCTGTGCAAAAAAACGCCAAAATAGGCCCCTCCCACTCATAGTACAACAGTGGGAAGCCTCAGGGAACTGTTTCTAGGCTAAATTCAAGCCAGCCATGTGGAAAAAACTAGGCCCCAATAAGTTTTATCACCAAACATATGTAAAAAACGATTAAACATGCCAGCAAACGTTTTAAAATACACTTTTATAAGAGTATGTATCTCTATTAATAAGTCTGATACCAGTCGCTATCACTGCATTTAAGGCTTTACTTACATTACTTCGGTATCAGCAGCATTTTCTAGCAAATTCCATCCCTAGAAAAATATTTTAACTGCACATACCTTATTACAGGAAAACCTGCACTCTATTCCCCCTCTGAAGTTACCTCACTCCTCAGAATATGTGAGAACAGCAAAGGATCTTAGTTACTTCCGCTAAGATCATAGAAAACGCAGGCAGATTCTTCTTCTAAATACTGCCTGAGATAAACAGTACACTCCGGTACCATTTCAAAATAACAAACTTTTGATTGAAGAAATAAACTAAGTATAAAACACCACAGTCCTCTTACGACCTCCATCTTAGTTGAGAGTTGCAAGAGAATGACTGGATATGGCAGTGAGGGGAGGAGCTATATAGCAGCTCTGCTGTGGGTGATCCTCTTGCAACTTCCTGTTGGGAAGGAGAATATCCCACAAGTAATGGATGATCCGTGGACTGGATACACTTAACAAGAGAAAGTGAGCGGTACACCCTCTACCGACAAGATTCCTAACGCATTTTAAAGTCAGTAGTTAGGAGTTTTACACTACAACGCTGTAGCATAAAACTCATAACTAAAGTGCTAAAAAGTACACTAACACCCATAAACTACCTATTAACCCCTAAACCGATGCCCTCCCACATTGCAAACACTAAAATAAAATGATTAACCCCTAATCTGCCGCTCCGGACATCGCTGCCACTAGAAAAGACATAACCCCAAAACTGCTGCACTCCCGCCTCGCAAACATTAGTTAAATATTATTAACCCCTAATCTGCCGCCCCTAACATCGCCGCCACCTACATTATACTTATTAACCCCTAATCTGCTGCCCCCAACATTGCCGACACCTACATTATATTTATTAACCCCTAATCTGCCGCCCCCAACGTCGCTGCCACTATTCTAAATTTATTAACCCCTAAACCTAAATCTAACCCTTACACCCCTAACTTAAATATAATTTAAATAAATTTAAATAAAATTCCTATCATTAATTAAAATATTCCTATTTAAAACTAAATACTTACCTGTAAAATAAACCCTAAGCTAGCTACAATATAACTAATAGTTACATTGTATCTAGCAATGGGTTTTATTTTTATTTTACAGGCAAGTTTGTATTTATTTTAACTAGGTAGAATAGTTACTAAATAGTTATTAACTATTTAATAACTACCTTGCTAAAATAAATACAAATTTACATGTAAAATAAAACCTAACCTAAGTTACACTAATACCTAACACTACACTACAATTAAATAAATTCCCTACATTAAATACAATTAAATAAATTAAATTAAATGAGCTAAATCACAACCCCCCCCCCCACTAAATTACAGAAAATAAAAAACAAATTACAAGATCTTTAAACTAATTACACCTAATCTAATAGCCCTATCAAAATAAAAAATGCCCCCCAAAATAAAAAAAAAACCCTAGCCTAAACTAAACTACCAATAGCCCTTAAAAGGGCCTTTTGCGGGGCATTGCCACAAAGAAATCAGCTCTTTTACCTGTAAAAGAAAATACAAACAACCCCCCAACAGTAAAACCCACCACCCACACAACCAACCCCCCAAGTAAAAGCCTAACTAAAAAAACCTAAGCTCCCCATTGCCCTGAAAAAGGCATTTGGATGGGCATTGCCCTTAAAAGGGCATTTAGCTCTATTGCTGCCCAAAGCCCTAACCTAAAAATAAAACCCACCCAATACACCCTTAATGGTGATGAATGAATGGCCGCCTGCCCAGCATCCCTGTAGGGCCGTTAGAGAGACTGAGGTCCCATCTCCACCTGCCTGCTGGGGGTCCTCCCAGGACCAGTCTATGAGGCCTGCTGCCTCTGGTATCTCTGGTTGGGGAAGGAGACTGGTTGTCTCTTCCCTCTGCACAGTATACTGCCGCTGGGGAGGGAGGTCGCTGCTCTCCTCTCCCTTACATACTTCCAGCCGCTGGGGAATGGAGTCTGGGCTCACAATTCCCTGCATATTCCTCTGCTGCTGGGGGACAGGACCAACTGTCTCTGCCCCCTGTAACTCAGCCTGCCGCTGGGGAATGGAGTCTGGGCTCCCAATTCCCTGCAATTCACTCTGCTGCTGGGGGACAGGACCAACTGTCTCTGCCCCCTGTAACTCATTTTCTCGCTGGAGAGCAGGTGTCCATACCCCCAAACTCCACAGTTGGCGCTCAAAGGCTCGTGCCGCTTTGTTCTCAGTAGCCAATTCCCGGATGAGGCGACTGACTACCTCCTGCGCAGGGTCTGGACCATATCGGACTAGCCGCCTCTTTACCTCTGGAACGAAATCCGCGCCCTCATAGCGACGGATCAGGTTGAGGTGCTCTTCACAGGGTTCTGACCAGTATCTTGTCAGCTCCATGCTGCTGTAGGTAGGGACGCTGCGCAGTGGCTAGCGTTGCCCTCAATAACTTTCCTACGATACCAGTGCTGTTGTGGTGCTGCTCCTTGCGCTAGGACGCCAATCCCACCGCTGCCGCCAAATGTTACGGTTGCCTCCAGGCTGGCTGGAAGTTGGACCGTAGAAAAGGATGCTCCTAGCGCTCACCAAAGGAGCAGCAGCACCGTGGACACTATAACTACTGCGTAGCCACCATCAGTAATGCAGACTATATGAACCACCGCTGCTGGGCTGGTATCTCGCCGTCTGCTCTGCGCCCTGGACCTACGACCAGGCTCCAGTAGGCGAACCTCTTCCTTCTGTAGCAATCCCTGTAGCTAAGGGAGTATGAAAAACATAGCAATCCCTGTAGTGATTATAAGCTGTCCCCTACAAACATGAGTCAAAGCTGCAAGTTAGAGGGTCAAAAATAGGTCTGATGTGCTGGAGCACACAGCCTCCTTTTTATTGAGGTTACATGCAAACAGGACACTCTCAGGGGGAGGCATAAAATCCCCCATCACACATTTGATATTAGATAGAGAGACACTCCCTTTGACAGGCCACAACATTACTTTAGCAGATAACATCATAACAGCCGGATCATGGACCTCTTCAGCTCCCGCTTGGATGAAGACTTCAGCCGGATCATGGACCTCTTCAGCCCCCTGCTTGGGCTTGGATCAGGACATCGGAGGAGCTCTTCTGGATCGATCGGTGAACCTGGTATGGTGAAGATAAGGTAGGAAGATCTTCAGGGGCTTAGTGTTAGGTTTATTTAAGGGGGGTTTGGGTTAGATTAGGGGTATGTGGGTGGTGGGTTGTAATGTTGGGGGGGGGGGTATTGTATGTTTTTTTTTACAGGCAAAAGAGCTGAACTTCTTGGGGCATGCCCGCAAAGGGCCCTGTTCAGGGCTGGTAAGGTAAAAGTGCTTTGAACTTTAGTCATTTAGAATAGGGTAGGGCATTTTTTTATTTTGGGGGGCTTTGTTATTTTATTAGGGGGCTTAGAGTAGGTGTAATTAGTTTAAAATTGTTGTAATATTTTTCTAATGTTTGTAAATATTTTTTTATTTTTTGTAACTTAGTTCTTTTTTATTTTTTGTACTTTAGTTAGTTTATTTAATTGTATTTATTTGTAGGAATTGTATTTAATTTATTTATTGATAGTGTAGTGTTAGGTTTAATTGTAGATAATTATAGATATTTTATTTAATTAATTTATTGATAGTGTAGTGTTAGGTTTAATTGTAACTTAGGTTAGGATTTATTTTACAGTTAAATTTGTAATTATTTTAACTATTTTATAGCTATTGTACCTGGTTAAAATAAATACAAAGTTACCTGTAAAATAAATATAATTCCTAAAATAGCTATAATATAATTATAATTTATAGTGTAGCTATATTAGGATTTATTTTACAGGTAAGTATTTAGCTTTAAATAGGAATAATTTATTTAATAAGAGTCAATTTATTTCGTTAGATTAAAATTATATTTAATTTAAGGGGGTGTTAGTGTTAGGGTTAGTCTTAGCTTTAGGGTTTAATACATTTATTAGAATAGCGGTGAGCTCCAGTCGGCAGATTAGGGGTTAATGTTTGAAGTTAGGTGTCGGCGATGTTATGGAGGGCAGATTAGGGGTTAATACTATTTATTATAGGGTTAGTGAGGCGGATTAGGGTTAATAACTTTATTATAATAGCGGTGCGGTCCGGTCGGCAGATTAGGGGTTAATAAGTGTAGGCAGGTGGAGGCGACGTTGTGGGGGGCAGATTAGGGGTTAATAAATATAATATAGGGGTCGGCGGTGTTAGGGGCAGCAGATTAGGGGTACATAAGTATAACGTAAGTAGCGGCGCTTTGCGGTCGGCAGATTAGGGGTTAATAAGTGTAGGCAGGTGGAGGCAACGTTGAGGGGGGCAGATTAGGGGTTAATAAATATAATATAGGGGTCGGCGGTGTTAGGGGCAGCAGATTAGGGGTACATAAGTATAATGTAGGTGGCGGTCGGCAGATTAGGGGTTAAAAATATTTAATCGAGTGGCGGCGATGTGGGGGGGCCTCGGTTTAGGGGTACATAGGTAGTTTATGGGTGTTAGTGTACTTTAGAGCACAGTAGTTAAGAGCTTTATGAACCGGCGTTAGCCCAGAAAGCTCTTAACTACTGACTTTTTTCTGCGGCTGGAGTTTTGTCGTTAGAATTCTAACGCTCACTTCAGCCACGACTCTAAATACTGGAGTTAGAAAGATCCCATTGAAAAGATAGGATACGCAATTGACGTAAGGGGATCTGCGGTATGGAAAAGTCGCGGCTGAAAAGTGAGCGTTAGACCCTTTTTTGACTGACTCCAAATATCGGCGGTAGCCTAAAACCAGCGTTAGGAGCCTCTAACGCTGGTTTTCACATCTACCGCCAAACTCCAAATCTAGGCCTTAGTAAATTAAAAGGTTTTCTTTAGCAGCTGAATAACCAAAAATAACTCTGAATAACTCCTGTGTGTGGAGTGTGTTAGTAGGAATGTGTGCCCATTCAGCCAAAGCATGTCATTTTTGCATTGCAAAATATCTTTAATATTGAGCATAAATATGCGCTCTAAACAACAATATTTCATACTGAAGAACCATTGTGCTGCCAAATTCACTGTAGTACTAAAATTGAGCTTATAAAGTTTACAGTTAGAGGGAGAATATTCTGTGAAAAATGACAGTAAATGTGGCAAAAACATTTAAAAAAATATTGCAAAAATAATATAGCTAAATAAAATCTTACTAAATGTTATGCTATGTTGTAGTCAATATATATATATACAGAGAGAGGGGGGGGGGGGGGTCATGGGATTAACCAGACCATTTATGTCCTAATTTTCTTTACTTGTTATACTATATCGTGGCTGTTAACCAAGTGTTTTTGTTTACTCCTTTTATTGCCTTAAAAGAACGTGAAACCCCCAAAAAATGATTTCATGATTCAGATAGAGAATGCAGTTTTAAACAACATTCCAATTAACTTCTATTATTTAATTTGATTCGTTCTTTAGATATCCTTTGTTGAAGAAATAGCAATGCACATGGGTGAGCCAATCATGTGCAGCCACCAATCAGCAGCTACTAGGCCTATTTAGATATCCTTTTATCCTATATTATAAAAGACAAGAGTTTGTCTGAAGCCGTCATGCGCAGTTCAGACAAACTCTTGCCGCTGATCGCACGCGCACCCTTGGCCAGCTGTTGATACTTCGCACGCGCGCACTCTCCCACCCACTTAGCATGTTTGTTAGCACTTTGACCCCCCCTTGCTGCGCACGCACACTCACAAAACTGATTTGAGCACGCGCACACGCACGCGAACCCTAGCCGCCTATCACACCCTCGCACTAGCCGTTGACAACCCACTTAGCCTACTAGCCTATCACACAATGCGCACGCGCACGCAAACCCACGCGCACCCAACTAGCCTAGCCGCCTATCACACCCTCGCACTAGCCGTTGACAACCCACTTAGCAAATAGCCGTTGAAAGCAGCTGATCAGAGACAGGGGAGAGGGAGAGAGGGAGACAGGGGAGAGGGAGACAGGGGAGAGGGAGACAGGGGAGAGGGAGACAGGGGAGAGGGAGAGAGAGACAGGGGAGAGGGAGACAGGGGAGAGGGTGAGAGAGACAGGGGAGAGGGAGACAGGGGAGAGGGAGACAGGGGAGAGGGAGACAGGGGAGAGGGAGACAGGAGAGAGGGAGAGAGGGGAGAGGGAGAGAGGGGAGAGGGGGAGAGGGAGACAGGGGAGAGGGAGACAGGGGAGAGGGAGACAGGGGAGAGGGTGAGAGGGGAGAGGGAGACAGGGGAGAGGGAGACAGGGGAGAGGGAGACAGGGGAGAGGGAGAGAGAGACAGGGGAGAGGGAGACAGGGGAGAGGGTGAGAGAGACAGGGGAGAGGGAGACAGGGGAGAGGGAGACAGGGGAGAGGGAGACAGGGGAGAGGGAGACAGGGGAGAGGGAGACAGGGAGAGAGGGAGACAGGGGAGAGGGAGACAGGGGAGAGGGAGACAGGGGAGAGGGAGACAGGGGAGAGGGAGACAGGGGAGAGGGAGACAGGGGAGAGGGAGACAGGGAGAGAGGGAGACAGGGGAGAGGGAGACAGGGGAGAGGGAGACAGGGGAGAGGGAGAGAGGGGAGAGGGAGACAGGGGAGAGGGAGAGAGGGGAGAGGGAGAGAGGGGAGAGGGAGACAGGGGAGAGGGAGACAGGGGAGAGGGAGACAGGGGGACAAGGGAGAGGGAGAGAGAGACAGGGGAGAGGGAGACAGGGGAGAGGGAGACAGGGGAGAGGGAGACAGGGGAGAGGGAGACAGGGGAGAGGGAGACAGGGGAGAGGGAGACAGGGGAGAGGGTGAGAGAGACAGGGGAGAGGGAGAGAGAGACAGGGGAGAGGGAGACAGGGGAGAGGGTGAGAGAGACAGGGGAGAGGGAGACAGGGGAGAGGGTGAGAGAGACAGGGGAGAGGGAGACAGGGGAGAGGGAGAGAGAGACAGGGGAGAGGGAGACAGGGGAGAGGGTGAGAGAGACAGGGGAGAGGGAGACAGGGGAGAGGGTGAGAGAGACAGGGGAGAGGGAGACAGGGGAGAGGGTGAGAGAGACAGGGGGGGAGAGAGAGAGACAGGGGGGGAGAGAGAGAGACAGGGGGGAGAGAGAGAGAGGGGAGAGAGAGAGACAGACAGGGGAGAAGGAGAGAGAGGCAGGGGAGTGAGAGAGAGACAGGGGAGTGAGAGTGAGACAGGGGAGTGAGAGTGAGAGAGACAGGGGGGATAGAGTGAGAGAGACAGGGGGGAGAGAGTGAGAGAGACAGGGGGAGAAAGAGGGGAGAGAGAGAGATAGGGCACAGAGAGAGAGAGAATATAAAAATAAAAATAAACCACACGGCCCGTGTGAACGGGCTTTAGGACTAGTAGGATATAAAGAGAATGAAGCAAATTAGATAATAGAAGTAAATTATAAGTTGTTTAAAATTGCATGCTCTGAGCTTTTGGTACCTTCTGTTAAGAATGGCAAAATGTGGCATTCATTTAAGTGTTAGGAGTCACATATTGTGTGGAGGGGGCACAATTACTAATGGGCAACTACTTCATAAATTTACTGGATACTGAATGCTAGATAGATTTCAACCACTGTCCTTTTATTTCTGGTTAGACACTGCCAGGTAAAGCTTTGTACCTCTTGTGTTGTTCAGGTGGTCTTCTAAAACTCCTTCATGCAATTGGTCTCTTGGGGTCTTATAATTCTTAGAGGGCTAATCATTACCTGTAATCTTTACTTCACAGGGATATTTTATCTCATTTATTATTAGGTCCTATATTCTTCTGAGCCTATTATACATCATCACCAGAAATGAATTATATGGGTTATTTAACAGCTTCATACCCCACCTTAGAGTCTTATCAGACTAACGTTACTCTTATCTCTGGAACAAACAGATGAAGCTCAGGATCTCAGTTCTATTCTCTCAGACCAACTCTAACAATGAAGCAGTTTTACATGTTCACCTCTGATCTAGTTAATAATGAGTGGAAAAAGCAAGGGAAATATTTCTATCAGTCCAATGTTTTCCTCTAATAACATCTTGTAGGTAGATCTTTTTCCAAGTGTGTTTGGTCAATAGAGGGCAAGATCAAGACAGAATGAGAGTGAAATAGAGAGAAAAAGAAAGAACACACCTGCTGTACACAACATAAATATGTAGTGGGTATCAAACCACAGACCACCAATTTAACCTTTGTTGAGTCAGTAACACACAAATGGCTAGAAGAATATTGTGGGCGTGTTAATTTGCAAGCATATTACAAGTTGAAAGTAAACGCTCGAGCACAATAGAATTGAATTCTCATAGGGTTAGCATGACCTCAAGTAAAGGGTTAGAACTAAAAAAAAAGTTGCACCAAGCACAACATAAAAACATTAAAATAAAGTGTTACACTCATAAACAATATCTGATTAAAAAATAGTCATATAAATGTTAATAAATATTTGTTATAAAGGTTAAAATGTATATGGTCTATGGCTATGTATTTGACTGCAAAGGGCTATAATAAATATATATTTACATTTCTATAATAATATTTAATAATGTGTTTTACTGTGTATTTACTGTTAATATTTCACATTCCAATGTAGTTCACATACAGGAAACTTTTATTTCTTCTATAAGGTACGAGGAGTCCACGGATTCATCCTTTACTTGTGGGATATTATCCTCCTGCTAACAGGAAGTGGCAAAGAGCACCACAGCAGAGCTGTCTATATAGCTCCTCCCTTAGCTCCACCCCCTAGTCATTCTCTTTGCCTACTCTAAGTACTAGGAAGGGTAAAGTGAAAGAGGTGATAAAATGTTAGTTTTTATTTTCTTCAAGCAAGAGTTTTTTTTATTTTAAATGGTACTGGTGTGTACTATTTACTCTCAGGCAGCAGATGGATGAAGACTTCTGCCTGGAGGCTGATGATCTTAGCATTTGTCATTAAGATCCAGAGCAGTTCCCACAGAATGGCTGAGGAGTACAAGAAACTTCAGTGTGAGGAACGTTTTCATGCTATATAGCAGTGAAGTATGTTCAGTCATTTTTTCTGGAGAGACTGTGGTATTTCAGAAAGGCTGACAGTATCCCCATGAGGATAAGGGTAAGCAGTAATCCTAAAGAGAAGAGGGGTATTACTAAGCGTGCATATAGGGGCTAATAACAAATGGTTAACACTGAGTTTGAATGTTTGTGGGCAAACGTTTTTTGAACTGGGAGTGCTGATAACGTTTTTGGCAATAACGTTTTTTGAGACTTTATTGAGGGTATACTTGGCTTCTTTTTTGGGTTTCAGAACCCACATGGCTAGTTTGAGACCACTCTGGTGCAGTTCATTTGGGCTGAAAAAACATCGAGTGAGATGGGCGGGGCCTATTTTCGCGCCTCAGTTGCGCAGTTGTATTTGCAAAGCAAGCAGCAAGCTCCAACTCCGGTGGGCCCTTGTGGATGTGTTGGGCCAAATCGAAGCTTTAACCCCGTTTTTCCAATCCCTGAGGGCAGGTAGGCGCCACATCAGGGCTGTGACGAGGTGCAGGGGGTGTTTTTTCCGGATTTAGGCCTTATTAACTATCCGGTTTTTCACAGTAAAGGGTTAAGTGTTCCTTTCTTTGTGGGGCAAACTTAGCTGCATAAATTGAATCTTATATCAAAAAATTGAAACGATTGGTGTATTTTAAAGGAGTTTTACAAAACGTGTATGCTTTTTTTCTCTTAAAGGCACAGTACTGTTTTTTAAGAATGTTATTTTTTTCACTAAATAAAGTGTTTTCAAGCTTGTTTGTGGTCATTACTAGCCTGTTCAACATGTCTGATATTGAGGAAAGCCAATGTTCAATGTGTTTGGAAGCCATTGTGGAACCCCCACTTAAAATGTGTCTCTCATGCACTGAAAGGACAATAAATTGCAAAGAACATATTTTAGCTAATAAAAGTATGTCGCAGGATGATTCTCAGTCAGAAGGGAATCAGGTTATGCCATCTAATTCTCCCCAAGTGTCACAACCATTAACGCCCGCACAAGCGACGCCAAGTACTTCTAGTGCGTCTAATTCTTTCACCCTGCAAGATATGGCCGCAGTTATGAATACTACCCTCACAGAGGTTTTATCTAAGCTGCCTGGGTTGCAGGGGAAGCGCAGTAGGTCTGGTGTGAGAGTAAATGCTGAGCCCTCTGACGCTTTATTAGCCATATCCGATGTACCCTCACAATGTTCTGAGTTGGGGGTGAGGGATTTGCTGTCTGCGGGAGAGATTTCTGATTCAGTAAAGATGTTCCCTCAGACAGACTCAGATATGACGGCTTTTAAATTTAAACTAGAACACCTCCGCTTGTTCCTCAGGGAGGATTTAGCGACTCTGTATGATTGTGACCCTATTGTAGTTCCAGAGAAATTGTGTAAAATGGACAGATATCTAGAGGTTCCTGCCTACACTAATGTTTTTCCATTCCCTAAGAGGATTTCGGACATTGTTGCTAAGGAGTGGGATAGACTAGGTATTCCCTTTTTTGTCCCCCTCCTACTTTTAAGAAAATGTTTCCCATATCAGACACCATGCGGGATTCGTGGCAGACGGTCCCTAAGGTGGAGGGAGCTATTTCTACCCTGGCTAAGCGTACAACTATACCTATTGAGGACAGTTGTGCTTTCAAAGATCCTATGGATAAAAAATTAGAGGGTCTCCTAAAGAAAATATTTATTCATCAGGGTTTTCTTCTGCAACCTATAGCGTGCATTGTTCCTGTAACTACTGCAGCTGCTTTTTGGTTCAAGGCTCTAGAGGAGGCTCTTCAGGTTGAGACCCCATTATATGATATTCTGGATAGAATTAGGGCTCTCAAGCTAGCTAATTCTTTCATTACAGATGCCGCTTTTCAACTGGCTAAATTAGCGGCAAAGAATTCAGGTTTTGCCATTTTAGCGCGTAGAGCGTTATGGCTTAAGTCCTGGTCTGCTGACGTGTCATCAAAATCTAAGCTTTTAGCCATCCCTTTCAAGGGTAAGACCCTATTCAGGCCTGAACTAAAAGAGATCATTTCAGACAAATAAGATGAGGACCAAACAAAATAATTTTCGTTCGGTGGTCCCTCTTCCTCCTCCCCTGCTGCAAAGCAGGAGGGGAATTTTGCTCAATCCAAGTCAGTCTGGAGACCTAACCAGACTTGGAACAAAGGTAAACAGGAACCCCGCTGCTGCCACCAAGACAGCATGAAGGGGCAGCCCCCGATCCAGGACCTTATCTAGTAGGGGGCAGACTTTCTCTCTTTGCTCAGGCTTGGGCAATAGACATTCAGGACTCCTGGGCTTTAGAAATTGTGACCCAGGGGTATCTTCTAGACTTCAAAGATTCCCCTCCAAGGGGGAGATTCCATCTTTCTCAATTGTCTGTAAACCAGACAAAAAGAGTGGTGTTCTTACGCTGTGTAGAAGACCTATATACCATGGGAGTAATCTGCCCAGTTCCAAAAACAGAACAGGGGCAGGGGTTTTACTCCAATCTGTTTGTGGTTCCCAAAAAAGAGGGAACCTTCAGACCAATTTTAGATCTCAAGATCCTAAACAAATTCCTCAGAGTCCCATCCTTCAAGATGGAGACCATTCGGACTATTTTACCAATGATCCAGGAGGGTCAATATATGACCATCCTGGATTTAAAGGATGCATATCTGCACATCCCTATCCACAAAGATCATCATCAGTTTCTCAGGTTCGCCTTTCTGGACAAGCATTACCAGTTTGTGGCTCTTCCCTTCGGGTTGGCCACAGCTCCCAGAATTTTCACAAAGGTGCTAGGGTCCCTTCTGGCGGTCCTAAGGACGCGGGGCATAGCAGTGGTGCCTTATCTGGACGATATCTTAATTCAGACGTCAACTTACCAACTAGCCAAATCTCACACGGACATAGTGTTGGCTTTTCTAAGATCTCATGGGTGGAAGGTGAACGTAAAAAAGAGTTCACTTACCCCTCTCACAAGAGTTCCTTTCCTGGGAACTCTGATAGATTCGGTAGACATGAAAAATTTTTTGACGGAGGTCAGGAAATCAAAGATTTTAACCACCTGCCGAGCTCTTCATTCCATTCCTCGGCCGTCAGTGGCTCAGTGTATGGAGATAATCGTACTAATGGTAGCGGCAATGGACATAGTTCCATTTGCTCGCATGCATCTCAGACCACTGCAACTATGCATGCTCAAACAGTGGAATGGGGATTATGCAAATTTATCTCCTCAGATAAATCTGGATCAAGAGACCAGAGACTCTCTTCTTTGGTGGTTGTCACAGGATCATCTGTCCTAGGGAATGTGTTTCCGCAGGGCAGCATGGGTCATAGTGATGATGGACGCCAGCCTATTGGACTGGGGTGCAGTCTGGAATTCCCTGAAAGCACAGGGAGTGTGGACTCAGGAGGAGGCTCTCCTCCCAATAAATATTCTAGAACTGAGAGCGATATTCAATGCACTTCAGGCGTGGCCTCAGCTGGCTTCGGCCAGATTCATAAGATTCCAGTCGGACAATATCACGACTGTAGCATATATCAATCATCAGGGGGGAACAAAGAGTTCTCTAGCGATGATAGAGGTTACCAAAATAATTTGATGGGCAGAGACTCATTCTTGCCATCTATCAGCAATCTATAGCCCAGGAGTGGAGAAGTGGATTTTCTAAGTCGTCAGACTTTTCATCCGGGGGAGTGGGAACTCCATCCGGAGGTTTTTGCACAATTGATTCATCATTGGGGCACACAGAATTGGATCTGATGGCGTCTCGTCAGAATGCCAAACTTCCTTGTTACGGGTCCAGATCAAGGGATCCTCAAGCAGTACTGACAGATGCTCTAGCAGTACCTTGTAACCTGGCTTATGTGTTTCCACCATTTCCTCTCCTCCCTCGTCTGATTGCCAGAATCAAACAGGAGAGAGCTTCAGTGATTTTAATAGCACCTGCGTGGCCACGCAGGACTTGGTATGCAGACCTGGTGGACATGTCATCTCTACCACCATGGACACTACCGCTGAGACGGGACCTTCTCATTCAAGGTCCGTTCCAGCATCCAAATCTAGTTTCTCTGCAGCTGACTGCCTGGAGATTGAACACTGGATTTTATCCAAGCAGGATTCTCTGAGTCGGTCATAGATACCTTGATTCAGGCTCGAAAGCCTGTCACTAGGAAGATTTATCATAAGATATGGCATAAATATCTTTATTGGTGTGAATCCAAAGGCTACTCCTGGAGTAAGATCAGGATTCCTAGGATTTTGTCCTTTCTCCAAGAAGGATTGGAGAAGGGGTTATCAGCTAGTTCCCTAAAGGGACAGATATCTGCTTTGTCAATTTTACTGCACAAGCGTCTGGCAGATGTTCCAGACGTTCAGTCGTTTTGTCAGGCTTTAGTTAGAATCAAGCCTGTGTTTAAACTTGTTGCTCCGCCATGGAGTTTGAATTTAGTTCTTAAAGTTCTTCAAGGGGTTCCGTTTGAACCTATGCATTCCATAGATATTAAGATTCTATCTTGGAAAGTTCTGTTTTTAGTTGCTATCTCTTCGTCTCGAAGAGTTTCTGAACTATCTACATTGCAATGCGACTCGCCTTATCTTGTTTTTCATTCTGATAAGTTGGTTTTGCATACTAAACCTGGATTTCTTCCTAAGGTTGTTACTAATAAGAATATTAATCAGGAAATTGTTGTTCCTTCCCTGTGTCTTAATCCTTCCTCTAAAAAGGAGCGTCTGTTGCACAACTTGGATGTGGTTCGTGCTTTGAAATTTTACTTGTAAGCGACCAAAGATTTCCATCAAACATCTTCTCTGTTTGTTGTCTATTCTGGAAAGCGTAGAGGTCAAAAAGCTACGGCTACCTCTCTTTCTTTTTGGCTGAAAAGCATCATCCATTTGGCATACCAGACTGCTGGACACCAGCCTCCTGAAAGAATTACAGCTCACTCTACTAGAGCGGTGGCTGCCACATGGGCTTTTAAAAATGATGCTTCTGTTGAACAGATTTATAAGGCTGCGACTTGGTCTTCACTTCATACCTTTTCCAAATTTTCCAAATTTGATACTTTTGCTTCTTCGGAGGCTATTTTTGGGAGAAAAGATCTTCAAGCAGTGGTGCCTTCTGTTTAGGCATCTGTCTTGTCCCTCCCGTTCATCCGTGTCCTATAGCTTTGGTATTGTATCCCACAAGTAAAGGATGAATCCGTGGACTCGTTGTACCTTATAGAAGAAAAGAACAATTTATGCTTACCTGATAAATTAATTTCTTCTATGGTACGACGAGTCCACGGCCTGCCCTGCCATTTTAAGACAGATTATATTTTTTTGATTTAAACTTTAGTCACCTCTGCACCTTTTAGTTTCTCCTTTTTCTTCCTGTACCTTCGGTCGAATGACTGGGGGGTGGAGCTAAGGGAGGAGCTATATAGACAGCTCTGCTGTGGTGCTCTTTGCCACTTCCTGTTAGCAGGAGGATAATATCCAACAAGTAAAGGATGAATCCGTGGACTCGTCGAACCATAGAAGAAATTAATTTATCAGGTAAGCATAAATTTACTTTTTATTTTAAATATATATATATATATATATATAAAAAACTATATCTATTCCTATAGATACAGTTGTGCTCATAAGTATACATACCCTGGCAGAATTTATGATTTCTTAGCCATTTTTCAGAGAAACTTTTCTTTCACTCATGGTTAGTGTTTGGCTGAAGCCATTTATTATCAATCAACTGTGTTTACTCTTTTTAAATCATAATGACAAGAGAAACTACCCAAATGACCCTGATCAAAAGTTTACATACCCTGGTGATTTTGGCCTGATAACATGCACACAAGTTGACACAGAGGGTTTGAATGGTCATTTGGGTAGTTTCTGTTGTCATTATGATTTAAGAAAAGTTTTTGTGTTATCATTCATATGGTCAAGAAATCATAAATTCTGCCAGGGTATGTAAACTTATAAGCACAACTGTATATAGGCATAGATATATATTTTACATTAAAATCCCATATATATAGAAATATATAGTTCATAATAAAAAGGATTTTTTTTTCTATGTCAAGAATAAAAATACAGTGTGTGTGTTGGCATTTTACTTATTTACTAGAGCTTGTTCGTTCAGGCTAATTAACAGTCCCTTCTCTTACGTGATTGTCTGCGTGAGAAAATGTGCAGGCATTACACGCTCACTTGAGCTTGTAATGATACATATGGAAAGTTTGTCAGCTGCCCGTAGCAGCGAAGGTGAGCGGACAACTTCTCAAGTTGAGAAACTTGTCGCTCACCTTTAAGTACATGGTGCTCTTACTCTTAATTTCAAATAAGCAGTAGATTTTTTTTCTGACAAATGTATCTTTTCCGCATTTGCCGGCCCCCTGTGACAGCCATCAGCGAATCACAGACTGTATACATATACCCTATGAACTTGTGCACATGCTCAGTAGGAGCTAGTGTCTCAACACCTGTGTATATAAAAAGAATGCGCAAAATATGATAATACAAGTAAATGGGAAAGTCTCTTAAAACTGCATGTTCTATCTGAATCAAAAGTTTAATTTTGACTTTAGTGTCACTTTAACCCAATAACGACCAAGGACGTGTCAGGCATGTCCTACAAAAAGTTTCAGTTAATGACCAAGGACGTTCCTGACACGTCCTCTGGGGTTTCAAGCGGTGGAAGCGATTGTGATCACTTCCAGCTGCTTTCAAGGTATTGCAGTGATGCCTCGATATTGAGGCATCACTGCAATACCATTTTTAAGCATCCGATGCAGAGAGAGCCACTCTGTGCCGATCGTTGGAGGGTGGGCTGAAGGCGGGTGGGCAGCCCATCGCTGGTGCAGTTCCTTTTCAGGTCGATCCAGTTCTGCTATTGCCGGTATGGCGTTGGGAGCGCTAAAGGGGGACGGGAGCGTGCGTGTGCTCGCACGTGCGAGCACTAGCACTACTTAGTCAATACAGTATAGTCAATACAATAGGAAGGATGCAGAGGGAGAAAGAGGGGGGATAAGACTTGGGAAAAAGGGATCGGAGGGGGGGAGGGTATTGAGGGGGCAGCTACACTACAGAAAAATGAAAATAAAAAATAAAAAAAAAAAATCCTATTTTTTTTTTACAAACTGGGTACTAGCAGTCAGCTGCCATTACCCAAGATGGCGTCAAATAGGTAGAGTTGGGAGGGTTAGAGAGCTGTTTTGAGGGGGATTAGGGAAGTTGGAGGCTAAGGGGGGATCCTACACTGAAGAATATATAAAAAGAAAACTAAAAAAAAGCCTTTTATTTTACTACTGGCAGACTTTCTGCTGGTATTTAAGATGGCGTTGACAATTGTGGGATGGGGGAGGGAAGAGATCTGTTTGAGAGGGGTCAGGGAGGGATCAGGGGGTGTGTCAGGTGGGAGACTGATCTCTACACTAAAGCTAAAATTAACTCTACAAGCTATCTAATTAAAGGGACAGTCTACACCAGAATTTTTATTGTTTTAAAAGATAGATAATCCCTTTATTACCCATTCCCCAGTTTTGCATAACCAACACAGTTATAATAATATACTTTTAACCTCTGTGATCATCTTGTATCTAAGCCTACAAACTGACCCTTTATTTCAGTTCTTTTGACAGACTTGCAGTTTAGCGAATCAGTGCCTGCTCCCAGATAACTTAATGTGCACGAGCACAGTGTTATCTATATGAAATACGTGAACTAACACCCTCTAGTGGTGAAAAACTGTTAAAATGCATTCTGAAAAGAGGTGGCCTTCAAGGTCTAAGAAATTAGCATATGAACCTCCTAGGTTAAGCTTTCAACTAAGAATACCAAGAGAACAAAGCAAAATTGGTGATAAAAGTAAATTGGAAAATTGTTTAAAATTACATGCTCTATCTGAAACATGAAAGTTTATTTTGGCCTAGACTGTCCCTTTAAAGGAACATTGAACCCAAATTTGTTCTTTCATGATTCAGATAGAGCATGCAATTTTAAGCAACTTTCAAATTTACTCCTATTATCAAATTTTCTTCATTCTTTTAGTATCTTTATTTGAAAAGCAAGAATGTAAGTTTAGATGCCAGCCCATTTTTGGTGAACAACCTGGGTTGTTCTTGCTGATTGGTGGATAAATTCACCCACCAATAATCAAGTTCTGTCCAGGGTCTGAACCAAAAATTTACTGGCTCCTTAGCTTAGGTGCCTTCTTTTTTAAATAATGATAGCAAGAGAAGGAAGAAAAATTCATTATAGGAGTAAATTAGAAAGTTGCTTAAAAGTGCATGCTCTGAGGCCTATTTATGAAATGTCTGTCGGATCTGATCCGACAGTGCGGATCAGGTCCGACAGACATCGCTGATTGCGGAGAGCAATACGCTCTCCGTATTCAGCATTGCACCAGCAGCTCTTGTGAGCTGCTGGTGCAACGCCACCCCCTGCAGAGTCATGTCAATCAACCCGATCGTAGTCCGGCAATTCCTGTACGCATCATCAGAGCAGGTGGACAGGGTTATGGAGCAGCGGTCTTTAGACCGCTGCTTCATAACTGCTGTTTCTGGCGAGTCTGCAGGCTCTCTAGAAAAACAGGGCGTCAAGCTCCATTCGGAGCTTGATAGATAGGCCCCATTATCTGAATTATGAAAGAAAAATTTTTTGTTCAGTGTCCCTTTAACCCCTTCACTGTTGGGCATAATACAAGTGTGGTGCGCAGTGGAATTTAGCGGCCTTCTAATTACCAAAAAGCAACGCCAAAGCCATATATGTCTACTATTTCTATATCCCATTATATGCCAGAGAAGCATTTACAACCATTTGTGCCATAATTGCACAAGCTGTTTGTAAATAATTTACAAAAGAAATGAATTATACAAGAATTAAACAAGGATTGGGCAAGGGGCAAGGCAAGTACTTTTGTAATATTATGCTTTATGTATCTCATTGTTTCCATATGCAGTTGCTGCTGAAATATTGTGTCTTATGTGTTTAATTGGTTCCCACTTTTGTAAAACGCTCAATATATTCATATTCCTTTTTGCTACCTCTTGTCTCTATAACAAACTACATTATTCAATTACTCCTTCTCCCTCTCCACCTGCACTGTTCATTAGCCCATCTCTCTTAAACTCACCTTACTTTTGTACTCATGAACTTTACCTATTCCTAAACACTCTTTCCCCCCCTGCACCTCGTCTCAAAAACAGTCTCATTACTGCAAATCTGTATCTCATCTCATGCCACTCTCCCTCTTGCTTTTACTAACTGCTGGTGACATCTCTCCTAATCCTGGTTCCCAACAACTTCCTAGCCATGCACATCCATGTGTACCATTCCATAGACTCAGAAAACAAAACTCTGGCAACCTTACTCGCATTCCTCTTGCATCTAAAGCCACTACCCCTTTCACTTGTGCACTCTGGAACTCTTGCTCTGTTTGCAAAAAGCTCACTTCTATACATGACCTCTTTATAGCCCGCTCCCTCAACCTTCTGGCCCTAACAGAAACCTGGCTCTCTCCCCTAGACACAGCATCCATTGCTGCTCTGTCACATGGGGTTCTCCAGTTCAGCCACACTCCTAGGTCTGGTAATAGACAAGGAGGTGGTGTAGGTATTTTACTTTCCTCTCGTTGGAACCTTTCAACAAATACAACCCATCTCTTCCCTCACATTTTCCTCATTCTAAACCCACATGATTCAGTTATTCTCTCCCCTCTCGATACGTGTTGCAGTCATATACCAACCCCCTGGCTCCTCACCTCAATTTCTAGATCACTTGGCTGCCTGGCTACCTTACATCCTTTCCTCAGACACCCCTGCCCTCATTCTTGGTGACTTCAACATCCCTCTTGACAATCCCACTGCCTCCTTTGCAAAACAACTTCTGTAACTCACTTCCTCTTTTGGCTTGTCACAAAGGACTGATTCTCCCACTCACAAAGATGGTCACTCCCTTGACCTGATCTTTAGCTATCAATGCACTATTTCAAGCTTCACAAACTCCCCTTTTCCTCTTTCTGACCACCATCTCCTCACTTGCAACATATCATCCGTCCCTACAACTCTCCCCCCTTCTACTCCTCAAACTGAGCAACAGCTTACTAATTCCCTCGAACCTCTCCTCTCATCCTTCTCCTCCTTTTCCTGCCCTGACCAATCTATCTGCCACTATAATTCCACCCTTACATCCGTCTTTGACAATCTGGCCCCTCTTACCATAGCTCGGAAATCACACACTCATCCTCAGCCCTGGCATACTCCTCTAACACGGTACCTACGCAGATGTTCCCATACTGCTGAGCGGCACTGGAGAAAATCTTGAAGTTCAGCTGATTTTCTTCATTACAAACTCATCTTAAACTCCTATTATTCTGACCTTAATCACTATAAGCAACATTACTTCTCTACTCTTAGCTCTACACTTTCTTCAAACCCAAAACGTCTAATCTCCACTTTCAATACTCTTCTTTGCCCACCCCCACCTCCTAATACAACTTCTCTATCAGCTCAAGACTTTGTAAGCCACTTCAATAACAAAATCGACTCCATCAGAAACGAAATCAGCTCTCAATATACTTCCATTCTCTCACCCCCTAAAAATGCTCGCAATCAACCACAACCCACATAGCCATAAACTTAGTTATTTCTCCCCTGTTACTGAGGAAGAAGTTTCTGCACTTATACTGTGCTCCCACCTCACTACCTGTCCCCTTGACCCTATACCCTCACAGCTACTCCCCTCCCTCTCTTCTACCCTTACCCCTATAGTCACACACATTTTCAACCTCTCCCTCAGCACCGGTATATTTCCCTCATCTTTGAAACATACACAGGTCACACCTATTCTCAAAAAAACCGTCCCTTGATCCAACCTCCCCATCCAACTAGCGCCCTATTTCCCTCCTCCCTCTTGCCTTAAAGCTTATCAAAAAACTAGTATATGCACGCCTACCCCATTTCCTTACATTAAACTCCCTTCTTGACCCACTGCAATCTGGAATTCGTACCCATCACTCCACAGAGACAGCAATCGTTAAGGTTACCAACTACCTACTTACAGCAAAATCAAAACGCCACTTCTCTCTGCTTATCCTCCTTGATCTGTCCGCAGCCTTTGATACTGTTGACCACCCTCTTTTGCTCCAAACCTTCGGCATTTGTGACACAGCCCTCTTGTGGTTCTCTTCCTACCTGTCAAACCGTACCTTTAGTGTAGCCTTCTCTGGGGCCTCCTCTGCCCCGTCACCACTTTCTGTCGGGGTACCATAAGGCTTTGTCCTTGGTCCCCTTCTCTTCTCAATCTACACGTCATCATTAGTTTCCCTAATTAAGTCCCATGGTTTCTAATATCATATGTATGCCGACGACACCAAAATCTACTTCCCTGCACCAGACCTATCTCCTTCCTTACTAAGCCGTGTCACTAACTGTCTTTCTCACATCTCTTCCTGGATGTCCTCTCACTACCTTAAGATAAATCTCTCCAAAACTGAGCTCCTTATTTTCCCCCCTTCTTCCAAAATCTCCACCCCCAATCTCTCTATAACTGTTGACAACTCCATCATTACCCCTACCCCGCATGCCTGATGTCTTGGGGTCACATTTGACTCAGATCTTTCTTTCACTCCTCACATTCAATCCTTGGCTAAAGCCTGCCGCTTCCACCTTAGAAACATCTCTAAAATTAGACATTTCCTTACACAAGACACAACTAAGATTTTAATCCACTCTCTCATCCTTTCCCACCTCGATTGCTGCGACTCTGTCCTCTCTGGTCTCCCCAGCTGCTACCTAGCTCCTTTACAATCCATAATGAATGCCCCTGCCAGGCTCATCTTCCTTACACATCGCTCTTCATCTGCTGCACCTCTCTGCCATTCCCTTCACTGGCTTCCTCTTGCCTCTAGGATTAAACGCAAAATTCTCACTCTGACATACAAAGCCCTCAACTGTACTGCTCCCCCCTTTATCTCAGACCTTGTCTCCAGATACTCTCCCTCCTGTCCCCTTCACTCAGCTCATGACCTCCTCCTCTCTTGTTACCTCCTCACACTTCCATTTACAGGACTTCTCTAGACTGGCTCCCATCTTGTGGAACTCTCTGCCTCGCTCCACAAGACTCTCCCCAAGAATCTCCCCTAGTTTTGAAAGCTTCAAGCGCTCGCTAAAGACTCTACTGTTCAGGGACGCATACAACTTAAACTAACCTTTCATTATTCCAGTTCCTCTCCTCCATTGCTATCCCCTTGGTTTGAATATCATTGGTAGTCACGTCTAAAATTAAACCAAATGCAGCTGGATCCTTTACAAGCCACACAGATGGGAACTATAAGTCTATAAGTATTCAAGAATGCTCCACACCAAAGGTCTCATGCACGAGTGTCGGAGCCCTTAATAGAATGAGCATTGCACTGCTGGCCTATCAGGAGTACTGCCTACCCCTAGACACTTGTAGACATTAGGAGAGACATGTAAGTAAAATCTTTTAATATAGTTGCGGTACACAACATAATTTTAAAAATATGTGCATTACGCTCCCCCCTATATCTCAGACCTTGTCTCGAGATACTCTCCCTTCTGTCCCCTTCACTCAGCTTATGACCTCCTCCTCTCTTGTTACCTCCTCACACTCCCGTTTAAAGGACTTCTCCAGACTAGCTCCCATCTTGTGGAACTCTCTGCCTCACTCCACAAGACTCTCCCCAAGAATCTCCCCTAGTTTTGAAAGCTTCAAGCGCTCACTAAAGACTCTACTGTTCAGGGACGCATACAACTTAAACTAACCTTTCATTATTCCAGTTCCTCTCCTCCTTTGCTATCCCCTTGGTTTGAATATCATTGGTAGTCACGTCTAAAATTAAACCAAATGCAGCTGGATCCTTTACAAGCCACACAGATGGGAACTATAAGTCTATAAGTATTCAAGAATGCTCCACACCAAAGGTCTCATGCACGAGTGTCGGAGCCCTTAATAGAATGAGCATTGCACTGCTGGCCTATCAGGAGTACTGCCTACCCCTAGACACTTGTAGACATTAGGAGAGACATGTAAGTAAAATCTTTTAGTATAGTTGCGGTACACAACATCATTTTAAAAATATGTGCATTACGCTGCCCCCTATATCTCAGACCTTGTCTCCATATACTCTCCCTTCTGTCCCCTTCACTCAGCTTATGACCTCCTCCTCTCTTGTTACCTCCTCACACTCCCGTTTAAAGGACTTCTCCAGACTGGCTCCCATCTTGTGGAACTCTCTGCCTTGCTCCACAAGACTCTCCCCAAGAATTTCCCCTAGTTTTGAAAACTTCAAGTGCTCCCTAAAGACTCTACTGTTCAGGGACGCATACAACTTACACTAACCTTTCTTTATACCAGTTCCTCTCCTCCATTGTTATCCCCTGAACCCCTTATCATGTAAGCCTAAGAGATATGCTGTTTGTAGATGACCTTCGTAAGAGCTGACTACAACAGTGTGACTATTGGCAGGGCCCTCTACCTGTTTGATCCCTATAAATGTTTTGCTGTACTCCACCTTTGTTTATAGCACTGCAGAATCTGTTGGTGCTCTACAAATAACTAATAATAATAATAATTTCAATGAGAAACCTAAAGTTAGTAAAAAAAAGTTAACAATTTTTTTTTTGATCGCATTTGGCAGTGAAATGGTGGCATGAAATATACCAAAATGGGCCTAGATCAATACTTTGGTTTGTCTACTACACTACACTAAAGCTAAAATTAACCCTACAAGCTACCTAATTAACCCCTTCACTGCTGGGCATAATACAAGTGTGGTGCGCAGCGGCATTTAGCGGCCTTTCTAATTACCAACAAGTAATGTCAAATCCATATATGTCTGCTATTTCTGAACAAAGGGGACCCCAGAGCAGCATTTACAACCATTTGTGCCATAATTGCAAAATTCTCACTCTGACATACAAAGCCCTCAACTGTCTTCTCCCCCCTATATCTCAGACCTTGTCTCCAGATACTCTCCCTCCTGTCACCTTCACTCAGCTCATGACCTCCTCCTCTCTTGTTACCTCCTCACACTTCCATTTACAGGACTTCTCTAGACTGGCTCCCATCTTGTGGAACTCTCTGCCTCGCTCCACAAGACTCTCCTCAATAATCTCCTCTAGTTTTGAAAGCTTCAAGCGCTCGCTAAAGACTCTACTGTTCAGGGACGCATACAACTTAAACTAACCTTTCTTTATTCCAGTTCCTCTCCTCCATTGCTATCCCCTTGGTTTGAATATCATTGGTAGTCACGTCTAAAATTAAACCAAATGCAGCTGGATCCTTTACAAGCCACGCAGATGGAAACTATAAGTCTATAAGTATTCAAGAATGCTCCACACCAAAGGTCTCATGCACGAGTGTCGGAGCCCTTAATAGAATGAGCATTGCACTGCTGGCCTATCAGGAGTACTGCCTACCCCTAGACACTTGTAGACATTAGGAGAGACATGTAAGTAAAATCTTTTAGTATAGTTGCGGTACACAACATAATTTTAAAAATATGTGCATTACGCTCCCCCTATATCTCAGACCTTGTCTCCAGATACTCTCCCTTCTGTCCCCTTCACTCAGCTTATGACCTCCTCCTCTCTTGTTACCTCCTCACACTCCCGTTTAAAGGACTTCTCCAGACTGGCTCCCATCTTGTGGAACTCTCTGCCTTGCTCCACAAGACTCTCCCCAAGAATCTCCCCTAGGTTTGAAAACTTCAAGTGCTCCCTAAAGACTCTACTGTTCAGGGACGCATACAACTTACACTAACCTTTCTTTATACCAGTTCCTCTCCTCCATTGTTATCCCCTGAACCCCTTATCATGTAAGCCTAAGAGTTATGCTGTTTGTAGATGACCTTCTTAAGAGCTGACTACAACAGTGTGACTATTGGCAGGGCCCTCTACCTGTTTGATCCCTATAAATGTTTTGCTGTACTCCACCTTTGTTTATAGCACTGCAGAATCTGTTGGCGCTCTACAAATAACTAATAATAATAATAATTTCAATGAGAAACCTAAAGTTAGTAAAAAAAGTTAACATTTTTTTTTATTTGATCGCATTTGGCGGTGAAATGGTGGCATGAAATATACCAAAATGGGCCTAGATCAATACTTTGGTTTGTCTACTACACTACACTAAAGCTAAAATTAACCCTACAAGCTACCTAATTAACCCCTTCACTGCTGGGCATAATACAAGTGTGGTGCACAGCGGCATTTAGCAGCCTTCTAATTACCAACAAGTAATGTCAAATCCATATATGTCTGCTATTTCTGAACAAAGGGGACCCCAGAGCAGCATTTACAACCATTTGTGCCATAATTGCACAAGCTGTTTATAAATAATTTCAGTGAGAAAGCTAAAGTTAGTAAAAAAGTTAACAATTTTTTTTATTTCATCGCATTTGGCAGTGAAATGGTAGCATGAAATATACCAAAATGAGCCTAGATCAATACTTTGGGTTGTCTACTAAAAAAAATATATATATACATGTGAAGGGTTATTCAGGGATTCCTGACAGATTTATCAGCGTTCCAATGTAAGTATTGCTAATTTTGAAAAAAAAAAGGTTTGGAAATAGCAAAGTGCTGCTTGTACTTATTGCCCTATAGCTTGCTAAAAAAAAGCAAAGAACATGTAAACATTGGGTATTTCTAAACTCAGGACAAAATTTAGAAACTATTTAGCATGGATGTTTTTTGGTGGTTGTAGATGTGTAACAGTTTTTGGGTGGTCAAAGTTAGAAAAAGTGGGTTTTTTTTCATTTTTTCATCATATTTTATAAAAAAAAAATTATAGTAAATTATATGATATGATAAAAATAATGTTATCTTTAGAACGTCCATTTAATGGCAAGAAAAACGGCATATAATATGTGTGGGTGCAGTAAATGAGTAAGGAAAATTACAGCTAAACACAAACGGTAAGAAATTTGAAAAATGTCTAAGGGGTTAAAGGGACAGTCTACACAAAAATTGTTATTGTTTAAAGAGATAGATAATGCCTTTACTACCTATTCCCCAGCTTTGCACATCCAACATTATTAGAATAATATACTTTATAACATTTAATCCTCTAAATTTCTGCCTGTTTCAAAGGCTCTATTGGCAGCCTCTTAATCACATGCTTTTGTATTTGCTTTTCACAACAGGAGACTGCTAGTTCATGTGGGCCATATAGATAACAATGTGCTCACGCCCGGGGAGTTCTTTAAGAGTTAACACAACACAGTTCTAAATGCAAATCAATAGATAAATACAAAGTCATGTGATCAGTGGGGTTTTGAGAAGATGCTTAGATACAAGGTAATCACAGATGTAAAAAGTATATTAATATAACTGTGTTGGTTATGCAAAACTGGGGAATGGGTAATAAAGGGATTATCTATCTTTTAAAACAATAACAATTCTATGGTAGACTGTCCCTTTAAGTTCATGTCTGTTTCCAAGTGGATAGATAAGTGAGTCAGCATCTCTTGCTTCATTGGCTGTCAGTCAGAAGGCGAAGAAAGGGATTTAACTGTAAGAACAAAAACCTTTTTTTCCCGACACATAAAAACTACTGAATAAAATCCCTATCCTATTATATAAAAGGCCAAGTGTGTTTGTCCGAAGCTGTCATGCGCAGTAGAGACAGCACGAGGACAAACACACCTGGCTGTAGAGTCCCTACCTGATCTGCGGTGCTGGCAGAAGTGGGCATGGCCGGGTGTGAGCAAGGGCGGGACCTGGCATGAAAGAGCGGGGTCAGCGCGAAGGGGGCGGGGGCGGGCCGGGTGCGGTCACACACGAGAGATAGAGAGGGGGGAGAGATAGAGAGGGGGGAGAGAATAAAATAGATGGGAAAGGGCGAAAGATAGGATAAGAGAGGGGAAAGAGCAAGAGAGGGGGGAGAGAGCAAAATAGAGGGGGAGAGAGAAAATAAGAGGGGGAAAGAGAGAGAGCAAAAGAGAGGGGTAGAGAGAGAGCAAAAGAAAAGGGGGAGAGAGAACAAAAGAAGAGAGGGGGGAGAGAGAGGGGGGAGAGAGAGAGGTTGGGGAGAGAGAGGGGGGGGAGAGAGAGAGAGGTGGGGGAGAGAGAGGGGGGGATAGAGAGAGGGGGAGAGAGAGGGGAGAGGGGTGAAAGGGGGAGAGAGAGGGGGGAGATGATGGGGGGAGGGGGGAGAGAGAGAAAGAGGGGGGAGAGGGGGTAGAGAGAGAGGGGGGAGAGAGACAGAGGGGAGGGACAGATGGGGGGAGAGAGACAGAGGGGGGAGAGAGGGGGGAGAGGGGTAGAGAGAGAGAGAGAGAGAGAAAGAGAGAGGGGGCGATAGAGAGAGGGGGGAGAGAGAGAGTGGGGGAGAGAGAGGGGGGGAGAGAGAGAGATAGGGGAAAGAGAGCATAAGAGAGGGATGGAGAGAGAGAGCAAAAGAGAGGAATGGAGAGAGAGAGCAAAAGAAAGGGGGGAGAGAGCACAAAAAAGAGGGGGGACAGAGAGAGAGCGCAAAAGAGAGGGGGAGAGAGCTCAATAGAAAGGGGGGAGAGAGAGAGCGCAAAAGAGAGGGGGGAGAAAGAGAGCGCAAAAGAGAGGGGGAGAGAGAGAGCGCAAAAGAGAGGGGGAGAGAGAGAGCGCAAAAGAGAGGGGGGAGAGAGAGCACAAAAGAGAGGGGGAGAGAGAGAGCGCAAAAGATAGGGGGGGAGAGAGTGCAAAAGAGAGGGGGAGAGAGCTAAAAAGAGAGCAGGAGAGAGCGCAAAAGAGAGGGGGAGAGAGCGCAAAAGAGAGAGGGAGAGAGAGCAAAAGAGAGGGGGAGGGAGCGAGTGCAAGGGGTAGGCCCGCTGTACTGCAAAAAATGGCCCGTGTGAACAGGCTTTAGGACTAGTTAAATTAATAAAAGACTTCATGCTTCATAACTCAAATGAATTTTGAATTTGGTAATTAGCATTTTTGGTGTTTTTTTTAATCCTTTATTATAATACAATAAAATATGTCTATTACACTTCTGTCAATGCTTCTTAGTAACTGTTTATTTCTTTCCCTTTCCTAAATTATAGCAACTGCAAGTGCAGCCCCTTTGGGCCATGTGGAACTTACAGCAATAATCACTGTACCAATATGTCTCTTGTCGATAGCAATAATGCTTACTGTGTACAGCTGCTATGGACGACATAGTTCTCACAAAAAAAGGAAGCGGCAATGTATAGAAGAACCTCTTGCAGAATGCAGCATAGATAATTCTGGAAAATCTTTGAGGGACTTAATCTATGACATGTCAACCTCCGGATCAGGATCAGGTAAGCACCTTATAGAACGTTAATTAAAAAACACTTCTTTTTCTTGTTGGATCATTCTCTTTCATTTTCTAGATAGAAAAAAAATATTTTATGTTTTTTTTAATTATAAGTAAAAAAGTGATAAACCACACTAAATGAAATCTCCCTTATTATTTGCAAACAAAGCATTACACCTTTACACCAAACCAGTTAGGACCGTATTAGACTCTTATTAAGACCTTGAAATGATCAGGATTTGACACCATTAATGCCTTAAAGTTAGGACTTTGCTCCTTGGTTTAAATATCATTGGTAGTCACGCCTAAAATTAAACAAAATGGCTGGTCCTTTACAGGCCACGCAGATGGGAACTATAAGTCTATAAGTATACAAGAATGCTCCACACCAAAGAGAAAGGTCTCATGCACGAGTGTTGGAGCCCTTAATAGAATGAGCATTGCACTGCTGGCCTATCAGGAGATCCCAATAGGCACCCTGGTGTACCGCCTACCCCTAGACACTTGTAGACATTAGGAGAGACGTAAGTAAAATCTTTTAGTATAGTTGCGGTACACAACATAATTTGAAAAATGTGCATTACGCAGTTTAGGGCCCCAATGTGTATTGTTAAAGTGATGGTAAAGTTTCTTCATGTTAAAAGCTGCATTGGCAACATTAATTATTAGTAAATTAAACCTTACATTCTATCGTCCCGCTTTAAGCCCGGCTCCGTGTCAAATTGTGTGACGTATTCTTTGGCATCCATTTGAAATCCTGGCCATTAGGCGGCCACAAGTTTAACCTAACCGCCCCCTCTATCTAGAGCGCATGCGCACATCTTATTGTATCGGGAACAAGCCTGGTTGCTTACATAGAGAGCGTGTGGGACCGCTCTCTACATCAGATATGGCACCGGACCAAGAAGTCTATGGAGGACGAAGCGAGGTGCGGTGCATACTATAATTTAAACTGTAAAAAAAAACTTTTTTTTTTATTATTAAAACTCAGCAATGTAAGTGATTGAACGAAAGGCTACCTGCGTGAACAATCGGTGAGGCACAACTTTCTTTCATGTAATTAGCAAGAGTCCATGAGCTAGTGACGTATGGGATATACATTCCTACCAGGAGGGGCAAAGTTTCCCAAACCTCAAAATGCCTATAAATACACCCCTCACCACACCCACAAATCAGTTTTACAAACTTTGCCTCCCATGGAGGTGGTGAAGTAAGTTTGTGCTAGATTCTTCTTTGATATGCAATTCGCAGCAGGCAGGAGCCCGGTTTTCCTCTCAGTGTGCAGTGAATGTCAGAGGGATGTGAAGAGAGTATTGCCTATTTGAATTCAATGATCTCCTTCTACGGGGTCTATTTCATAGGTTCTCTGTTATCGGTCGTAGAGATTCATCTCTTACCTCCCTTTTCAGATCGACGATATACTCTTATATATACCATTACCTCTACTGATTCTCGTTTCAGTACTGGTTTGGCTTTCTACTACATGTAGATGAGTGTCCTGGGGTAAGTAAGTCTTATTTTTGTGATACTCTAAGCTATGGTTGGGCACTTTTATATAAAGTTCTAAATATATGTGTTTAAACATTTATTTGCCTTGATTCAGGATGTTCAACATTCCTTATTTCAGACAGTCAGTTTCATTATTGGGATAATGCATTTGAATAATCAATTTTTCTTACCTTTAAATTTGACTTTTTTCCTGTGGGCTGTTAGGCTCGCGGGGGCTGAAAATGCTTCTTTATATTGCGTCATTTTTGGCGCAGACTTTTTTGGCGCAAAAATTTTCTTTGTAATTTCCGATGTCATACTTGTCGCCGGAAGTTGCGTAATTTTTTGACGTTTTTTTTGCGCCAAAAATGTCGGCGTCACCGGATGTGGCGTCATTTTTGGCGCTTTAAGCATTTAGCCGCCAAATAATGTGCGCGTTTTTTTTGGCGCTAAAAAATATGGGCGTCATTATTGTCTCCACATTATTTAAGTCTCGTTGTTTATTTGCTTCTTTTGCTTGATTTTTCTATTACATATTGCAAGATGTCTCAGATTGACCCTGTAAGAAGATACTTCTGGAAAATTGCTGCCTGATGCTGGATCTACCAAAGTTAAGTGTATTTGTTGTAAACTTGTGGTAACTGTTCCTCCGGCTGTTGTTTGTAATGAATGTCATGACAAACTTGTTAATGAAGATAATATTTCCTTTAGTAATGTTCCATTACCTGTTGCTGTTCCATCAACATCTAATATTCAGGGTGTTCCTGTTAACATAGGAGATTTTGTTTCTAAATCTATTAAGAAGGCTATGTCTGTTATTCCTCCTTCCAGTAAACGTAAAAGGTCTTTCTCTTGTTAAGTGTATCCAGTCCACGGATCATCCATTACTTATGGGATATATTCTCCTTCCCAACAGGAAGTTGCAAGAGTCCACCCACAGCAAAGCTGCTATATAGCTCCTCCCCTAACTGCCATTACCAGTCATTCTCTTGCAAGTCTCAACATAGATAGGAGGTCGTGAGAGTCTGTGGTTTTTTATACTTAGTTTATTTCTTCAATCAAAAGTTTGTTATTTTTAAATGGCACCGGAGTGTGCTGTTTATCTCAGGCAGTATTTGGAAGAAGAATCTGCCTGCGTTTTTTCTATGATCTTAGCAGACGTAACTAAGATCCAGTTGCTGTTCTCACACATTCTGAGGAGTAAGGTACTTCAGAGGGGGAATGGCGTGCAGGTTTTCCTGCAAATAAGGTATGTGCAGTAAAATATTTTTCTAAGGAATGGAATTGACTAAGAAAATACTGCTGATACCGAAGTAATGTAAGTACAGCCTTTAAATGCAGTGAAAGCGACTGGTACCAGGCTGATTGATAGAGATATATGCTAAGGTATGTGCAGTAATATATTTTTCTAAGGAATGGAATTGACTAAGAAAATACTGCTGATACCGAAGTAATGTAAGTAAAGCCTTAAATGCAGTGATAGCGACTGGATCAGGCTTATTAATAGACATACATACTCTTATAAGAATGTGTTTTAAAACGTTTGCTGGCATGTTTAATCGTTTTTTAACATATGTTTGGTGATAAAACTTATTGGGGCCTAATTTTTTCTGTTTTTTGCATTAAGGGGTTAATCATCCATTTGCAAGTGGGTGCAATGCTCTGTTAACTTATTACATGTACTGTAAAAATTTCATTTGATTTACTGCCTTTTTTCACTGTTTTTCAAATTTTGACAAAATTTGTTTCTCTTAAAGGCACAGTAACGTTTGTTATATTTACTTGTTAACTTGATTTAAAGTGTTTTCCAAGCTTACTAGTCTCTTTATTAGTTCTAACATGTCTAACATAGAGGAGGCTCTGTGTTTATTATGTTTAAAGCCATGGTGGAACCCCATTTTAGAATGTGTACCAGATGTACTGATTTCATGTTAAACAATAAAGATAATTTTTTGTATTTAAAAACATTATCACCAGAGGATTCTGTCGAGGGGGAAGTTATGCCGACTAACTCTCCCCACGTGTCAGACCCTTTGACTCCCGCTTTAGGGACTCACGCTCAAATGGCGCCAAGTACATCAAGGGCACCCATAGCGTTTATTTTACCAGAGGATTCTGTTGAGGGGGAAGTTATGCCGACTAACTCTCCCCACGTGTCAGACCCTTTGACTCCCGCTCCAGGGACTCACGCTCAAATGGCGCCAAGTATATCAATGGCGCCCATAGCGTTTATTTTACAAGACATGGCAAAGGTTGTGTATAATACACTGGCAGCAGTATTAGTCAGACTACCTGAAATTAAAGGAAAGCAAAACAGCTCTGGGGGTAGATACAGAGCATACAGACGCTTTAAGAACCATGTCTGATACTACCTCACAATATGCTTAGTCTGTGGGTGATATTTGTGACTCAGGGAAGATGATTTAACCTGATTCTGATATTTCTACATTTAAAATTTATGCTTGAGAACCTCCACTTGTTGCTCAGGGAGGCTTTGGCTGCTCTGAATGAATGTGTACAATCGCAGGGCCAGAGAAATTGTGTAGACTGGATAAATAATATGCAGTGCCGGTGTGTACTGATGTTTTTCCAATACCTAAAGAGGTTTACTAAAATTTTTTTAATAAGGAATGGGATAGACCAGGTGTGCCGTTCTCTTCCCCTCCTATTTTTTAGAAGAATGTTTTCTAATAGTTACCACCACACGGGACTTCTGGCAGACAGTTCCTAAGGTGGAGAGAAGAGTTTCTACTCTAGCTAAGCGTACCACTACCTCTGACGAGGACAGTTGTGCTTTTTAGATCCAATGGATAAAAAATGTTTATTCAACAAGGTTTTATCCTGCAGCCCCTTGAACGCATTGCTCCTGTCACTGCTGCTGCGGCGTTCTGGTTTGAGTCTCTTGATGAGGCTTTACAGGCTCCATTGGATGAATATATTTGACAAGCTTAGAGCACTTAAGCTAGCCAATTCCTTTGTTTTCTGATGCCTTTGTTCCTTTGACTAGACTAACGGCTAAGAATTCTGTTTTTTACTATACTGGCGCGCAGAGCGCTATGGCTTATATCATGGTCAGCTGTCGTGACTTTAATAAATAAGCTACTTAACTTCCCTTCAAGGGGCAGACCCTATTCAGGCCTAGTTTGAAGGAGATTATTACTTATATCACTGGAGGAAAAGATCATGCCCTTCCTCAGGACAGGTCCAAATCAAGGGACAAAAAAGGCCTAATTTTCGTGCCTTTCGAAAATTCAAGGCAGGTGTGGCATCAACTTCCTCTAAGGCAAAATAAGAGGGAACTTTTGCTCAGTCCAAGGCGGTCTGGAGACAACCGGACCTGGAACAAAGATAAGCAGGTCAAGGAGCCTGCTGCTGCCTCTAAAACAGCATGAGGAACGGACCCCTATCTGGTAACGGATCCTATAGGGGGCAGACTTCATTCTTCGCCCAGGCGTGGGCAAGAGATGCCCAGGATCCCTGGGCATTGGAAATTATACCCCAGAGATATCTTCTGGATTTCAAAGCTTTCCCCCCCAAAAAAGTGGAGTTTTTGCCTTTCACATTTATCTGCAAACCAGATAAAGAAAGAGACATTCTTGCATTGTGTACGTGACCCATTCAGTTCCAATAGAGGAACAGGGACACAGTTTTCCTCAAATCGGTTTGTGGTTCCCAAGGAAAGGAAACCTTCAGACCTATTTTGGATCTAAAAGATCTTAAACAAATTCTTTAGAATTCTATCATTTAAGATGGAAACTATTCGTACCATCTTAACTATGATCCAGGAGAATCAATAGAGGACTACAATGGATTTGAAGGATGCTTATCCTCACATTACGATGCATAAAGATCACCATCGGTTTTTCAGGTTTGCCTTTCTAGACAGGCATTACCAGTTTGTAGCTCTTTCCTTTGGGTTAACTACAGCCCCTAGAATCTTTATGGAGGTTCTGGGGTCACTTTGGCGGTCCTTAGGCCGCGGGGCATAGAAGTGGCCCCTTATTTAGACGACATCCTGATACAGGCGTCAAACATCCAAGTTGCCAAGTCTCATACGGACGTAGTACTGGCATTTCTGAGATCGCATGGGTGGAAAGTGAACAAGGAAAGAGTTCTCTATCCCCAATATCAAGGGTTTCCCTCCTAGGGATTCTGATAGATTTTGTAGAAATTAAAATTTACCTGTCAAAGTTTCTAAATTTCTGCCGTGTTCTTCATTCCATCCGCGCCCTTTGGTGGCTCAGTACATGAATGTAATCGGCTTAATGGTAGCGGCAAGGGACATAGTACCGTTTGCACGCCTACATTTCAGACCACTGCAACTATGCATGCTCAGCCAGAGGAACGGGGATTACACAGATTTGTTCTCCTGTTAAATCCGGACCAAGAAACCAGAGGTTCTCTTCTCTGGTGACTATCTCGGGTCCATCTGTCCAAGGGTATGACCTTCCGCAGGTCAGATGGGACAATTGTTACAACAGATGCCAGCCTTTTAGGTTGGGATACAGTCTGGAACTCCCTGAAGGCTCAGGGATAGTGGACTCAGGAGGAGACCCACCTTCTAATGAATATTCTGGAACTGGGAGCGATATTCCATGCTCTTCAGACTTGCCTCAGTTAGCAACTCTGAGGTACATCATATTTCAGTCGGACAATATCACGACTGTGGCTTACATCAACCATCAAGGGGGAACAGAAGTTCCCTAGCAATGTTAGAAGTCTTAAAATAATTCACTGGACAGAGACTCACTCTTGTCTAAAAGCTATCCCTATCCCAGGTGTTGAGAACTGGGAGGCAGATTTTCTAAGTCGTCAGACTTTTCATCCGGGGGAGTGGGAATTCCCTCCGGAGGGGTTTGCACAAGATCAAGCAGGAGAGTGCTTTGGTGCTTTTGACAGCGCCTGCGTGGCCACGCAGGACCTGGTATGCAGATCTGGTGGACATGTCATCCTTTCCACCACGGTCTCTGCTTCTGAGACAGGACCCTCTACCTCAGGGTCTTTTCAACCATCTAAATATAACTAATCTGAGATGGACTGCCTGGAGACAGAACGCTTGATGTTATCAAAGCATGGCTTCTCCGAGTCAGTAATTGATACCTTAATACAGGCATAAAAGCCTGTCTCTAGGAAAATTTAACATAAGATATGGTGTAAATATCTTATTGTTATGAATCCAAGGGTTACTCATGGAGTAAAGTCTGGATTCCCAGGATATTATCTTTTCTCCAAGATGATTTTGAGAAAAGGGTTGTCAGCTAGTTCTTTAAAAGGACAGATTTCTACTCTGTCTATTCTTTTGCACAAGCGTCTGGCAGGTATTCTAGATGTTCAGGCATTTGGTCAGGCTTTGGTTAGAACCAAGCCTGTGGTTAAAAATGTTGCTCCGCCATGGAGCTTAAAGCTGGTTCTTAAGGTTCTTCAAGGAGTTCCATTTGAACCTTTTTCATTCCATAGATATCAAACTTCTATCTTGGAAAGTTCCTTTTTGGTAGCTATTTCCTCGGCTCATAGAGTCTCCGAGTTATCTGCGTTGCAATGTGATTCTCCTTATCTGGTTCTCCGTACGGATAAGGTAGTCCTGTGTACCAACCTGGGTTTTTACCTAAGGTGGTATCTAACAAGAATATCACTCAAGAGATTGTTGTTCCATTCTTGTATCCTAATCCTTCTTCAAAGAAGGAACGTCTATTACACAATTTGGACGTGGTTCGTGTTTTAAAGTTTTACTTACAAGCTACTACAGATTTTCATCAAACATTCACCTTGTTTGTTGTCTATTCTGGACAGAGGAGAGGTCAAAGGACTTCAGCAACCTCTCTGTCTTTTTGGTTAAAAAGCATAATTCATTTAGCTTATGAGACTGCTGGACAGCAGCCTCCTGAAGGGATTACAGCTCATTCTACTAGAGCTGTGGTTTTCACTTGGGCCTTTTTTAAATGTGGCTTCTGTTGAACAGATTACAAGACGGAGTCTTGGTCTGCGTTTCATACTTTTTCAAATTTAACAAATTTGATACCTTGCTTCTTCGGAGGCTATTTTTGGGAGAAAGGGTTTTTTACAGGCAGTGGTAACTTCCGTTTAAGTACCTGCCTTGTCCCTCCCATCATCAGTGTACTTTAGCTTTGGTATTGGTATCCCATAAGTAATGGATGATCCGTGGACTGGATACACTTAACAAGAGAAAACATAATTTATGCTTACCTGATAAATTTATTTCTCTTGTAGTGTATCCAGTCCACGGCCCGCCCTGTCACTTTAAGGCAGGTAATTTTTCCATTAAACTACAGTCACCACTGCACCCTATGGTTTTCCTTTCTCTGCATGTTTTCGGTCGAATGACTGGTAATGGCAGTTAGGGGAGGAGCTATATAGCAGCTTTGCTGTGGGTGGACTCTTGCAACTTCCTGTTGGGAAGGAGAATATATCCCATAAGTAATGGATGATCCGTGGACTGGATACACTACAAGAGAAATACATTTATCAGGTAAGCATAAATTATGTTTTTAAAACTTCTCATTTTTCAGATGAGTTTTTAAATGAACATCATCATTCTGATTCTGTTTCTGATAATGATTTTTCTGGTTCAGAGGATTCTGTTTCAGAGGTTGATACTGATAAATCTTCATATTTATTTAAAATGGAATTTATTCGCTCTTTACTTAAAGAAGTCTTAATTGCATTAGAAATAGAGGAATCTGGTCCTCTTGATACTAAATCTAAACGTTTGAATACGGTTTTTAAACCTCCTGTAGTTATTCCGGAGGTTTTTCCCGTCCCTGATGCTATTTCTGAAGTAATTTCCAGGGAATGGAATAATTTGGGTAATTCATTTACTCCTTCTAAATGGTTTAAGCAGTTATATCCTGTGCCATCTGACAGATTAGAGTTTTGGGACAAAATCCCTAAGGTTGATGGGGCTATCTCTACTCTTGCTAAACGTACTACTATTCCTACGGCAGATAGTACTTCCTTTAAGGATCCTTTAGATAGGAAAATTGAATCCTTTCTAAGAAAAGCTTACTTATGTTCAGGTAATCTTCTTAGACCTGCTATATCTGCTATATCTTTGGCGGATGTTGCTGAAGCTTCAACTTTCTGGTTGGAAGCCTTAGCACAACAAGTAACAGATCATAGCATTGTTAATCTTCTTCAACATGCTAATAACTTTATTTGTGATGCCATCTTTGATATCATTAGGGTTGATGTCAGGTATATGTCTAGCTATTTTAGCTAGAAGAGCTTTATGGCTTAAAACTTGGAATGCTGATATGTCTTCTAAGTCAACTTTGCTTTCCCTTTCTTTCCATGGTAATAAATTATTTGGTTCACAGTTGGATTCTATTATTTCAACTGTTACTGGGGGGAAAGGGACTTTTTTACCACAGGATAAAAGATCTAAGGGTAAATTTAGGTCTGCTAATCGTTTTCGTTCCTTTCGTCACAATAAGGAACAAAAACCTGATCCTTCCCCTACAGGAGCGGTATCAGTTTGGAAACCATCTCCAGTTTGGAATAAATCCAAGCCTTTTAGAAAGCCAAAGCCAGATCCCAAGTCCACATGAAGGTGCGGCCCTCATTCCAGCCCAGCTGGTAGGGGGCAGATTACGATTTTTCAAAGAAATTTGGATCAATTCGATTCACAATCTTTGGATTCAGAATATTGTTTCACAAGGGTACAGAATAGGCTTCAAGATAAGGCCTCCTGCAAAAAGATTTTTTCTTTCCTGTGTCCCAATAAATCCGGTGAAGGCTCAAGCATTTCTGAAATGTGTTTCAGATCTAGAGTTGGCTGGAGTAATTGTGCCAGTTCCAGTTTTGGAACAGGGGCTGGGGTTTTACTCAAATCTCTTCATTGTACCAAAGAAGGAGAATTCCTTCAGACCAGTTCTGGATTTAAAAATATTGAATCGTTATGTAAGGATTCCAACATTCAAAATGGTAACTATAAGGACTATTCTGCCTTTTGTTCAGCAAGGGTATTATATGTCCACAATAGATTTACAGGATGCATATCTGCATATTCCAATTCATCCAGATCACTATCAGTTTCTGAGATTCTCTTTTCTAGACAAGCATTACCAGTTTGTGGCTCTGCCGTTTGGCCTAGCAACAGCTCCAAGGATTTTTACAAAAGTTCTCGGTGCCCTTCTATCTGTAATCAGAGAACAGGGTATTGTGGTATTTCCTTATTTGGATGATATTTTGGTACTTGCTCAGTCTTCACATTCTGCAGAATCTCATACGAATCAACTTGTGTAGTTTCTTCAAAGTCATGGTTGGAGGATCAATTTACCAAAGAGTTCGTTGATTCCTCAGACAAAGGTAACCTTTTTGGGTTTTTAAATAGATTCAGTGTCCATGACCTTATCTCTAACAGAGAAGAGACGTCTGAAATTGGTTTCAGCTTGTCGAAACCTTCAGTCTCAATCATTCCCTTCGGTAGCCTTATGCATGGAAATTCTAGGTCTTATGACTTCTGCATCGGACGCGATCACCTTTGCTCATTTTCACATGCGAACTCTTCAGCTCTGTATGCTGAACCAGTGGTGCAGGGATTATACAAAGATATCACAATTAATATCTTTAAAACCGATTGTACGACACTCTCTGACGTGGTGGACAGACCACCTTCGTTTAGTTCAGGGGGCTTCTTTTTTTCTTCCGACCTGGACTGTGATCTCAACAGATGCAAGTCTGACAGGTTGGGGAGCTGTATGAGGGTCTCTGACAGCACAAGGGGTTTGGGAATCTCATTTTGGAACTCCGTGCGATTTTCAGAGCTCTTCAGTCGTGGCCTCTTCTAAAGAGAGAGTCGTTCATTTGTTTTCAGACGGACAATGTCACAACCGTGGCATATGTCAATCATCAAGGAGGGACTCACAGTCCTCTGGCTATGAAAGAAGTATCTCGAAAAATTGTATGGGCGGAATCCAGCTCCTGTCTAATTTCTGCGGTTCATATCCCAATTATAGACAATTGGGAAGCGGATTATCTCAGTCGCCAAACATTAAATCCGGGCGAATGGTCTCTTCACCCAGAGGTATTTCGTCAGATTGTTCAAATGTGGGGACTTCCAGAAATAGATCTGATGGCTTCTCATCTAAACAAGAAGCTTCCCAGGTATCTGTCCAGATCCAGGGATCCTCAGGCGGAAGCAGTGGATGCATTGTCACTTCCTTGGAAGTATCATCCTGCCTATATCTTTCCACCTCTAGTTCTTCTTCCAAGAGTAATTTCCAAGATTCTAAAGGAGCGTTCGTTTGTTCTGCTGGCGGCTCCAGCATGGCCTCACAGGTTTTGGTATGCGGATCTTGTCCGGATGGCTACTTGCCAACCGTGGACTCTTCCGTTAAGAGCAGAGCTTCTATCGCAAGGCCCTTTTTTCCATCAGGATCTCATATCCTTAAATTTGAAGGTATGGAGATTGAACGCTTGATTCTCAGTCATAGAGGTTTATCTGACTCTGTAATTAATACTATGTTACAGGCTCATAAATCTGTATCTAGGAAGATATATTATCGAGTCTGGAAGGCTTACATTTCTTGGTGTTCTTCTCATCATTTTTCTTGGCATTCTTTTAGAATTCCTAGAATTTTACAGTTTCTTCAGGATGGTTTGGATAAAGGTTTGTCGGCAAGTTCCTTGAAAGGACAAATCTCTGTTCTTTCTGTTCTTTTTCACAGAAAGATTGCTAATCTTCCTGATATTCATTGTTTTGTACAGGCTTTGGTTCGTATAAAACCTGTCATTAAGTCAATTTCTCCTCCTTGGAGTTTGAATTTGGTTCTGGGGGCTCTTCAAGCTCCTCCGTTTGAACCTATGCATTCACTGGATATTAAATTACTTTCTTGGAAAGTTTTGTTTCTTTTGGCCATCTCTTCTGCCAGAAGAGTTTCTGAATTATCTGCTCTTTCTTGTGAGTCTCCTTTTCTGATTTTTCATCAGGATAAGGTGGTGTTGCGAACTTCATTTAAATTTTTACCTAAGGTTGTGAATTCTAACAACATTAGTAGAGAAATTGTGGTTCCTTCATTGTGTCCTAATCCTAAGAATTCTAAGGAAAGATCGTTGCATTCTTTGGATGTAGTTAGAGCTTTGAAATATTATGTTGAAGCTACTAAAGATTTCCGAAAGACTTCTAGTCTATTTGTTATCTTTTCTGGTTCTAGGAAAGGTCAGAAGGCTTCTGCCATTTCTTTGGCATCTTGGTTAAGTCTTTGATTCATCGTGCTTATGTTGATTCGGGTAGATCTCCGCCTCAAAGGATTACAGCTCATTCGACTAGGTCAGTCTCTACTTCCTGGGCATTTAGGAATGAAGCTTCGGTTGATCAGATTTGCAAAGCAGCAACTTGGTCTTCTTTGCATACTTTTACTAAATTCTACCATTTTGATGTGTTTTCTTCTTCTGACGCAGTCTTTGGTAGAAAAGTACTTCAGGCAGCTGTTTCAGTTTGATTCTTCTCCTTATAATTTCGTTTTTTTTCATTATAAGATTTAAACTTTGTTTGGGATGTGGATTATTTTTCAGTGGAATTGGCTGTATTTTATCCCTCCCTCTCTAGTGACTCTTGCGTGGAAGATCCACATCTTGGGTATTCATTATCCCATACGTCACTAGCTCATGGACTCTTGCTAATTACATGAAAGAAAACATAATTTATGTAAGAACTTACCTGATAAATTCATTTCTTTCATATTAGCAAGAGTCCATGAGGCCCACCCTTTTTTGTGGTGGTTATGATTTTTTTGTATAAAGCACAATTATTCCAATTCCTTATTTTTTATGCTTCCCACTTTTTTCTTATCACCCCACTTCTTGGCTATTCATTAAACTGATTTGTGGGTGTGGTGAGGGATGTATTTATAGGCATTTTGAGGTTTGGGAAACTTTGCCCCTCCTGGTAGGAATGTATATCCCATACGTCACTAGCTCATGGACTCTTGCTAATATGAAAGAAATGAATTTATCAGGTAAGTTCTTACATAAATTATGTTTTTTCATCACTTTAAGATTACTACATTGGCTTAAAGGACAATCACCCCAAAAAAAGGAACTTTTATTTTTAAGGTTAAAATTGTGCACAGGGGCGGAAGCCCCACAAAGTGATACATTTTATGCTATGCTTAACTTGCACTTTATCAAGTGTAGCAGACATAGGGGCGTATTTATCAAGCCCCGTGTTTCCGGCAAGCCTTCAGACAATACCTGTGTATTCACAACGCATTTCTGGGTCACCTGATTAAGGGGTGTGACCCAGAAACACGTTGTGAACATACAGGTATTGTCTGGCTAGACGAGTGAGCTGAGGCTTGCTTCCATTTGACCCTGTAGTTTTTTTTAATTTTTTTAACTTTGTTTGAGTATCTTTAGCAGATGGCAACTGTATTGGTGTTTTAGATTATACAGTCTAGCAGTGGCCATTAAGTCTTCGGTCTCACCACATTGATTGCTTTGGTATTTCCTTTATTGTGATAATATTGGTGATTTGCATAATTTATTTGAAGCACAGAGAGATGTTTTAGTCTGCTTAAATGTCCTCATAAGTTGTCAGTAGACATAACAATTAACTTTTCTGTATAAGATAGAATTCAAATAAATAAAATATTTATTTTTGTATATACAACTTTTATATCAAATTATTCACTTGATTCCACATAAGTTTATCACACATTGCAAGCGCTGTTTTTCCATTTCTCGTATATTATGTATAACAGCAGCTTTATATACACGCAGGTTTATATATTTTGAACACTCACATTTGAGTTAATATTTTTGTGGCGCTCTCAACACTTTCATCATGTTTCAGTATTTGGCTGCTGTTTGATTGTTGGTAGACTAATGTCAGTGACGTGCAGTGACGTCAGAGGCTGGTGAGGCAGTGGCAGGATATGCCTTCATTCTTTAGATATCCTTTGTTGAAGAAATAGCAATGCACATGGGTGAGCCAATAACACGAGGTATCTATGTGCAGCCACCAATCAGCAGCTACTGAGCATATTTAGATATGATTTTCAACAAAGGACATCAAAATAATGAAGAAAATTAGATATTAGATGTAAATTGGAAAGTTATTTAAATTTGCATATGGGTTTCATATGGGTTTCATGTTCCTTTAAATGGTGTCTTGGAAAACTGGTCAACTTAGTAAACATCTGATTTTAGTCTCAAAGGATTGTAACAGAAACTCTTGCCAGATGACACAATGCTTGCTCTGATTATGAGATCTAGAAATCCATGCCCATTAAAATATGTTTAAAACATACTTTTTACTTTAATGCTGCAAATTATGCTTATAGATTCTTTCATTACATAAGGGATGAGAGTCAGAGGGGGAGGAAGAGAGACAGAGAGAGAAAGAGACCATGGGGGAGAACAACACATAAGGAGAGAGATGGATAGATAGAGAGAGACACACACACACACAAGGGGGGGGGGGAGGGACCACTGCATTTTAAAGTAATAAAACAGCAGAGCTACAGAGAGTTAAGAAAATGAGTCTATAATTTAGTGTGAAGTACAGAGGCAAGCTGCTAAGTTAGTGGGTGTAAAGTTTGAGTAAACAAAATACAAAAACGACCCTGCTATAAAAGAGTAAAAAAAAACACTAAACCACATTCATTAAATTATCATTTTCACTAACAGAATCCCTATCAGTAAAATCTTACTTTTATAAGATGTGGGTGAAACACTGCTCTCTGTGCCTCTCTCCTGCTCTGGAAGGATTCAGGAAGTGACAGTGGCACATTCCACTGCACTTAGAGGGGAAGAACAGAACTCTCTTTTTCACTTTAGCAAAGCTGGCAGCTTCACAGGACAGCAACAAAATATATGAAAGTTGTTTTTTTCCGTTTTTGTTTTGTTTTATATGATTTAACATCCAGCCCCAACACTATATTCCACTTACTAATGCCTCTCGCTGGATTGGTTCAGCCCAAATAGGACTGCCTCAAATAAGCAGTTAATGGGCCATGCAATGATCTTAACCACTTGCATCCAGTAGATGGTGCAGCATGTTGTGTAATGGTGGGCAGACCTGCTTGTGCCTCTTCATTGCACAACATATAGCTGTGAGAGAAAAAAATGCTGGGAAAAAAAATTAAATTTTTTTTTTAAAGCCAATAAAAAAAATATATATTTTTGCCCATATGAGAGGTGAAGCACTGCCTCACCTGCCTCTAGTGACTGCACATCACTGACTAATGTCTATTGGTAAGTATCTTTTTATTAACATTTAGAAATTCATTTAGCTATGTTTTGGGCACTTTTTATATTTATTTATATGCTTGCTAATATATATGGCTCTGGGACTGTTCCTTTTCACTATTCTCTTGCTGTTTTGAGCACGTTGACTTTTTTGCGCACTTTCTGCTAGATTACGAGTCTCGCGTTAGCCTTAAAAAGCAGCATTGAGAGCTCCCAAAGCTGCTTTTTAACGCCCGCTGGTATTACGAGTCTTGAAGCTACAAGTGTACCGATAACTTTTTCGTCCAGACTCGAAAATAAACTGCAAATCCACTTACGTCAATTGCGTATCCTATTTGGGACTTGCATAACGCCGGTATTACAAGTCTTCCAAAAAGTGAGCGGTACACCCTCTCCTGTCAAGCCTGGTACTGCATTTTAAAGTTAGTAGTTAAGAGTTTTATGGGCTAACGCCATAGCATAAAACTCTTAACTAAAATGCTAAAACGTTCACTAACACCCATAAACTACCAATTAACCCCTAAACCGAGCCCCCCCCCCCCACATCGCAAATACTAAAAAAAAAAATTAACCCCTAATCTGCCGAACCAGACATCGTCGCCACTATAATAAATATATTAACCACTAAACCGCCGCACTCCCGCATCGCAAACACTAGTTAAATTTTATTAACCCCTAATCTGCCGTCCCTAACATCGCCAACACCTACCTACATTTATTAACCCCTAATCTGCCGCCCCAATGTTGCCGCCACTATATTAAAGTTATTAACCCCTAAATCTAAGTCTAACCCTAACAGCCCCTAACTTAAATATAATTTAAATCTAAATAAAATAACTATCATTAACTAAATTATTCCTATTTAAAACTAAACACTTACCTATAAAATAAAACCTAAGCTAGCTACAATATAACTAATAGTTACATTGTAGCTAGCTTAGGGTTTACTTTTATTTTACAGGCAACTTTGTATTTATTTTAACTAGGTACAATAGTTATTAAATAGTTATTAACTATTTAATAACTAGCTAGCTAAAATAAAGACAAATTGACCAGTAAAATAAAACCTAACCAAAGTTACAATTACACCTAACACTACACTATAATTAAATTAATTCCCTAAATTAATTACAATTAAATACAATTAAATACAATTATCTAAAGTACGAAAAAAACAAAACACTAAATTACAGAAAATAATAAAATAATTGCAAGTTTTTAAAACAAATTCCACCTAATCTAATCCCACTAATAAAATAAAAAAGCCCTACCCTATACTAAATTACAAATAGCCCTTAAAAGGGCCTTTTGCGGGGCATTGCCCCAAAGTAATCAGCTCTTTTACCTGTAAAAAAAAGAAAATACCCCCCAACATTAAAACCCACCACCCACACACCCAACCTTACTCTAAAACCCACCCAATCCCCCCTTAACCCCTTAATGACCACAGCACTTTTCCATTTTCTGTTTGGGACCAAGGCTATTTTTACATTTTTGCTGTGCTTGTGTTTAGCTGTAATTTCTCCTACATTGGTGTGTCCGGTCCACGGCTTCATCCTTACTTGTGGGATATTCTCTTCCCCTACAGGAAATGGCAAAGAGAGCACACAGCAAAAGCTGTCCATATAGCCCCCCTCTGGCTCCGCCCCCCAGTCATTCTCTTTGCCGCTCTGAACAAGTAGCATCTCCACGGGGATGGTAAAGAGTTTGTGGTGTTAGTTGTAGGTTTATATCTTCTATCAAGAGTTTGTTATTTTAAAATAGTGCCGGTTTGTACTATTTACTCTACAACAGAAAGTGATGAAGATTTCTGTTAAAAGAGGAATATGATTTTAGCACCAGTAACTAAAATCCATTGCTGTTCCCACGCAGGACTGTTGAAACCAGAGAACTTCAGTTGGGGGGAACAGTTTGCAGACTTATCTGCTTCAGGTATGACCAGTCTATTTTCTAACAAGACCCAGTAATGCTAGAAGACTGTCAGTTTTCCCTTATGGGACCGGTAAGCCATTTTCTTAGACTCAGTAACAGAATTAAGGCTTATAAATTGGGCTCTATGCTGGTTGACACTATTGTGGGCTAAATCGATTAGTTTTTTTATCATATTATATGACAATTGGAGTGTTTTTGTGAACTTTGAAACACTTTTGGGAACGTTTATTTGCGCCTGGCAGTTGTTTAGATGCCTAATCTAGTCAGAAAGGCCCCTTCACTCTGGTATGCAGAGGGAGGAGGCCTCATTTTCGCGCCTCAGTTGCGCAGTTATTTCCATAGGCAGTGCATGCAGCTTCATGTGAGAGGGTCCTGTGACTGAGAAAAGGACTCAGGGAGGCTTAATTCTGTGGTGAATCACCCCTAAGGAAGGTAAAAGCCGCAGCAAAGTCTGTGGCAGGGACTGTAGTGTGTTTAAACCGGTAAATTGAACTATTAGCTCCGGTTTGCTCATTTAAGGGTTTAGAAACTTGAAATTTGGTGTGCAATACTTTCAAAGCATTAAGACACTGGGGTGTAATTTTCAGAAAGATCGGATATTTCCTTGATAGATAGTTTTTTGAACATTCAGAAATAAAGGGTGCTCTTTTTATTATTTAAAGAGACAGTAACGGTTTTGTTTAAAATTGTTTTTATTGCATTAATAGCCTGCCTAAATCTGTCTAACATGTCTGTACCTTCAGATAGCATATGTTCTGTGTGTATGGAGGCCAAGGTGGTTCCCCCTTTAAATGTATGTGCAAATTGTGCCATGGCGTCCAAACAGTACTGTCACATTTAATAAGGTTGCCCAAGATGATTCTTCTAATGAAGGTAGTGGGGATAGTTCATCATCCTCTCCTTCTGTGTCAACACCAGTTTTGCCCGCGCAGGCGATACCTAGTATATCTAGCGCGCCAATGCTTGTTACTATGCAGCAATTAACAGCAGTAATGGATAATTCTATAGCAGCTCTTTTATCCAAACTGCCAGCATTTCCCAGAAAGCGTGATTGCTCAGTTTTAAATACAGAGGATGAGCAAGTAGGCACTGACGATAATTTATCTGTTGTACCCTCACATCAATCTGAGTTGGCAGTGAGGGAGGGTCTGTCTGAGGGAGAAATTTCTGATTCAGGAAAAATTTCTCAGCAGGCAGAACCTGATATCGTGGCATTTAAATTTAAGCTAGAACATCTCCGCGCCCTGCTTAAGGAGGTGCTAGCTACTCGTGATGATTTTGATTCTTTGGTAATTCCAGAGAAGTTGTGCAAAATGGACAAATTCTTAGAGGTCCCAGTGCACGCTGATGCCTTTCCGATACCCAAGAGGGTGGCGGACATAGTGACTAAGGAGTGGGAGAAGCCAGGTGTACCTTTTGTTCCACCTCCTATATTTAAGAAAATGTTCCCCATTGTCGACCCCAGAAGGGACGCATGGCAAACGGTCCCTAAGGTAGAGGGGGCAGTTTCAATGCTAGCCAAGCGCACAACTATTCCTATAGAGGACAGTTGTGCTTTCAAAGATCCTATGGATAAAAAATTGGAAGGATTGCTCAAAAAGATTTTTGTTCAGCAGGGTTTCCTTCTTCAATCAATTTCGTGCATTATTCCTGTCACCATGGCGGCGTCTTTTTGGTTCGAGGAACTAGAAAGTTTGCTCCAAAAGGAGACTCCATATGATGAAGTCATGGACAGAATTCACGCACTAAAGTTAGCTAATTCCTTAATTTTGGATGCCGCTTTTCAATTGGCAAAATTAGCGGCGAAAAACTCAGGTTTTGCAATAGTGGCGCGCAGGGCGCTTTGGCTAAAATCTTGGTTGGCGGATGTGTCGTCCAAAACAAAATTACTTAACATTCCTTTCAAAGGTAAGACCCTTTTCGGGACAGAATTGAAGGAGATTATTTCAGACATCACTGGGGGAAAGGGCCATGCCCTCCCACAGGATAGGCCTTTCAAGGCTAAGAACAAATCTAATTTTTGTTCCTTTCACAATTTCAGGAACGGACCGGCTTCTAACTCTGCAGCCTCTAGACAAGAGGGTAACGCTTCCCAGCCTAAACCAGCATGGAAACCATTGCAAGGCTGGAACAAGGGTAAACAGGCCAAGAAGCCTGCTGCTGCTACCAAGACAGCATGAAGGGATAGCCCCCGATCCGGGACCGGATCTAGTAGGGGGCAGACTTTCTCTCTTTGCTCAGGCTTGGGCAAGAGATGTTCTGGATCCCTGGGCACTAGAAATAGTCTCTCAGGGGTATCTTCTAGAGTTCAAGGAACTTCCTCCAAGGGGAAGGTTCCACATGTCTCGCTTATCTTCAGACCAGATAAAGAGACAGGCATTCTTACATTGCATAGGAGACCTATTAAAAATGGGAGTGATAAACCCAGTTCCAACAGCGGAACAAGGTCTGGGTTTTTACTCAAACCTGTTTGTAGTTCCCAAAAAAGAAGGAACCTTCAGGCCAATTCTGGATTTAAAAATTCTAAACAAATTCCTCAGAGTTCCATCAATCAAAATGGAAACCATTCGGACGATTTTACCAACAATCCAGGAGGGTCAATATATGACTACCGTGGACTTAAAGGATGCGTACCTGCATATTCCTATCCACAAAGATCATTATCAGTTCCTGAGGTTCGCCTTTCTGGACAAACATTACCAGTTCGTGGCTCTTCCATTCGGTTTAGCCACTGCTCCCAGAATTTTCACAAAGGTGCTAGGGTCCCTTCTAGCGGTCCTAAGGCCGAGGGGCATTGCTGTAGCACCTTACTTAGATGACATTCTAATCCAAGCGTCGTCCCTTTCCAAAGCAAGGGCTCATACAGACATTGTTTTAGCCTTTCTCAGGTCTCATGGGTGGAAGGTGAATGTAGAAAAGAGTTCCCTGTCCCCGTCCACAAGGGTTCCTTTTCTGGGAACAATAATAGATTCCGTGGAAATGAAGATTTTTCTGACAGAGGTCAGAAAGTTAAAACTTCTAAACGCTTGTCGAGTTCTTCAATCTATTCCTCAGCCTTCCATAGCTCAGTGCATGGAAGTAATAGGATTAATGGTTGCAGCAATGGACGTGGTTCCTTTTGCTCAAATTCATTTAAGACCATTGCAACTGTGCATGCTCAAACAGTGGAATGGGGATTATGCAGACTTGTCTCCCCAGATTCAAGTAGACCAGGTAACCAGAGACTCACTCCTCTGGTGGTTGACTCAGGACCACCTGTCTCAGGGAATGAGTTTCCGCAGACCAGAGTGGGTCATTGTCATGACCGACACCAGTCTGTTAGGCTGGGGCGCTGTCTGGGACTCTCTGAAAGCTCAGGGTCTATGGTCTCGGGAAGAGTCTCTTCTCCCGATAAACATTTTGGAACTGAGAGCGATATTCAATCCGCTCCTGGCTTGGCCTCAACTAGCGAAGGCCAGATTCATAAGATTTCAGTCAGACAACATGACGACTGTAGCGTACATCAATCATCAGGGGGAACAAAGAGTTCCTTGGCGATGAGAGAGGTATCAAAGATCATCAAATGGGCGGAGGATCACTCCTGCCATCTATCTGCAATTCACATCCCAGGAGTAGACAACTGGGAGGTGGATTATTTGAGTCGGCAGACTTTCCATCCGGGGGAGTGGGAACTTCACCCGGAGGTCTTTGCCCAGTTAACTCAACTATGGGGCGCTCCAGATATGGATCTGATGGCATCTCGTCAGAACTCCAAGGTTCCTCGCTACGGGTCCAGATCCAGGGATCCCAAGGTGACACTAGTGGATGCATTGATGGCGCCCTGGTCGTTCAATCTGGCTTATGTGTTTCCACCGTTCCCTCTCCTTCCCAGACTTGTAGCCAGGATCAAACAGGAGAAGGCCTCGGTGATTCTAATAGCTCCTGCATGGCCACGCAGGACTTGGTATGCAGACCTGGTGAATATGTCATCGGCTCCACCATGGAAGCTACCTTTGACGCAGGATCTTCTAGTACAAGGTCCATTTGAACATCCAAATCTAGTCTCTCTGCAACTGACTGCGTGGAAATTGAACGCTTGATTCTATCTAAGCGTGGGTTTTCAGATTCGGTCATAGATACTCTAGTTCAAGCCAGAAAACCTGTGACTAAGAAAATTTACCATAAGATATGGCAAAAATATATCCGTTGGTGCGAATCCAAGGGATTCTCTTGGAGTAAAATTAAAATTCCTAGGATACTTTCCTTTCTCCAAGAGGGTTTGGATATAGGTTTGTCAACTAGTTCTTTAAAAGGACAGATATCTGCTCTGTCTGTTTTGTTGCACAAATGTCTGGCAGCCGTGCCAGATGTACAGGCGTTTGTACAGGCGTTAGTCAGACTCAAGCCTGTCTACAGACCTATGACTCCTCCATGGAGTCTAAACTTAGTTCTTTCAGTTCTTCAAAGGGTTCCGTTTGAACCCTTACATTCCATAGATATTAAGTTACTATCTTGGAAAGTTCTGTTTTTGTTTGCTATTTCTTCTGCTAGAAGAGTTTCTGAATTGTCTGCTTTGCAGTGTTCTTCACCCTATCTGGTATTCCATGCAGATAAGGTAGTTTTACGTACCAAGCCTGGTTTTCTTCCAAAAGTGGTTTCCAACAGGAATATTAACCAGGAAATAGTTGTTCCTTCTCTGTGTCCGAATCCAGTTTCGAAGAAGGAACGTTTGTTACACAACCTAGATGTGGTCCGTGCTTTAAAATTCTATTAAGAACCAACAAAGGATTTCATACAGACATCATCCTTGTTTGTAGTTTATTCTGGTAAGAGGAGCGGGCAGAAAGCTACTGCTACCTCTCTTTCCTTTTGGCTGAAAAGCATCATCCGATTGGCTTATGAGACTGCCGGACGGCAGCCTCCTGAACGAATTACAGCTCACTCTACTAGAGCTGTGGCTTCCACATGGACCTTCAAGAACGAGGCTTCTGTTGATCAGATCTGTAAGGCAGCGACTTGGTCTTCTCTGCATACTTTTGCCAAATTTTACAAATTCGATACTTATGCTTCTTTGGAGGCTGTTTTTGGGAGAAAGGTTTTGCAAGCTGTGGTGCCTTCCGTTTAGGTTACCTGACTTGTTCCCTCCCTTCATCCGTGTCCTAAAGCTTTGGTATTGGTTCCCACAAGTAAGGATGAAGCCGTGGACCGGACACACCAATGTAGGAGAAAACAGAATTTATGTTTACCTGATAAATTTCTTTCTCCTACGGTGTGTCCGGTCCACGGCCCGCCCTGGCTTTTAGTCAGGTTTAAAATCTTTATTTCTGTGCACTACAGTCACCACGGCACCCTATAGTTTCTCCTTTTTCTCCTAACCGTCGGTCGAATGACTGGGGGGCGGAGCCAGAGGGGGGGCTATATGGACAGCTTTTGCTGTGTGCTCTCTTTGCCATTTCCTGTAGGGGAAGAGAATATCCCACAAGTAAGGATGAAACCGTGGACACACCGTAGGAGAAAGAAATTTATCAGGTAAACATAAATTCTGTTTTTTTTCTTCCTTATTTACTGTACCCACACATATTATATACCGTTTTTCTCGCCATTAAATGGACTTTATAAAGATACCATTATTTTCATATCTTATAATTTACTATAAATTGTTTTTATAAACTATGAGGAAAAATGGAAAAAAACACACTTTTTCTAAATTTGACCCCCAAAATCTGTTACATATCTACAACCACCAATAAACACCCATGCTAAATAGTTTCTAAATTTTATCCTGAGTTTAGAAATACCCAATGTTTACATGTTCTTTGTTTTTTGTTTTTTTTAAGTTATAGGGCCATAAATACAAGTAGCACTTTGCTATTTCCAAACTATTTTTTTTTTTCAAAATTAGCGCTAGTTACATTAGAGCACTAATATATTTCAGGAATCTCTGAATATCCATTGACATGTATATAATTTTTTTTAGTAGACAACCCACAGTATTGATCTAGGCCCATTTTGGTATATTTCATGCCACCATTTCACAGCCAAATGTGATCAAATACAAAACATCGTTCACTTTTTCACAATTTTTTTCACAAACTTATTTACAAACAGCTTGTGCAATTATGGCAAAAATGGTTGTAAATGCTTCTCTGGGATCCCCTTTGTTCAGAAATAGCAGACCTATATGGCTTTGGCGTTGCTTTTTGGTAATTAGAAGGCCGCTAAATGCCACTGTGCACCACACGTGTATTATGCCCAGCAGTGAAGGGGTTAATTAGGGAGCATGTAGGGAGCTTTTTGGGGTAATTTTAGCTTTAGTATAGTGTAGTAGACAACCCCAAGTATTGATCTAGGCCCATTTTGGTATATTTCATGCCACCATTTCACTGCCAAATGCGATCAAATTTAAAAAAACTTTACATTTTTCACAATTTTAGGTTTCTCACTGAAATCATTTACAAACAGCTTGTGCAGTTATGGCACAAATGGTTGTAAATGCTTTTCTGGGATCCCCTTTGTTCAGAAATTGCAGCCATATATAGCTTTGGCAATGCTTTTTGGTTATTAGAAGGCCGCTAAATGCCGCTGCGCATCACACGTGTATTATGGTTAGCAGTGAAGGGGTTAATTAGGTAGCTTGTAGGGAGCTTGCAGGGTTAATTTTAGCTTTAGTGTAGAGATCAGCCTCCCACCTGAAACATCAGACCCCCTGATCCCTTCCAAACAGCTCTCTTCCCTCCCGCACCCCATATATTTAAGAAAATGTTCCCCATTGTCGACCCCAGAAGGGACGCATGGCAAACGGTCCCTAAGGTAGAGGGAGCAGTTTCAACGCTAGCCAAGCGCACAACTATTCCTATAGAGGACAGTTGTGCTTTCAAAGATCCTATGGATAAAACATTGGAAGGATTGCTCAAAAAGATTTTTGTTCAGCAGGGTTTTCTTCTTCAACCAATTTCGTGCATTATTCCTGTCACCATGGCGGCGTCTTTTTGGTTCGAGGAACTAGAAAGTTTGCTCCAAAAGGAGACTCCATATGATGAAGTCATGGACAGAATTCACGCACTAAAGTTAGCTAATTCCTTTATTTTGGATGCCGCTTTTCAATTGGCAAAATTAGCGGCGAAAAACTCAGGTTTTGCAATAGTGGCGCGCAGAGCACTTTGGCTAAAATCTTGGTCGGCGGATGTGTCATCCAAAACAAAATTACTTAATATTCCTTTCAAAGGTAAGACCCTTTTCGGGCCAGAATTGAAGGAGATTATTTCAGACATCACTGGGGGAAAGGGCCATGCCCTCCCACAGGATAGGCCTTTCAAGGCTAAGAACAAATCTAATTTTCGTTCCTTTCACAATTTCAGGAACGGACCGGCTTCTAACTCTGCAGCCTCTAGACAAGAGGGTAACGCTTCCCAGCCTAAACCAGCATGGAAACCATTGCAAGGCTGGAACAAGGGTAAACAGGCCAAGAAGCCTGCTGCTGCTACCAAGACAGCATGAAGGGATAGCCCCCGATCCGGGACCGGATCTAGTAAGGGGCAGACTTTCTCTCTTTGCTCAGGCTTGGGCAAGAGATGTTCCGGATCCCTGGGCACTAGAAATAGTCTCTCAGGGGTATCTTCTAGAGTTCAAGGAACTTCCTCCAAGGGGAAGGTTCCACATGTCTCGCTTATCTTCAGACCAGATAAAGAGACAGGCATTCTTACATTGCGTAGGAGACCTATTAAAAATGGGAGTGATAAACCCAGTTCCAACAGCGGAACAAGGTCTGGGTTTTTACTCAAACCTGTTTGTAGTTCCCAAAAAAGAGGGAACCTTCAGGCCAATTCTGGATTTAAAAATTCTAAACAAATTCCTCAGAGTTCCATCATTCAAAATGGAAACCATTCGGACGATTTTACCAACAATCCAGGAGGGTCAATATATGACTACCGTGGACTTAAAGGATGCGTACCTGCATATTCCTATCCGCAAAGATCATCATCAGTTCCTGAGGTTCGCCTTTCTGGACAAACATTACCAGTTTGTGACTCTTCCATTCGGTTTAGCCACTGCTCCCAGAATTTTCACAAAGGTGCTAGGGTCCCTTCTAGCGGTCCTAAGGCCGAGGGGCATTGCTGTAGCACCTTACCTAGATGACATTCTAATCCAAGCGTCGTCCCTTTCCAAAGCAAGGGCTCATACAGTTTTAGCCTTTCTTAGGTCTCACGGGTGGAAGGTGAATGTAGAAAAGAGTTGCCTGTCCCCGTCCACAAGGGTTCCTTTTCTGGGAACAATAATAGATTCCGTGGAAATGAAAATTTTTCTGACAGAGGTCAGAAAGTTAAAACTTCTAAACGCTTGTCGAGTTCTTCAATCTATTCCTCAGCCTTCCATAGCTCAGTGCATGGAAGTAATAGGATTAATGGTTGCAGCAATGGACGTGGTTCCTTTTGCTCGAATTCATTTAAGACCATTGCAACTGTGCATGCTCAAACAGTGGAATGGGGATTATGCAGACTTGTCTCCCCAGATTCAAGTAGACCAGGTAACCAGAGATTCACTCCTCTGGTGGTTGACTCAGGACCACCTGTCTCAGGGAATGAGTTTCCGCAGACCAGAGTGGGTCATTGTAACGACCGACACCAGTCTCTTAGGCTGGGCCGCGGTCTGGGACTCTCTGAAAGCTCAGGGTCTATGGTCTTGGGAAGAGTCTCTTCTCCCGATAAACATTTTGGAACTGAGAGCAATATTCAATGCGCTCCTGGCTTGGCCTCAACTAGCGAAGGCCAGATTCATAAGATTTCATTCGGACAACATGACGACTGTAGCGTACATCAATCATCAGTGGGAACAAAGAGTTCCTTGGCGATGAGAGAGGTATCCAAGATCATCAAATGGGCGGAGGATCACTCCTGCCATCTATCTGCAATTCACATCCCAGGAGTAGACAACTGGGAGGCGGATTATTTGAGTCGGCAGACTTTTCATCCGGGGGAGTGGGAACTTCACCCGGAGGTCTTTGCCCAGTTAACTCAACTATGGGGCACTCCAGATATGGATCTGATGGCATCTCGTCAGAACTCCAAGGTTCCTCGCTATGGGTCCAGATCCAGGGATCCCAAGGCGACACTAGTGGATGCATTGATGGCGCCCTGGTCGTTCAATCTGGCTTATGTGTTTCCACCGTTCCCTCTCCTTCCCAGACTTGTAGCCAGGATCAAACAGGAGAAGGCCTCAGTGATTCTAATAGCTCCTGCATGGCCACGCAGGACTTGGTATGCAGACCTGGTGAATATGTCATCGGCTCCACCATGGAAGCTACCTTTGACGCAGGATCTTCTAGTACAAGGTCCATTCGAACATCCAAATCTAGTCTCTCTGCAACTGACTGTGTGGGAATTGAACGCTTGATTCTATATAAGCGTGGGTTTTCAGATTCGGTCATAGATACTCTGGTTCAAGCCAGAAAACCTGTGACAAGGAAAATTTACCATAAGATATGGCAAAAATATATCCGTTGGTGCGAATCCAAGGGATTCTCTTGGAGTAAAATTAAAATTCCTAGGATACTTTCCTTTCTCCAAGAGGGTTTGGATAAAGGTTTGTCAGCTAGTTCTTTAAAAGGACAGATATCTGCTCTGTCTGTTTTGTTGCACAAACGTCTGGCAGCCGTGCCAGATGTACAGGCGTTTGTACAGGCGTTAGTCAGACTCAAGCCTGTCTACAGACCTATGACTCCTCCATGGAGTCTAAACTTAGTTCTTTCAGTTCTTCAAGGGGTTCCGTTTGAACCCTTACATAACATAGATATTAAGTTACTATCTTGGAAAGTTCTGTTTTTGGTTGCTATTTCTTTTGCTAGAAGAGTTTCTGAATTGTCTGCTTTGCAGTGTACTTCACCCTATCTGGTATTCCATGCAGATAAGGTAGTTTTACGTACCAAGCCTGGTTTTCTTCCAAAAGTGGTTTCCAACAGGAATATTAACCAGGAAATAGTTGTTCCTTCTCTGTGTCCGAATCCAGTTTCGAAGAAGGAACGTTTGTTACACAACCTAGATGTGGTCCATGCTTTAAAATTCTATTTAGAAGCAACAAAGGATTTCAGACAGACATCATCCTTGTTTGTAGTTTATTCTGGTAAGAGGAGAGGGCAGAAAGCTACTGCTACCTCTCTTTCCTTTTGGCTGAAAAGCATCATCCGATTGGCTTATGAGACTGCCGGACGGCAGCCTCCTGAACGAATTATAGCTCACTCTTCTAGAGCTGTGGCTTCCACATGGGCCTTCAAGAACGAGGCTTCTGTTGATCAGATCTGTAAGGCAGCGACTTGGTCTTCTCTGCATACTTTTGCCAAATTTTACAAATTCGATACTTATGCTTCTTCGGGGGCTGTTTTTGGGAGAAAGGTTTTTCAAGCTGTGGTGCCTTCCGTTTAGGTTACCTGACTTGTTCCCTCCCTTCATCCGTGTCCTAAAGCTTTGGCATTGGTTCCCACAAGTAAGGATGAAGCCGTGGACCGGACACACCAATGTAGGAGAAAACAGAATTTATGTTTACCTGATAAATTTCTTTCTCCTACGGTGTGTCCGGTCCACGGCCCACCCTGGCTTTTAGTCAGGTTTAAAATGTTTATTTCTGTACACTACAGTCACCACGGCACCCTATAGTTTCTCTTTTTTCTCCTAACCGTCGGTCGAATGGCTGGGGGGCGGAGCCAGAGGGGGGGGCTATATGGACAGCTTTTGCTGTGTGCTCTCTTTGCCATTTCCTGTAGGGGAAGAGAATATCCCACACGTAAGGATGAAGCCGTGGACCGGACACACCGTAGGAGAAAGAAATTTATCAGGTAAACATAAATTCTGTTTTTTTTCTTCCTTATTTACTGTACCCACACATATTATATACATGCAATCAGCCAATAGGATTGAACTTTAATCCTATTGGCTGATTGGAACAGCCAATAGAATGCGACCTCAATCCTATTGGCTGTTCCAATCAGCCAATAGGATTGAAGTTCAATCCTATTGGCTGATTGCATCAGCCAATAGAATTTTTTCTACCTTAATTCTGATTGGCTGATAGAATTCTATCAGCCAATCGGAATTGAAGGGATGCCAACTTGGATGACGTCATTTAAAGGAACCTTCATTCAGTCGTCAGATGAAGAACAAAGAGGATGCTCCGCGTCGGATGTCTTGAAGATGGACCCGCTCCACGCCGGATGGATGAAGATAGAAGATGCCGCCTAGATGAAGACTTCTGCCCTTCTGGAGGACCTCTTCTGCCCGGGTTTGGATGAAGACTTCTGCCCATCTGGAGGACCACTTCGCCCGGCTTCGTTGAGGAATTTGGCCCGGTTTGGTGAAGACTTCTCAAGGTAGGGTGATCTTCAAGGGGTTAGTGTTAGGTTTTATTAAGGGGGATTGGGTGGGTTTTAGAGTAGGGTTGGGTGTGTGGGTGGTGGGTTTTAATGTTGAGGGGGTATTGTACTTTTTTTTACAGGTAAAAGAGCTGATTACTTTGGGGCAATGTCTCACAAAAGGCCCTTTTAAGGGCTATTTGCAATTTAGTATAGGGTAGGGTTTTTTTATTATTTTGGGGGGCTTTTTATTGTATAGGGGGATTAGATTAGGTGTAATTAGTTTAAAAAACTTGTAATTATTTTATTATTTTCTGTAATTTAGAGTTTGTTTTTTTATCGTAGTTTAGATAATTGTATTTAATTGTAGTTAATTTAGGGAATTAATTTAATTATAGTGTAGTGTTATATGTAATTGTAACTTAGGTTAGGTTTTATTTTACAGATAGATTTGTCTTTATTTTAACTAGGTAGCTATTAAATAGTTAATAACTATTTAATAACTATTGTACCTAGTTAAAATAAATACAAAGTTGCCTGTAAAATAAAAATAAATCCTAAATTAGCTACAATGTAACTATTAGTTATATTGTAGCTAGCTTAGGGTTTATTTTATAGGTAAGTATTTAGTTTTAAATAGGAATAATTTAGTTAATTATATTTATTTTATTTAGATTTATATTTAAGTTAGGGGTGTGTTAGGGTTAGGGTTAGACTTAAATTTAGGGGTTAATTACTTTAATATAGTGGCGGCAACATTGGAACGGCAGATTAGGGGTTAATAAGTGTAGGTAGGTTGCGGCAACATTGGGGGTGGCACATTAGGGGTTAATAAATATAATGTAGGTGTCGGCGATGTTGGGGGCTGCAGATTAGGTGTTAATAAGTGTAAGATTAGGGGTGTTTAGACTCGGGGTTCATGTTAGGGTGTTAGGTGTAGAAATAAATGTATTTCCCCATAGGAATCAATAGGGCTGCATTATGAGCTTTACGCTGCTTTTTTGCAGGTGGTAGGTTTTTTTTCAGCCGGCTCTCCCCGATTGATTCCTTTGGGGAAATCGTGCACGAGCACGTTTAGCCAGCTCACCGCTACCGTAAGCGGCGCTGGTATTGAGGTATGATGTGGAGCAAAATTTTGCTCTCCGCTCACTTTTCTGCGGCTAATGCCGGGTTTGTAATAACCCGTAATACCAGCGTTGTCTGTAGGTGAGCGGTGAGCATAAACTGCTCGTTAGCACCGCACACCATTACCGACAAAACTTGTAATCTAGGTGTTTGTTTTTTGTGTCAGCCTTTGGTTTATGCACGTCTGGGTTGCGCACATTAGGTTAAAACCTGTCGAGTTAGCACATGTCCCTTTAGTCTGCCTATAGTTTGTCCGCACATCGTTTTACACATGTTGGATTACCTCAGGTTCCCACTGTTATGTGTGCATCGGGTTTTTGGCACGCACAATCTCCTTTTTAGTTGTCAGTTTTTGCATGCTTGGAGGCCATTTTTCTGTCCTCGGATTTATTGTTACTTTCTCCTGCTTTTTTTAGCAATTCGGCTTAGTTCACATTGTACTTGTGACTCTATTTTGTAAAGCTGCTTAGGAAGGGGTAAGTGGTTTCCTTTTCTCAAGAGCTTTTTAAGGTGGTTATAGTGTTTATTGCATTGCTATGATTATGATAGAATAGAGCAGCAGGATTCTGTCCCTAAATCTACCCAGAAAACTGAGTCTTCTGAACACGTTTCTATCATTATTAGGTGTGCATTTATGTTGCTTATGTTTAAATTTGTCAATGCAATCAGACCAATCTAATGCTGTTTCACTGTGTACTAATGTACCTATTGTTTGTACAGTACAGGATAATACTGATGCAGTGTCTCCTACCATGAACATTTTTTTATCAAGGCTGAAGTTTCTACACTGCTGACCTCCCGCTTTAAAACAAGCATAAAAGATCAGCTCCTATTTTATCTTCTACAAGTGCTATGTGCCCTGAGACCAGAGATACTGTTTTGTCTTCAGATGGTGAAGTTTCCTCTGGGGGTGAGGATTCATCATCTGATGTTGAACCTGATATTTCTCCTTGTTCTCTTTTAATTACTTTAGGGATTAAAGATCCTAAATTCAGTTTTGAAAGGGACACTGAACCCAATTTTTTTCTATCATGATTCAGAGCATGCAATTTAAGCAACTTTCTAATTTACTCCTATTATCAAATTATTTTCATTCTCGTGGTATCTTTATTTGAAATACAAGAATGTAAGTTTAGATGCCTGCCCATTTTTGGTGAACACACTGTGTTGTTCTTGCTGATTGGTGGGTAAATTCACCTACCAATAAACAAGTGCTTTCCATGGTTCTGAAACAAACAAAAAAATAGCTTATATTCCTTCTTTTTCAAATAAAGAAAGCAAGAGAATGAAGAAAAATTGATAATAGGAGTAAATTAGAAAGTTGTTTAAAATTGCACGCTCTATCTGAATCACAAAATAAAAAATATGGGTTCAGTGTCCCTTGAAGACTGTTATTAATCTCCCTGAAATTTTCCCTGTGCCTGATGCTATCTCTGACATGATTGCTAGAGAATGGTCTAAGCCAGGTAATTATTTTACTCCTTCTGCAAGGTTTAAAAAGTTATATCCTTTACCTGCTGCTAATTTAGAGTTATGGGAAACAGTTCCTAAGGTGGATGGGGCCATTTTCTTTTGCTAAACTTACTACTATTCCTTTGGAAGACAGTACTTCTTTTAAGGACCCTTTAGACAAAAAGTTACAATCTTTTAATAGAAGGGCCTTTTTACATGCAGGTTATATTCTATCGCTAATGTAGCTTTTGCTTACTGGTTGTCTAGTCTTTCAGAGCAATATTCTGATGACTCTGCTAATGCAAATCTATTGGGTTTGCTTCAGAGTTCCAATTTTTTTTATTTGTGATACAGTTTTTGATATTTTTTTTTTTTATATTTTGAAGATTAATATCAAAAGCATGTCTTTGGCAGTCCTTGGCAGGAAAGGCTTGTGGCTTAAATTCTGGTCTGCTTATATGGGGGCCGAATTATCATTGTGCGAACGGACATGATCCGATATTGCGGATCATGTCTGCTGCACAATGATAAATGCTGACAGCATACGCTCTCGGCATTTATCATTGCACCAGCAGTTCTTGTGAACTGCTGGTGCAATGTTGCCCCCTGCAGATTTGCGGCCAATCAGCCACTAGCAGGGGGTGTCAATCAACCCGATCGTATTTGATCAGGTTGATTTCTGGCGATGTCTGTCCGCTGCCTCAGAGCAGGCGGACAGGTTATGGAGCAGCGGCCTTTAGACTGCTGCTTTATAACCTGTGTTTCCGGCGAGCCTGAAGGCTCACCAGAAACACAGGCATCAAGCTCCATACGGTGCTTGATAAATATGCCCAATGGTGTCTAAATCTAGATTATTGTCTCTTTCCTTTCAGGGAAAGAAGTTATTTGGTTCTGATTTAGATTCTATTATTTATATTGTTACTGGATGTAAAGGAGCTTTTCTTCCTCAAGACAGAAAGTCTAGAGGGAAATCCAAAGCTTCTAATAATTTTCGTTCCTTATATCAGAATAAGGAACAGAAAGATGACTCCTGCTCAAAAGCATGGTTCATCTGGTTCAGTCTGGAGTCCTAATACTAACTGGAACAAGTCAAAACAGGGTAAAAAAATCTATCCATACTACCAAGATTGCATGAAGGTGCGGCCCCCAATCCAGAAGTTCTGGTATTGGGCAGATTAAGCCTCTTTCAGAAAGCATGGTTTCAGCCTGTTCCAGATCCCTGGGTATAAAATATTGTTTCTCAGGGATATCGAATAGGATTCTGAACAAAGCCTCCCAGAGAAAAAAAAATTCTGTCCAATGTTCCAAATAATCCTGTAAAAGCTCAAGCTTTTTTTCAGTCTGTCTCAGATCTGGAAGATATGGGAGTGATTGTTTCTGTTCCTTTGCAGGAACTGGGGATGGAATTTTATTCAAATCTCTTCATTGTTCCAAAGAAGGAAGATACTTTCAGACCAGTTCTAGAGCTAAAGATTCTCTGTGCCCTTTTGTGTGTGATTAGGTCTCAGGGTATTGCAGTGTTTCCATACCTGGATGACATCTTGGTTCAATCTCCATCTTTTATTTTAGCAGTATCTAACTCAAACTGACTATTGTTTCTTTAACAGCATGCTTGACTGCAACAACTAATTGTTAAGATTAATCATAAAAATATTTGCCAATGAATTTATTCATTTTTAAAATATTTTTTCCATCCGTTTAATCGGATAACAATCAGTCGATTAATCGGATAGAAAAAAAATGAATAAATATTATTTTTTGCACAATACCATGTGAAGTAGTTAATTGGAGGGAAGCAGCTGGTGCCCTGCAACTGATCAACTAATTGCAGACCACCTAATCAATAATGAGATTCTTTGGCAACTATTTTTATGATCAATCTTACCGATTAGTTGTTGCAGCCCTACAAATTTTCTTGGGTTTGAAACTATTGCCCCCTAGTGAATGATGTTATCAACAATGTCAAAGAAGGTTTAAAAAACCTGCAAGACAACATTAAAGCAGCTCAGTTATGACAGAAGATGTATTATGACAGAAAACACACAAACATCCAACCTATACCATTGGGGATAAAGTTTGGTTGTCCTCGAAACATTTGAAGTTGAATACACCTAGCAAGAAACTCAGTGACTTATTCATTGATCCATTCTGAAAAACCAGGATAATCAATGCCAACGCTGTTGTTCTAGTCCTTCCGGCCACATATAAGATTCATCATACCTTCCATGTTTCATTTTTGAAACCATATAAACCAACCAGAAACTCTCCTATAGATTTCAAGACTTCACCCTTGCAGATCACGGCAGATCAGGATTTTGAGGTTGAATCTATAATGGATTCTAGAAAGATTTGTGGCCAATTACAATATTTGGTACATTGGAATGGCTATTCTCACAATGATGACACTTGGGAACCTTCATACTTGTCAGCCCCTCGGTTAGTGTCTATATTTCATCGACAGAATCTGGAGCAACCTAGCTATTGATCCTAGCTCATTGAAGTGGGGGTGTACTGTTAGGGATATTCTGCAGTTCTTAACATTTCTATGTATACATTTCTATGTATTTCTATTTCTATGTACTGTATATTGCTTTAAGTGCCTCTTCAAGTACCCCCTTCATGCGTATATAAGGTGCTTACCTTCACTTACACTTTGCTTGGAATTTTTTTGCAACCTAACTGTGCAACATTGTTGCTCAATCAGGAGTTCCCAGGCCTCATCCTCCAGTTCCTGCAAAGAAGTCTCATTTTTGCAACTTACTGCAACATTTGTATCATGTCTTGGACGACTTCAGCTCACTTCCAGGGCGGATCATGTAATTTCTATCAGCTGTGTTTTGCCTGCACTTTCCCATCACACTATCCTGTAGTAGTGACACAGACTGCTGATCTCTCCCTGTTGACTTCCCTTCACTTGGTTATGCTGTGAATCTAAACGGACACTAGCCGCATAAGGATTACTCAGGATCTTTGCTACAGATCCTAGAAAGATTCCTGCGAACTGTCACAGCCACCTAGCTACTTCATGATGCCACTCTTGAAGGGATACTAAAAACCCAATTTTTTTTTCTTTCATGAACCAAAAATGGGCCAGATCCTAAGCTTTACATTCCTGCTTTTTTAAATAAAGATAACAAGAGAAGGAATAAAACTTAATAATAGGAGTAAATTTGAAAGTTGCTTAATATTGCCTGCTGTATCTGAATTATTAAAGGAAAAAAATAGTTTAGTATCCCTTTAATGTTACCTTTAGCAATAAATAAATAACAATCTGGTGATACTGTCTTACCTTTCCTGAGACAAGTTGTTTTTCACAATAGCTATTTTTTTCAGTTAAGATATACAAAAACTCCTGTACCCTCTTAGCTCTTCTAAATTTAAAAACAAAATACTATTGAGGAGTATTTTATTTTCCATTTAAATATAGAACAGAAGCCCAATTTTTTAATTGCTTATACATATATTAATTTTAAATAATATGGGACACACTATTTGGAATTTCCTTTTTTGTTGCTGGTCTAGCTTTTTCTTTCTCATAAAACCCATTAAATATACCGGAGCTATTTTAATTAGAGATTCAAAAATGTTACTGAATAGAGGAAGAAGTTTTATTGTAACTTTGGTAAATCATTTTTATATTAGGCCTTGACCTTTTTTCTGACCCACCCTTCCAAAAGAAAAGTTGCATTGTAGGCACTATACTTTTTTGCACAGCTGACCTTATATGAAACAGTGCGTTTACAAGAGCAAAAATGTATTTTTTATTTAAACTGTATACACTTTTTATCTTAGGTTTACCTCTGCTTGTCCAAAGAACAATTGCAAGGACCATTGTTGTTCAAGAAATTGTTGGCAAAGGAAGGTTTGGGGAGGTCTGGCGTGGAAAATGGTGTGGGGAAGACGTGGCTGTAAAAATTTTCTCTTCCAGAGATGAAAGATCCTGGTTTAGAGAAGCTGAAATCTACCAAACTGTGATGCTAAGGCATGAAAATATTCTTGGCTTCATTGCTGCTGACAATAAAGGTGAATACAATGTTAACTTTAGGTTACTATTATATTTAAAAAAAAAATAAGAAAAATACATATTTTCTTTAAAGCTTCAGAATTGTATTAATTGCAAAGTTTACTAAAGGGATCCAAGTGTCTTTTATCTAAGCAAGTTTTTATAGGGGATACATTTACTAATTGTAAATGTTAAGTAATAAATATATATATATATATATATATATATAGAGAGAGAGAGAGAGAGAGAGGGAGAGAGAGAGAGAGAGAGAGAGAGAGAGAGAGAGAGGGAGAGAGAGAGAGAGAGAGAGAGAGAGAGTGTGTTGCTTGCAACAAAAATAACACTGTGAACAAATTAAAATAAATGATGAAACAAAAGAACATAAATTATGTATTTCTTTAAATAGCATGACAGGCAGTTCATGGGTATAGAAATCCACTTCAGACAGAAGCTACTCTTGAAAACAGAAATAACAAGTCCTTAGTAGCAATCTGTGAAGAAAAGGACACTTTCGCAGAGTAAATGTCATTAAATTTTGAAAAGTCTTAGTAGCAAACACACTAACATGAATATAGCTCCTTAAGTGGTTCCAGTGAAGCTGTCTGGGTGTATTCACAATCCTGCAGTTGATATACTGCCAAAACAGTCACTGTGTCCAGATCATATAAGGTTGAGAGTATTAAAGAAAATAATCTTCAGTTTATATAAAGGCTAATATTCTTTTATTCAAAAAAACTATAAACAATGTAGTTTCAAACAGTATTACAATGTGTTTCATAGCCTGATGAAATGATTACAAGATGATAATATATATTTTTTAATGATTGTATTGTAAGTAAATACACAAATAATCACAAATATTTGTGTGTATAAGTACAATGAGTTTTAAATTAAGTAGTTTTGCAACTCAGAAGAAAAAGAGAAAAGGTAGTGCAATGTATCTGTAAACTGCCATGTATTCAAAGGATAGATTTCCAGTCAGATACATACAAACAAAACCTTGCACTGGGCCTTTGTCCAAGTTTTTTTATGTCTGTACTCTAAAAGCAGCTTTTGTGATATTGTAAACAGTTCATAAACAAAAGAGAAAATGTAAACTGTGTTAAAGTTGTTTAGGAAAAGACATTAAAAGTTGTGATGTATTTGTAAGAATGAATATAACATTACAACATGGCTGTAAGAATTGTTTGTCATTGACCAGACTGTGCACTTCTGGAGACTCATAATCTAATGTTAAAGGGATAGTCAAGTTTCCAATCTACTTTTACCATCAAATTTTCTTTGTTTTTCTTGATATTCTTTGTTGAAAGTTAAGCTTAGATGGGCTCAAACTGTTTTCTAAGCCATTGAAGGCTGCCTCTTATATCAGTGTATTTTGACAGTTTTTCACAGTTAGACACTGGTTATTCATGTGTGATATATATATATATATATATATATAACATTGTGCTCACTCTTGTAGAGTTATTTACAAGTCAGCACTGATTGGCTAAAATGCAAGTTTGTCAAAAGCACTGAGATAAGGGGGAAGTCTGCAGAGGCTTAGATACAAAGAATCACAGAGGTAAAAAGTGTATTAATATAATATAATGATAATGCAAACCTGGGAATGGGTAATGAAGGGATTATCTATCGTTTAAAACAATAAAAAAATTAAGTAGACTGTCTCTTTAATAGAGAATAATGTGTTCATTAATCATTATAAGGATTTATATTAACCAAACATTTTAAAGGGAATAAAAATATAGATTCAATTAGGATTGGGAATAAATTTTATACACAGGGCCATTTTTGGAGAAACTATATGCTCCCAGATTCTCGACAGAGCAGTTTTTGATGAATGCCCCAATCCAAGAGATAAAAGTTGAGAAAGCACAAAAGCTACATCTTTACATAAGGCACCAGGATCAGATCAGCTGCCAGCTGAATACTATAAATTACTCTCAGATCAAACAATTAAACCTATTACAGCTGCATTAAATAATTTTCTGCTTAAATATAAGCAAATACCCCAAACTTTTATAAACTCAATTATTGTTTTAATACCAAAACCTCAAAAAGATCCAGAGAAAATGGAATCATATAGACCCATTGTGTTATTAAATTATATATTATTTATATTATACATTATTAACATCTATAATAGCTAATCAGCTTCAGAAAGCTCTACAAACAGTTATACATGTTGATCAAACAGTATTTCTTATTCTTAAAGGTAGAACATCATATACTAATTTGCTAAAAGTATTTTTAATTCTCTCTTACTTTTGGGCTTAGAAAGAGTCTAGAGAGTTGCTAAAAACTGAGGAAGATAGATAGATAATTGCTGAGAAAGCATTTGACAGCCTTATCTGGGATCATTTATTTGCTATGTTAGATACATTTAGAATTATAGGGAATGTGACACAACCTATTAGAAATCTATATAAGGATCCCCAAACTGCTTTATTAATAAATGTTGAAATTACAAGTTATTTTATAAGGTACAAGACAAGGTTTTCCACTTTCGCCCCTTCTGTTTAATTTGTCCATAGAGCCTTTAGCAATTTCTTTGAGGAAAATACTGAGGGGATAATAATAAGTGGTAAAGAGTTAATTGTATCATTATACGAAGGTGACCTTTTGATTTTTGTAAGAAACTCAAGGAAAAACTTTGCAAAAATTATTATTATTGAATGTATTGCAGAGTTTTCAGGGTATATAATAAATGCCTCTGAAACAGAGGTTCTATGGATAAATAAAATTAGAAACATTAAACAAACAAACCTATTTAAAGGGACACTCAGGTTTTATTAAATTTTTATGATGGAAATTTACTTCCATTAAAAAAAATGTGCACAGTCTTTTATATTTACACTGCATGTGCAAGAGCTCAGACTATACGTATATGCATTTGTGATTGGCTGATTGCTATCACATGGTACAGGGGGAGTGGAAATATACATAACTTTGAAATGTGTTAGAAAATAATCTACTACTCATTTGAAATTCAGAATAAATGATATTGCATTGTCTTGCTATCTTGCATTTGTTGATTATGCAAATCTACTGTGTTTACTGGTCCTTTAAAGAAGTTAAATTCCATTTAACCTACTTGGGTATAAATATTTCTACCTCACCCAATTTTTGGTATGACCTAAATTTCAAGAAATTAATTATAAATTTTATAGATGATTGAAGAAAATGTTCTATATTTCCATTATCTTTGACAGGTAGAATAAAGCTAGATAAAATGACTTCCTAAGTTGCTGTATGTTATGCAAAAAATTCCAAATTTTATTAAAAAACATGATATTAAAAAAAGAATTTTCTTTAAGATAAAAAGAAACCAAGAAAAAGTATCTTAAGGCTAAACCTAAAATTGGAGCATGGAAGACTAATGCTACCTAATTTGGAATGTTATTTATGGTTATGTTTGGGTAAAATTGCTGTGGATTGGTTGACATCATCAGATTATTACTTAATTCTAGAAGTGGAGAAAGGGCCAGTTAAACCATATGATTTGAAAGCAATTCTTCATATCAAATCAAATAAACTTTTGAGTGGAGCACTATATTAACATGCTCCTATTAAGTGGCAAATTTGCCCGTTAAATAGCCAGCCATTACAAGTGGATGGTTATTGTGACCATGAGATTGCGTTTTCACTCTGTGCTAGGAATCATTAACCAGAGATCAGATCTCTGGTTAATGAAAAAATATGCCCCAATTGCCCCCAAAATAAAAGGAACAGTAGAGTAACATTAAATAAAAATATGAGCGTCTTTATTTTTGTAATAGTTAAAAGGGGTTAAAGTGAGGGGATCTGTTGTGTTAGAAACAAAAACGGGACTGCAATGACTGTTGGTCAATGGGGAACTGTGTTTTCACTATAAATATATATGTAAATGCTTATATACATATATAATTCTGTGTTAATATGTGTATATACACATATAAACACATAATTATATATTTATATAAGCATATAAATATATATTAATTGACTGCTGCCCAGCGCTACACGATTTGCCCCCTGTGCTGAGCTAAGTGGTTTGCCATGTCTGTTGGCATGAAAACGAGGCTCCCATTGAAGCCTATGAAAGTGCACTCTCTTGATCGCTTAACTTCCATGCAGAGCAAACAAGAGGTCTCAATTTGCATTGCGCCACACGTGTAATACCAGCGCACATTTACGTGGGCTGGTATCAATGAGCAGAGAGCAAATATCGTACTTGCGTAAGCGCAATATTGTGCTCCACTTGTAATCTAGCCATTAGCATATGAATGGTATAAGTTATTTAAAGTATGAAATAATAATTCCTAAGTATCAGAATATCTACTTATCAGAGGTAATCCAGATTTTGAAGACGGTATGAACGCTGCCCCTTTGAATTTTTGGGATAAGAAAAGTTTGACAAATGTAATACAATTATTTGATATGCAGAAAAGAAATGAATTAATTCATTTGAATAATTAAAAATATAATAAAATATTCCCAATTTACATTTCTATGCTTATTTGCAAATTAGATATCATTGTACTGTGCTAAGCAGATATTATGGCCTTAACTGGTATTGGGATGTATTATCTCCACTATTTAAGCTATATAGTTCAGGGATATATACTATTTCACATTTTTACAAAGCCTTGCTTCATACCAGAGGTCAGTCCAATGTTCAATTTATTGCCCAGAGGTGGCTTAAATTAGTTATGAATTATATATCCGCAGATACTGTTAAAGGGACACTGAACCCTAAATTTTTTCTTTCATGATTCAGATAGAGCATGCAAATTGAAGCAACTTTCTAATTTACTCCCATTATCAATTTTTCTTCGTTCTCTTGCTTTCTTTATTTGAAAAAGAAGGCCTCTAAGCTATTTTTTGGTTCAGGACCATGGAAAGCACTTGTTTATTGGTGGGTGAGTTTATCCACCAATCAGCAAAAACAACACAGTGTGTTCACCAAAAATGGTCTGGCATCTAAACTTACATTCTTGCATTTCAAATAAAGATACAAAGAGAATGAAGAAAATTTGATAATAGGAGTAAATTAGAAAGTTGCTTAAAATTACATGCTCTATCTGAATCGCAAAAGAAAAAATTGGGTTCAGTGTCCCTTTAAAAAAGTAAAATGGAGGAGGCGGAGCCTGGTGGAGCTAAGGAATGGCCGCATAATTGTGGAGCTCCAGGCAGTATAAAGTTTGTGAAGGCTAGCAAAGTGTCAGGACAGCAACTGGCAAACAGCTAAATCACTAAAGTGAAGATCGGATGGCATAGATCATAGATCCTGACCATAATGAGACAGAAGTAAAAGGTAACGCTCTGTTTAGGAGGAGTGTAAGTCGGAGCCGCATAATATACAGAGTGGTGATGAAAGTCGGAAGACCACGTGGCATGGCGATGCACACTTCACTCGACAAGAGGTCATAAAATCATTTTAATGGAGGACACCAAATGACAGCGCCAAATGACTGCGCATAAATAGACATGAAAGCAGCACCAGTATAAACATCGGGAACTAACCCTCCCCATAAGCAGTAGCGGTAAGAAAACTAAAAACAAACAGACCATAAACATAATAAATAAGAACCGCTGAACTAATAGAGTACCATCATAGGGAAACTTTAAGCTACCAGACTAAAAGAAAAGGGCAAAAGTTAATGATAGTAGCACATGAAGGGAGCCCTTTTGATGTGAGAAACAGAGAACCTTAGCTACTCAAATTATATGTGAAAGAAGGTTACGGCCAATTCTTTACCTTATCCCTATAGAGAAATAAGACACTAGAAAAGTACACCTTGAGAGTGACAGCATTCCACAAATAACAACCGCAGTACTTTATTTTCAAAGGGAAAGGCTGAAGTGACATAGAGAGGGCTGCAAGAGATAATATTAATAAAAAAGGTGCTGAGAAGGGTGACCATAGTAGCAGTAAAGAAGTAGCATTATGGCAACAAAAAGGAATTTAAAAGCAACGCCATTAAGCAAGCAAACCACAGCTCCTATTTTCTTCAAAACTAATAGAGGGGAGAGATCCCCAGATCAACTCTCACACAGCTCAGATGGGGAGCAAATTTCTACAAAGGATGATTTGAGGGAATCAACAAGGCAAGCCCCCCTAACGAGAGCAGATTTAGACAATCTGGTGTCGAAACAGGACATCTCCACTAATTTTGAGAAGCTCCTTGAGAAAATGGAAATGCTGCAAAATACAGTAACAAGTAGTCTGAATGAGCTTAAACAAGAGATGGGTGAACTTGGATCTAGAGTAAACTCTCTTGAAGAAAATGGAGATGCTCTAGCGACTGGTTTGAATGACATGGTAAAGCAGTCAAATGCCCAAAGACAAGACATTGAAGATATATATGACAAACTAGAGGACTTAGAGAACAGAAGTCGCTGATGCAATATTCGGCTGAAAGGGTACCAGAGTCAGTGACTCCTAAAGAATTAAACACATATTTACTCAGTTTGTTCCGTGGCATAACGGGCAATGAAGAAGAAAATAATTTCCAAATGGAAAGAGCTCATAGAGCTCTAAGGCCTAAGCCTAAAGGAGAAGACCCGCCATGTGACATCATCATCAAGATGTTAAAATACCAGGAAAAAGAGGAGATCCTGAATGCAGCTAGGAGGAATCCCACATTTAAGCACCAGGGAAATGTGGTGCAGTTCTTTCAGGACTTATGTTTCAGGACTTTGCAGAGAAGGGGTGCCCTTAGGCCCCTCACCTCGCAGCTAAGAAAGGCCCAAATACCATACAGATGGGGCTTCCCTTTCGCTTTGCATTTTACATGGGAAAATAAATTGATCTCAATTAAAGAGCCGGAGGAAATCATCGACATCTGTAGAAAAATTAAACTTGATATGCCGGACCTGCCTGCACAGCACTCTTCAGCAAGGAGTGAAGACAGACCGCTTTTCCAGAGAAAATGGGCTAAAGTTCCGGAGAAAAAGAGGAAGACATGAAGTATTGGAAGTTAATTTGAGAAGGAAACGGAGGAAGGGAAGAGGATTGCAAGGCCAGAAGAGGCCGGATGGGTCCCGAACCTTTGGGACAATCTTGAATCTTCCAAACCCAAGAGGACATAAACTTTAGAATCAAGGACAGCTCAAAACATCGGACAGATGAGTATAAGCTTAGGTTGTTCAAAATATAATGTTTTTGTTTATAAGATATAAATGAAGGTAATGTTATTCTTCTGCTAGTTTTTGTTTGAACTCTTTACTGAAAATATGCAGCAATCTATATGGACTTCCGCTGAAAGATTGGGCATGTAAGTTAATGAAAAATGCTATAAAAGACATACTAATAACTTTATTACATGCTCATGTCAAAAATCAACAGTTGCCATTAATCACTTAGGCCTAGATTTGGAGTTTGGCGGTAGCCGTGAAAACCAGTGTTAGAGGCTCCTAACGCTGGTTTTAGGCTAACTCCGGTATTTGGAGTCACTCAAAAAAGGGTCTAACGCTCACTTTTCAGCCGCGACTTTTCCATACCGCAGATCCCCTTACGTAAATTGCGTATCCTATCTTTTCAATGGGATTTTTCTAACTCCGGTATTTAGAGTCGTGTCTGAAGTGAGCGTTAGAATTCTAAGGACAAAACTCCAGCCGCAGAAAAAAGTCAGTAGTTAAGAGCTTTCTGGGCTAACGCCGGTTCATAAAGCTCTTAACTACTGTACTCTAAAGTACACTAACACCCATAAACTACCTATGTACCCCTAAACCGAGGTCCCCCCACATCGCCGCCACTCGATTACATTTTTTTAACCCCTAATCTGCCGACCGCCACCTACGTTATACTTATGTACCCCTAATCTGCTGCCCCTAACACCGCCGACCCCTGTATTATTTTTATTAACCCCTAATCTGCCCCCCACAACGTCGCCGCCAGCTACCTACAATAATTAACCCCTAATCTGCCGACCGCAAAGCGCCGCCACCTACATTATAGCTATGTACCCCTAATCTGCTGCCCCTAACACCGCCGACCCCTATATTATATTTATTAACCCCTAATCTGCCCCCCTCAACGTCGCCTCCACCTGCCTACACTTATTAACCCCTAATCTGCCGAGCAGACCGCACCGCTACTATAATAAAGTTATTAACCCCTAATCCGCCTCACTAACCCTATAATAAATAGTATTAACCCCTAATCTGCCCTCCCTAACATCGCCGACACCTAACTTCAATTATTAACCCCTAATCTGCCGACCGGAGCTCACCGCTATTCTAATAAATGTATTAACCCCTAAAGCTAAGTCTAACCCTAACACTAACACCCCCCTAAATTAAATATAATTTTAATCTAACGAAATAAATTAACTCTTATTAAATAAATTATTCCTATTTAAAGATAAATACTTACCTGTAAAATAAATCCTAATATAGCTACAATATAAATTATAATTACATTGTAGCTATTTTAGGATTAATATTTATTTTACAGGCAACTTTGTAATTATTTTAACCATGTACAATAGCTATGAAATAGTTAAGAACTATTTAATAGCTACCTAGTTAAAATAATTACAAAATTACCTGTAAAATAAATCCTAACCTAAGTTACAATTAAACCTAACACTATACTATCATTAAATTAATTAAATAAAATACCTATAATTACCTACAATTAAACCTAACACTACACTATCAATACATTAATTAAATACAATATCTACAAATAACTACAATGAAATAAACTAACTAAAGTACAAAAAATAAAAAAAGAACTAAGTTACAAAAAATAAAAAAATATCTACAAACATAAGAAAAATATTACAACAATTTTAAACTAATTACACCTACTCTAAGCCCCCTAATAAAATAACAAAGACCCCCAAAATAAAAAAATGCCCTACCCTATTCTAAATTAATAAAGTTCAAAGCTTTTTTACCTTACCAGCCCTGAACAGGGCCCTTTGCGGGGCATGCCCCAAGAAGTTCAGCTCTTTTGCCTGTAAAAAAAAAAACATACAATACCCCCCCCCAACATTACAACCCACCACCCACATACCCCTAATCTAACCCAAACCCCCCTTAAATAAACCTAACACTAAGCCCCTGAAGATCATCCTACCTTGTCTTCACCTCACCAGGTATCACCGATCCGTCCTGGCTCCAAAATCTTCATCCAACCCAAGCGGGGGCTGGCGATCCATCATCCAGTGGCTGAAGAGGTCCAGAAGAGGCTCCAAAGTCTTCATCCTATCCGGGAATAAAAAGGCTATCCGGACCGGCAACCATCTTTATCCAAGCGGCATCTTCTATCTTCATCCGATGACGACCGGCTCCATCCTGAAGACCTCCACCGCGGACCCATCTTCTTCCGGCAGCGTCCAACTGAAGAATGACGGTTCCTTTAAGGGACGTCATCCAAGATGGCATCCCTCGAATTCCAATTGGCTGATAGGATTCTATCAGCCAATCGGAATTAAGGTAGGAATATTCTGATTGGCTGATGGAATCAGCCAATCAGAATCAAGTTCAATCCGATTGGCTGATCCAATCAGCCAATCAGATTGAGCTCGCATTCTATTGGCTGTTCCGATCAGCCAATAGAATACTTTATTTAATAAGAGTTAATTAATTTAGTTAGATTAAAATGATATTTAACTTAGGGGGGTGTTAGTGTTAGGGTTAGACTTAGCTTTAGGGGTTAATACATTTATTAGAATAGCGGTGAGCTCCGGTCGGCAGATTAGGGGTTAATAATTGAAGTTAGGTGTCGGCGATGTTAGGGAGGGCAGATTAGGGGTTAATACTATTTATTATAGGGTTAGTGAGGCGGATTAGGGGTTAATAACTTTATTATAGTAGCGCTCAGGTCCGGTCGGCAGATTAGGGGTTAATAAGTGTAGGCAGGTGGAGGCGACGTTGTGGGGAGCAGATTAGGGGTTAATAAATATAATATAGGGATCGGCGGTGTTAGGGGCAGCAGATTAGGGGTACATAGGGATAATGTAAGTAGCGGCGGTTTACGGAGCGGCAGATTAGGGGTTAAAAAAAATATGCAGGGGTCAGCGATAGCGGGGGCGGCAGAATAGGGGTTAATAAGTGTAAGGTTAGGGGTGTTTAGACTCGGGGTACATGTTAGGGTGTTAGGTGCAGACGTAGGAAGTGTTTACGCATAGCAAACAATGGGGCTGCGTTAAGAGCTGAACGCAACTTTTTTGCAGGTGTTAGTTTTTTTTTTCAGCTCAAACAGCCCCATTGTTTCCAATGGGGGAATCGTGCACGAGCACGTTTTTGAGGCTGGCCGCGTCCGTAAGCAACTCTGGTATCGAGAGTTGAAGTTGCGTTAAAAATGCTCTTCGCTCCTTTTTTGGAGCTTAACGCAGCCTTTATGTGGACTCTCAATACCAGAGTTATTTTTATGGTGCGGCCAGAAAAAAGCCGGCGTTAGCTACGCGGGTCCTTACCGACAAAACTCCAAATCTAGCCGTTAGTTTGTTTATTATATATAAATGAAGGTAATGTTGTTCTTCTGCTGGTTTTGGTTTGAACTCTTTACTGAAAATATGCAGCAATCTATATGGACTTCCGCTGAAAGATTGGGCATGTAAGCTAAAGAAAAATGCTTAAAAACACATACTAATAACCTTATTATATGCTCATGTCAAAAATCAACAGTTGCCATTAATCACTGATGGCTAGATTTAGAGTTTTGTCGGTAAGGACCCGCGTAGCTAACGCCGGCTTTTTTCTGGCCGCACCATAAAAATAACTCTGGTATTGAGAGTCCACAGAATCGCTGCGATAGGCTCCAAAAAAGGAGCGTAGAGCATTTTTAACGCCACTCCAACTTTCGATACCAGAGTTGCTTACGGACGCGGCCAGCCTCAAAAACGTGCTTGTGCACGATTCCCCCATAGGAAACAATGGGGCTGTTTGAGCTCAAAAAAAACCTAACACCTGCAAAAAAGCCGCGTTCAGCTCCTAACGCAGCCCCATTGTTTGCTATGCGTAAACACTTCCTAAGTCTGCACCTAACACCCTAACATGTACCCCGAGTCTAAACACCCCTAACCTTACACTTATTAACCCCTAATCTGCCGCCCCCGCTATCGCTGACCCCTGCATATTATTTTTAACCCCTAATCTGCCGCTCCGTAAACCGCCGCTACTTACATTATCCTTATGTACCCCTAATCTGCTGCCCTTAACACCGCCGACCGCTATATTATATTTATTAACCCCTAATCTGCCTCCCACAACGTCGCCTCCACCTGCCTACACTTATTAACCCCTAATCTGCCGAGTGGACCGCACCGCTACTATAATAAAGTTATTAACCCCTAATCCGCCTCACTAACCCTATAATAAATAGTATTAACCCCTAATCTGCCCTCCCTAACATCGCTGACACCTAACTTCAAACATTAACCCCTAATCTGCCGACCGGAGCTCACCGCTATTCTAATAAATGTATTAACCCCTAAAGCTAAGTCTAACCCTAACACTAACACCCCCCTAAATTAAATATAATTTTAATCTAACAAAATAAATTAACTCTTATTAAATAAATTATTCCTATTTAAAGCTAAATACTTACCTGTAAAATAAACCCTAATATAGCTACAATATAAATTATAATTACATTGTAGCTATTTTAGGATTAATATTTATTTTACAGGCAACTTTTTAATTATTTTAACCAGGTACAATAGCTAATACATGTATACCCCGCTCATACAGCGGGTTAGGGACCGGAGCCCCGCTGTAAAGTGAAAACCGCCTTAAAGTGAAACAAGGCAGTTTTAGCTTTTTATTCACTTGCCAGTGTGTTTAAAGACTTTAAAAAATGTTTGAACTAACATATATTAGGGGTGCAGTAGTGCTAAGTTTAGTTTAACACTAGCACAGCACAGTATTCAATTAGTATTCAATAAATACTGTACCTGTAAAATAGTGACAATTACTGTAGTAAAATTTGCCACACTATAGCACTGAGACACAGATTGCACTGTAATTCTGTAAACAGAGTGAACTAAGCATAACAAAATGGTGCCAGTCACTTTTTTTGCAATCTCACAATGATTACAGCACTGTTTCAAAATCCTTGGAGGCTGAACTTCAGCTCCACAGAGCGCTGTATTAGCGAATCGCTGTAAAGTGAAGCGCTGTAAAGTGAGGTATACCTGTAAATAGTTAAGAACTATTTAATAGTTACCTAGTTAAAATAATTTCAAAATTACCTGTAAAATAAATCCTAACCTAAGTTACAATTAAACCTAACACTATACTATCATTAAATTAATTAAATAAAATACCTACAATTACCTACAATTAAACCTAACACTACACTATCAATACATTAATTAAATACAATATCTACAAATAACTACAATGAAATAAACTAACTAAAGTACAAAAAATAAAAAAGAACTAAGTTACAAAAAATAAAAAAATATTTACAAACATAAGAAAAATATTACAACAATTTTAAACTAATTACACCTACTCTAAGCCCCCTAATAAAATAACAAAGCCCCCCAAAATAAAAAATGCCCTACCCTATTCTAAATTACTAAAGTTAAAAGCTCTTTTACCTTACCAGCCCTGAACAGGGCCCTTTGCGGGGCATGCCCCAAGAAGTTCAGCTCTTTTGCCTATAAAAAAAACATACAATACCCCCCCCCAACATTACAACCCACCACCCACATACCCCTAATCTAATCCAAACCCCCCTTAAATAAACCTAACACTAAGCCCCTGAAGATCTTCCTACCTTGTCTTCACCATACCAGGTTCACCGATCGGTCCAGAAGAGCTCCTCCGATGTCCTGATCCAAGCCCAAGCGGGGGGCTGAAGATGTCCATGATCCGGTAGAAGTCTTCATCCAAGCGGGGCAGAAGAGGTCTTCCATCCGATTGAAGTCTTCATCCAAGCGGGGCAGAAGAGGTCTTCCATCCGATTGAAGTCTTCATCCAGGCAGCATCTTCTATCGACGAATGACGGTTCCTTTAAATGACGTCATCCAAGATGGCGTCCCTCGAATTCCGATTGGCTGATAGGATTCTATCAGCCAATCGGAATTAAGGTAGGAATAATCAGAATCAAGTTCAATCCGATTGGCTGATCCGATCAGCCAATCAGATTGAGCTCGCATTCTATTGGCTGATCGGAACAGCCAATAGAATGCGAGCTCAATCTGATTGGCTGATTGGATCAGCCAATCGGATTGAACTTGATTTTGATTGGCTGATTCCATCAGCCAATCAGAATATTCCTACCTTAATTCCGATTGGCTGATAGAATCCTATCAGCCAATCGGAATTCGAGGGACTCCATCTTGGATGACGTCATTTAAAGGAACCATCATTCGTCGTTCAGTCGTCGGCCAGGATGGATGTTCCGCGTCGGAGGTCTTCAGGATGCTGCCGCTCCGCTCCAGATGGATGTTGATAGAAGATGCCGCCTGGATGAAGACTTCAATCGGATGGAAGACCTCTTCTGCCCCGCTTGGATGAAGACTTCAATCGGATGGAAGACCTCTTCTGCCCCGCTTGGATGAAGACTTCTACCGGATCATGGACATCTTCAGCCCCCCGCTTGGGCTTGGATCAGGACATCGGAGGAGCTCTTCTGGACCGATCAGTGAACCTGGTATGTTGAAGACAAGGTAGGAAGATCTTCAGGGGCTTAGTGTTAGGTTTATTTATGGGGGGTTTGGGTTAGATTAGGGGTATGTGGGTGGTGGGTTGTAATGTTGGGGGGGGGGGGTATTGTATGTTTTTTTTTTACAGGCAAAAGAGCTGAACTTCTTGGGGCATGCCCCGCAAAGGGCCCTGTTCAGGGCTGGTAAGGTAAAAGAGCTTTTAACTTTAGTAATTTAGAATAGGGTAGGGCATTTTTTATTTTGGGGGGCTTTGTTATTTTATTAGGGGGCTTAGAGTAGGTGTAATTAGTTTAAAATTGTTGTAATATTTTTATTATGTTTGTAAATATTTTTTTATTTTTTGTAACTTAGTTCTTTTTTATTTTTTGTACTTTAGTTAGTTTATTTCATTGTAGTTATTTGTAGATATTGTATTTAATTAATGTATCGATAGTGTAGTGTTAGGTTTAATTGTAGGTAATTGTAGGTATTTTATTTAATTAATTTAATGATAGTATAGTGTTAGGTTTAATTGTAACTTAGGTTAGGATTTATTTTACAGGTAATTTTGTAATTATTTTAACTAGGTAACTATTATATAGTTCTTAACTATTTAATAGCTATTGTACCTGGTTAAAATAATTACAAAGTTGCCTGTAAAATAAATATTAATCCTAAAATAGCTACAATGTAATTATAATTTATATTGTAGCTATATTAGGGTTTATTTTACAGGTAAGTATTTAGCTTTAAATATGAATAATTTATTTAATAAGAGTTAATTAATTTCGTTAGATTAAAATTATATTTAATTTAGGGGGGTGTTAGTGTTAGGGTTAGACTTAGCTTTAGGGGTTAATACATTTATTAGAATAGCGGTGAGCTCTGGTCGGCAGATTAGGGGTTAATAATTGAAGTTAGGTGTCGGCGATGTTAGGGTGGTCAGATTAGGGGTTAATACTATTTATTATAGGGTTAGTGAGGCGGATTAGGGGTTAATAACTTTATTATAGTAGCGGTGCGGTCCGCTCGGCAGATTAGGGGTTAATAAGTGTAGGCAGGTGGAGGCGACGTTGAGGGGGGCAGATTAGGGGTTAATAAATATAATATAGGGGATAATATAGGGGTCGGCGGTGTTAGGGGCAGCAAATTAGGGGTACATAGCTATAATGTAGGTGGCGGCGCTTTGCGGTCGGCAGATTAGGGGTTAATTATTGTAGGTAGCTGGCGTCGACGTTGTGGGGGGCAGATTAGGGGTTAATAAATATAATACAGGGGTCGGCGGTGTTAGGGGCAGCAGATTAGGGGTACATAAGTATAACGTAGGTGGTGGTCGGCAGATTAGGGGTTAAAAAAATTTAATCGAGTGGCGGCGATGTGGAGGGACCTCGGTTTAGGGGTACATAGGTAGTTTATGGGTGTTAGTGTACTTTAGAGTACAGTAGTTAAGAGCTTTATGAACCGGCGTTAGCCCAGAAAGCTCTTAACTACTGACTTTTTTCTGCGGCTGGAGTTTTGTCGTTAGATTTCTAACGCTCACTTCAGACACGACTCTAAATACCGGAGTTAGAAAGATCCCATTGAAAAGATAGGATACGCAAATCACGTAAGGGGATCTGCGGTATGGAAAAGTCGCGGCTGAAAAGTGAGCGTTAGACCCTTTTTTGAGTGACTCCAAATACCGGAGTTAGCCTAAAACCAGCGTTAGGAGCCTCTAACGCTGGTTTTCACGGCTAACGCCAAACTCCAAATCTAGGCCTGAGTTAATTTTCAAGGTGACTCTTAAGAAATAGCTAAATATGCTTACAACAAATTGTATATGTTATCACAAACTATCTGTGGATCCTATAGCCGAAGTTATTGCTAGCAATTTAATGAAAAATAGTTATGTTAAGAATAGTTTAAAGAACATTTATACTGCCTGTTTAGGTAATTGTTATGGATTTTGTTGTTTTTACAGTGACAATGATTGTTTATTTGTTATGTTTTTGGGGGTTTAGAATTTTTTGTTACCAGGGGGTGCCAGTTAAGAATAAAGGTGAGACTAACAGGGCGAGAAAGACAAGAGGTGGAGTTAGAATAGAGACATTTGATGAAACTCAAGGTGACGACCACACTTTAGATATCTTCTTAAGGATGGAGGAGGAGGGAAAGAGAGGAGGGGGACGACAGGTTAACTATGGCGAATAATTTTGTACTTCTCTCACATAACGTGAGAGGACTCAATACAGACGTTAAAAGAAGGACTGCCATAACACAGTATTTGAAAACTAAGGCTAAAATAATCTTCTTACAAGAAACGCACTTTGTGAAGCAAAACATTCCCAAATTCTGGTCGCATCACTACCCATTACACTAACACGCTACAGCTGAAACCAAAAAGAGGGGGGTATCAATTTTAATACACAGATCACTGGATTTTGAATTAGATAAGGTAATCAGAGATAAAGAGGGGCGCTATGTGATAGTTCAGGGTACAATCCAGGGATCGAAGGTAACTTTATGTAATCTGTACGCACCGAATGAATCACAGAATATGGTCACAAACTAGATTAATAGTAGCAGGGGATTTTAACGTTAATATGTCCTCTTATGGGGGCTCAGATAAATTGAAAATTTCACATAAACAACATAGACATAATAGTGTAGTCAAGTCAATTCGGCACTCGCTAGAAGAGCAGGGGTTGGTGGACTCCTGGGAGGCCTTAGGCAATTCGGAGCACAGTTTTACCTATTACTCCCCAGCCCATAAGACCTACACGACACTTGACTATATATTTGTTAGTCAGATCCTGGTGCCGAATTTGGTGAATTCACAGACACAAACATGTGTTTGGTCAGATCATTCAATCATACTAGTGGAATTTACTGGACTTATTCACTTTTCCAGACACAGATCATGGACATATAACCCAACCTTACTGAAAGACCCGGAGATTTTTAACAGGACTCAAAAAGCACTGACTGAATATTGGGTGTTGAATGAGGGTACAGTAGATAACCCGGTAGTGACATGGGCAGCTCATAAAGCTGTGATACGGGGCTGCTGATAAAAGAGAAGGCAGGGAAGAACAAACAAACGATGGCATTAACTACTGCACTAGGGAGGGAGGTCGAGCAATTAGAGAAAGAACACCAACGTACGCTATCTGAAAGGGTTTATAAGAATTTGGTGTTAAAAAGAAAAGAATTAGCTTTGCTATTAAACGACTCCTCAGTTAGGGCTGCCATGCGATTAAAGGCGCATTATTTTGTCTTTGCAAATAAACCGGACAGATACTTAGCACATAAACTGAGGGAGAGAAATAAGTTCTTCTCAATACCCAAGTTGGTTACCAATAGAGGGGTAATGACATTGAACCCACAGGAAATATCAGATAGCTTTGCGCAATATTATGAGCAGCTATATGATGGGAATAAAGTTAAGGAAGGAGATATTGAAAAACAGATAACTGAGTTTTTAGATAGAGCCAACCTCAGGACTATAGCGGAGGAAGATATGGAGCACCTTAATTCTAAAATCACTGTGGGGGAGGTGTTGGATGTGATCAAAGACCTAAAAGCGGGTAAAGCGGCAGGTCCTGATGGATTGATAGGTGAATACTATAAAGTATTTAAGAAAGAGCTGGCCCCTCACCTAACTAACTTATGTAATGGAATTATGGAAGGTAAGGAGGTCCCTAGGGAAATGCTTCAAGCAAAAATAATTGTAATTCCTAAAAGCGGGAAAAATGTAAAGTTGTGCCAAAATTATAGGCCTATATCCCTGATTAATCACAACATCAAAATGTTTACTAAAATAATAGCTAATAGATTGAAAAAGATATTGCCCTCATTGATCCATCAAGACCAAGTGGGGTTTGTCCAAGATAGGGAAGCGCCAGACAATATCAGAAGAACATTGACTTTGTTAGATTATTTGAAAACAAAAGAAACTCCAGCTCTACTCCTATCGCTAGATGCAGAAAAAGCGTTCGACAGGGTAGACTGGAAGTTCATGTTTCGGGTTTTGGCGACCATGGGGTTTAAAGGGGCATTTATACAGGCGTTAGGGAGTATCTACTCGAACCCAACGGCAGTGGTGGGAGCAGCGGGGTATTTATCTAGGCACATAAAAATTAGGAATGGGACAAGACAAGGCTGTCCGCTGTCGCCATTGATTTTTGCCATATGCATTGAACAATTAGCTGCAAGTATTAGAAATATGAAAGAAATCACGGGAGTGCAAATAGGAGCGGACGACTATAAAGTTATGCTATTTGCAGATGATGTCCTACTGACAATCACTAGACCTTTGAGTTCGCTGCCGTATTTGTATAAAGTGTTAGAAGAGTTCTCTGAGATTTCGGGATACAAGTTAAACTCTGACAAATGCGAGGCATTGGCTATCAATCTTCCTACGCATGCCAAGAAAGTAATAGAACTAAATTTTTCATTCTCGTGGACAAAAAATTACCTCACGTATCTGGGGGTTAAGATAGGAGACAATATGACAGATTTATATAAAATAAACTATACCCCTGTCTATAACGCTATCAGAAATGATTTGAGGAAGTGGAGTAAATGTTTTCATGGTATGGGAAACTGATGTCCATCAAAATGAATGTGCTTCCAAGGCTAATGTATTTATTTAGGGCTATACCAATTAATGTACCTTTACCAGATCTAATGGCTCTACAGAGTGACATACTGAAATTTTTGAGAGGAAATGGAAGGCCTCGAATTGCTTCCCAATTGCTTAATTTACACAGACAGGTAGGGGGAGTAGGACTTCCCAATTTGGTAGAATATTACCAGGCCTCCAGGTTGGCGCAAACAGTTATATTAGGTAAACAACATAATGAGTTGATATGGCCACAAGTAGAAGCTAATATGGCGGGTTGTCCAAAAGCGGCAGACATTTTCTGGGATCTAGAAAGAGGTAAAAAAACAAGGGAATATAGATCACCGATAACTTTAGAGGCAGTAAGGCTGTGGGAAGGAATCACGAAAAAATTACGTTTGAGCAGTGCGGAAACGATATTAAGACCGGTCAAGTTTTTGTTACCAAAAGATCTAAGAAGAAAAATGGACAAATGGGTGAACAAAGGACTGTACAGGGTAGCTGACTTCCTTACGGGTTCCAAGATGCGTACGTTTACTTCTATCAGAGATCAATTGCAGCCAGAGCAGTTACATTGGTTTATGTATTTACAAATTAGCTCAGCCATAATAACATATATGTCGCATAATCAGAACTATCAGCTAACGGAGCTGGAGAGAATGATAATAAACCCTAATAGAGGGAAAAAACTGATCTCTTGGATATATGTTCTAATTCAGAAGGCTAAATGTAATTCTAAATTAAAAATGACAGAAAAATGGGAAAGAGACACGACAAAGAAGTGGGAGATGGATGAGTGGACTGAGTTGATGATGAACTCTTACAGAGGGTTAATTAGTGCAGACATGAAGGAGAATTGCATGAAAGTAATCTTTAGATGGTATCTGACGCCGGAAAAGACAGCGCATTTCTCCATAGGGCTTGATGGCTGCTGCTATAGAGGCTGTCACGAAAGGGGTACATATAGAAACATGTGGTGGGAGTGTCAGGAAGTACGACCCCTATGGGGGAAATTATCAGAATTAATAAGTAAACTGTTAGACGAGAGAGTAAATATCACAATGACCCAAGCTTTATTACACGAAAGAGTGAAACCATTTAACTCCTCAATTAATAAACTCATTAGAATATTATGCACTTGTTTAAGAATCTGCATAGCCAGACACTGGAAAGTGGGAGTCCCATCATGGCACAAAGTGTTGGGGAAAGTTAAGGAAACATATACCCTATCAGAATTAGCTGCATGGACACAGGGGCAACCAGAACAGTTTCATAAGATATGGTTCTATTGGGTACTAAGGTCTGGAGAGTAAACTAAGAGGGATAGAAAAGAGACAGTATATCACCGGGCTACCTGATGATATCATTGATTTGGCCGAGAGGGCTAACTGAACTGAGGGAAGAAAAAGAGATATTGTGAAAAAAAAGTCTTAGGTTTGCTTAGTTTAATAATGGCACCTCCTGGTAGGGGGGGGGGGGTTTAGTGGGTGAGGGGCGGGAGGGTAGGGATAGTTACAACTTGATCGCTACTATAAGTACCTTGGGGTGTGGGTTTTACGAGGGTCGCCAGATGAAGGTGGACACACAGCCATGGAATCTCTGTACCTTGTAACATTAAGATGTACTGTTTTATGGCAATTTAATAAGAACCCATAGACACCCATGAGATGACATTTAGTTTATTGTTTTGTTTTTTCCTATGTTGTAAACCAATAAAAAAATATTTCAACATAAAAAAGTAAAATGAGAGTGCATAAGATTACAATTTCCTCTGCGAGAAGAGAGTCTCATTTAAGATTTATTTATCAGTCATATATTACTCCCTACATGGTTTAAAAGTGGAATAGAGATACACCAGCTCTATGTCCAAAATGTAGTATGCAAAATGTACATACTGTATATTGCATTACTTCAAAGAATGTCCTAAGATAAATTAGTTCTGGGCAAAGATACAACATTGGATGATAAAAATATGTAAGGTAAACATCCTATTAAGAAAATCTTATATTTTTAAGTCATGGTTATATACATGGAAAAAAAGCTAAATTTATAAATACACCGTATATTAATAGGTCGAAGCAATTGTTAAGAGATGGAAAGATAAGAAGGCACCTAACGTGTCACATTTCACAAAAGCCCTTGTTGATTATTTGATCATTGAGCAATATGATACACAAATGGGAGATTAAAATAGAATGTATAAATTTTTAAGGAAATGGCAAATATTTATCATAGCACAACCTATTAACATATGAATTCAAATCCTAAAACTTTTGAAAAATCTTTGACTTTCACATAGTGAAGTTAAAAGAACAGCTTGGGCGCGATCCGATATATGGCGCAGGTTTTGGCACAAGTGTGGGAACCTGCGCCGCCCGTAATTTCACCTCGCACATCGGGGTATTACATATACCCCGCCGGCAGTTCCTAAAGTGCCGTAAGTCTGATAAACTAGCGATGTCCAGAAATGAGCGTAACTACAAATTTCTGGAGTCGCTAGTGACACTTTAGAAACTACCGGCGCCTAAGAAAAGAAAAGGAAATATCAAATCTCCCGTAACAGTCTAACACGCCTCCCAAAAATAGCCGACACGTAAAACCCCTATATGCGCAATCCCCCCTTCTCACTACTAATAATAAATGTATTAACCCCTAGACCGACAATCCCCCACAACGCAATAAGCCTAATTATTAACCCCTAAACTGACATAGCCCACACCGCAATAAACCTATTCTAGTATTAACCCCTAAACCGCCATAGCCTATTAAATCTATTGACCCCTAATCTGCCGCCGCCAACGTCGCCGCCACTATAATAAAGTTATTAACCCCTAAACCTAAGTCTAACCCTAACACCCCCCCATACTTAATTAATATTTATATAAATCTAAATAATATTACTATTATTAAATAAAGTATTCCTATTTAAAACTAAATACTTACCTATAAAATAAACCCTAAGATAGCTACAATATAATTAATAATTACATTGTAGCTATTTTAGGATTTATTTTTATTTTACAGGCAACTTATGTATTTATTTTAACTAGGTACAATAGCTATTAAATAGTTAATAACTATTAAATAACTACCTAGTTAAAATAATTACAAATTTACCTGTAAAATAAAACCTAACCTAAGTTACAATTACACCTAACACTACACTATCATTAAATTAATTAAATAAATTAACTACAATTACCTAAAATTAAATACAATTAAATAAAATAAACTATAGTACAAACCCCCCCCCCCCACACACTAAATTACAGAAAATAAAAAAAAATTACAGGAAGTTTAAACTAATTACACCTAATCTAAGACCCCTAATAAAATAAAAAAGCCCCCTAATAAAATGCCCTACCCTATACTAAATTACAAATAGCCCTTAAAAGGGCTTTTTGCGGGGCATTGCCCCAAAGTAATCAGCTCTTTTACCTGTAAAAAAATAAATACACCCACCCAACATTAAAACCCACCACCCACACCCAACCTTACTCTAAAACCCACCCAATTCCCCCTTAAAAAAACCTAACACTACCCCATTGAAGATTACCCTACCTTGAGCCGTCTTCACCCAGCTGGGCAGAAGTCTTCATCCGATACGGGCACAAGTGGTCCTCCAGCCAGGCAGAAGTCTTCATCCGATACGGGCAGAAGAGGTCCTCCATCCGAGCAGAAGTCTTCATCCAAGCGGTATCTTCTATCTTCTTCCATCCAACGAGGAGCGGCTCCATCTTGAAGACATCCGACGTGGAGCTTCCTTCCTGGCCGACGGACTAACGACGAATGAAGGTTCCTTTAAATGATGTCATCCAAGATGGCGTCCCTTGAATTCCGATTGGCTGATAGGATTCTATCAGCCAATCGGAATTAAGGTAGGAAAAATCCTATTGGCTGATGCAATCAGCCAATCGGATTGACCTCGCATACTATTGGCTGTTCCAATAGAATGCAAGCTCAATCCTATTGGCTGATTGCATCAGCCAATCAGATTAAACTTCAATCCGATTGGCTGATTGCATCAGGGGTTAATACACTTTATTAGTTATTGCGGTGGGGGATTGCGGTTGACAGGTAGATAGACATTGCGCATGCGTTAGGTGTTAGTCATTTTAAGGAGTTACGGTGCTCCCATACTCAGCGCAAGGCCTGCTACGGCTGCCTGTTATGGCGAGGTAAAAATGGAGTAACATTTCTCCATTTTCACCACGTAAGGCCTTGCGCTGGATATTGGATACCGATTTACGACGCGGTCCAATGTTAGCTTATGGGAGTAAAAATTGTGAGCGACGGGTGAAATATATGTGCCGCATTTATATGCGCGCTGTATATAGGATACCAAAAACGTGCAAAACCTGGTCGCCGGCTTTTGCGGCCGACGCTCTATATGTAATGGAGGCCCTTATAGGCAAAATTGGTATGAGGTAGCACTCTTTCTGAATTAGTAGGCACAGGAAAATGTTATAGGCATTATTTTCTAGCTATCTGTTTACTAGGAAATGTTTCATGTAAATGGTGTATGAGAAAAAAACACCATCAATGCAGAGGTTTATTTAGTTTTTTTAGTTTTAATAGGAAAAATGAAAGAAATATATAGGGCTAGATTACAAGTTTTTTATGCTTGTTAGGTTAGCGCAACTGAAAAACTTGACTACATGGTGGTGCGGTAAAAAATAGTTGCACTAAACTCAACATAAATACATTTAAAATTACAGTTCCACTCATATAAACACTATCGGATAAAAAATAGCCATATACATTTTTAAAAAAAGTTATAGGGTTAAAAGGTACATGGTATAGGACAAGGTGTTTGACTGCAAAGGGCTATATTTAGGAATGCGATTGCGCGTTCACAATATTCATATTTCCATAATATTGCAATTGCGTGATCGTGTTTTATTTATAATTTTGTGATCACACTGTAGCAAATTTGTTCTTTATTATTATTATTCTTATATATCTATTTTATTCTTAAAGTGAAGGTAAACTTTGGTGAATGAAAGCCCGTTTATTATAAATTGTATTAAAAACTGGGGTATTTTTATTCATCAAATTTTACAAAGCAGCCGTTTTGATTAAAAACTTACCTTTTTTTCTTTTCACAGCCAGAGCAGCTTCCACCTCCTGGAAATCCTCTCTTCACACGTCAGCAATGACTAATCCGGCTTCCTCCAATCATGGCATTCCCCCCAGGGTAGTCATTGCCTGAGGCCATGCTGTGCTTGGAGGAAGCCGGATTAGTCATTGCTGATGTGTGAAGAGAGGATTTCCAGGAGGGGGAAGCTGCTCTGGCTGTGAAAATAAAAAAAGGTAAGTTTTTAATCAAAACGTCTGCTTTGTAAACTTTGATGAATGAAAGTGCCCCTGTTTTTAATAGTATTTTTATAAAACGTGCTTTTATTCATCATAGTTTACCTTCACTTTAAAATAAGTAAAAAGAACATGCATAATGACACAATACAAGTTCATACAATCACTTCTAAAGTTTACATACATATTCTAACACTATACTATAAAATACATATACATTAAACAATGTATATACATACATCATATACCCATAATTCTCCTGCTTCTATAGATGTATTATTGGTATGCTTAATTCATTATTTTATTGTAAGAACAGGGGTTGAGTTTCTGCTGACACATATAAATTGTATTGTCATACAGTACTGTGTAAAGGTATAATTTACATTACACCTTCGATGTAGGTGATGATGCTACTTTGAATATATCGTCAGTATCAGAGATGCATCGCCAACCAAGCTTCTCAGAACTACTGCCTTTAAACAGTACTGTCAGCCCTTTTGAATATTTCCCTTGCGCTCTCAACGGATACCTTTTGAATATCTTGCTGCCTCACTTGCACTTTCGATCATTGGGGCCCGGATTACCTAGATCTCAATCCTTTTGCAAAAAAAGTTGCTGATATTAAAAAACAAAAACTATGTACATTAGATTTTAAATACAGGTTCCATTTTTGCAACTGTATAACAAACTAGTGTTTGAAATTTTGATAATAGTGGAAATAAAAGAGATCTTACCATTAGTTGGATGTCAAAAGCTGATGTTAGTACATTCCATTTGATGTCACATGCCTGTAATATACTGTATGTATGCTAGTTAGGAAGAAATGTCAATTCCTGAGATTGTTACATTTATAATAAAACTGGACAATAATCTGGTGAATAGTAAAAAATAAATATCACACAATAAACTAATTATATTGTTATATTTCAGATAATGGCACTTGGACACAGCTCTGGCTTGTTTCTGAATTCCATGAGCAAGGCTCACTATTTGATTACCTGATTCATAACACTGTGACTATTGGTGGGATGATAAAACTGGCATTATCCATTGTCAGTGGCCTGGCACATTTACATATGGAAATAGTTGGCACTCAAGGTAATAATGTCCCTATGTGCATAGAAACTGGGTTTGTCATGGCTAAACCATGTTTATGTGATTATTTGAAATATTATTCTTATTTAAAAACTGTAAATAAGAAAAATAATGTGTTATCTTTATTCAGTATTCATTCTATTATCACATTTAGCTTTTTATATTCCATATTCTATAATTACATACATAAATATACACTTGCTGATATTTTTTTTAATATAAGCTTAACTACATTCTTTATCTAGGGATTTACCATTGCAGATGCCATATTGTGATCATGGACCTAATCTGAATGCATTTAAGCCCTATTTACTAGAGGATAGCCATAACCTTTGCACTAACCCAAGCCTTAAAGGGACAGTCTAGTCAAAATTAATCTTTCATAATTCAGATAGGGCATATCATTTTAAACAACTTTCCAATTTACTTTTATCATCAAATTTGCTTTGAAAACTAAACTTAGGAAAGCTCTTATGCTAATTTCTAAACCCTTGAAGGCAGCCTTTTATCTGAATGCATTTGACAGTTTTTCACAGCTAAAGGGCGTTAGTTTATATGTGCCATATAGACAACATTGTGATTACACCCGTGGAGTTACTTATGAGAGGGCCCTGATTGGCTAAAATGCAAGTCTGTCAAAAGAACTGAAATATGGGGGCAGTCTGCATAGGCTTAGATACAAGGTAATCACAGAGGGAAAAAGTATATTAATATACCCGTGTTGGTTATGCAAAACTGGGGAATGGGTAATAAAGGGATTATCTATCTTTTTAAACAATAAAAGTTATAGAGTAGACTGTCCCTTTAACTGTAGCCCTAACACTAGCTACATCAGTGTCACCTTTCACCTGTTGTTCAGATGGGTGATCAATGTCATTGTTGCTCTGGGTGGTGAAATCTCCCTGTAGACAAGACCCCAGCAAACCTGACTCATGCCCAGATATTTTTGCATAAAAGCAAGAAAATTGAGAGATGCACTCACTGAGACAAAACAATAGCTGAAAAAGCATGCTTGCTTTTCCACAAGGCCAGTGCCACTCAGGGTGCAGTCTCTTTTTGTACACAAGGAGGCCTATTTATCATAGGTCTTGCGGACCTGATCCGACAGAGCGGATCGGGTTGAATTCCGGCGATTCCTGTCCGCTTCATCAGAGCAGGCGGACAGGGTTATGGAGAAGCAGTCTTTAGTGAAAAGGCATAGTGTGCAAAAAGAGACTGCACCCTGAGTGGCACTGGCCTTGTGGACAAGCATGGAAGTTTTTCTAGCTATTGTTCTGTCTCAGTGAGTGCGTCTCTCTATTTTCTTGATTTTATGTAAATTGCTCTTTGGTCTCCCTAAGAATAAAAGGGGGAAACCAGATATGGACTCCTTGCACACATGCCCTAGAGATATGCAACTGCTCCTCACTGATGAAGCCCAAGAGAGGCCGAAACGTACATCTGGGGTTTGTTGTTTGTTTTGTTCAGAGAAGAATTGCCTGGTGCTGGACTGTCATTGGGCAGGATCAGACTTATATGCTACAGGATATTTTTTCTCTGTGAAAGGCATAGTGTGCAAAAAGAGACTGCACCCTGAGTGGCACTGGCCTTGTGGACAAGCATGGAAGTTTTTCTAGCTATTGTTCTGTCTCAGTGAGTGCGTCTCTCTATTTTCTTGATTTTAATTAACAGATTTTTTTGCAGTCACTATTTTTCCTGTGACATTAGCAACAGATACAAGATATACAAAACACAATTATTCATGACTTTTTTTTTTTATTCATGACAAAAAACACACAGGAAGCAGCATTTCCACATGATTTAGCTCTCTTGTTATGTTTATATTATATTTATTTCTGCTTAATTTAAATATGATATGTCTGGAATGTTGAATTTCGCTGGAGAAAATTCAGTGAAAATAAAAGACCATAGTTGATTGGGGTATACATTACTAATGAAAATGACCTTTAAAAGCTCAGTTTATTGTATACCCTGTAGTATGTAGGTCTTATGTATTGCAAATCTGTGGCAGATTATTTTCCTGTAATACTTCTTATCAACTCTTTCTACAAATGTTGCAGTTGAAGCCTAAGGGTATTTTTGTACTGTAATGTAGTGATAAACTTTTTATAGAAATAATCTATACCAATGCTTCCAGAAAGACAAAACTGCTTATATTTATACTAGAGATATGTTTACTACAAATATGTATGTTTATGTTTACAGGCAAACCAGCTATTGCACATAGAGATCTAAAGTCAAAAAATATTCTTGTTAAAAGAAATGAGACTTGTGCCATTGCTGACCTAGGTCTGGCTGTGAAACATGATTCACTGACCAATACAATAGATATTCCCCAAAATCCAAGAGTTGGCACAAAGAGGTAAGGAAAAGCAATGTATGACTGAAATGAAATCGATCGTGTTTTAATTATTATTATTTGTTATTTGTAGAGCTCCAACAGATTCCGCAGCACTATAAACAAATGCGGAGTACAACAAAACATTTATAGGGATGAAACGGGTAGAGGGCCCTGCCAAGAGTTGCACTGTTGTTGTCAGCTCTTAAGAAGGTGATCTACAAACAGCTGGACACTTAGGCTTATATGCTAAGGGGGTTCAGGGGATAGCGATGGAGGAGAGGAACTGGTATAAAGAAAGGTTAGTGTAGGTTGTATGCATCCCTGAACAGTAGAGTCTTTAGGGAGCACTTGAAGCTTTCAAAACTAGAGGAGAGTCTTGTGGAGCGAGGCAAAGAGTTCCACAAGATGGGAGCCAGTCTAGAGAAGTCCTGTAAATGGGAGTGTGAGGAGGTAACAAGAGAGGAGGAGAGTAGGAGGTAATGAGCAGAGCAAAGGGGATGGGAGGGAGAGTATCTGGAGACAAGGTCTGAGATATAGGGGAGAGCAGTGCAGTTGAGGACTTTGTATGTCATAGTGAGAATTTTGTGTTTAATCCTAGAGGCAAGAGGAAGCCAGTGAAGGGATTGGCAGAGAGGTGCAGCAGATGAAGAGCGACGTGTAAGGAAGATGAGCCTGGCAGAGGCATTCATTATGGATTGTAAAGGAGCTAGGCGGTAGTTGGGGAGACCAGAGAGGACAGTGTTGCAGTAATCAATGCAGGAAAGGATGAGAGAGTGGATTAAAATCTTAGTTGTGCCTTGTGTAAGGAAATGCCTAATTTTAGAGATGTTTTTAAGGTGGAAGCTGCAGGCTTTAGCCAAGGACTGAATGTGAGGAGTGAAAGAAAGATCTGAGTCAAATGTGACCCCAAGACATCGGGCATACGGGTTAGGGGTAATGATGGAGTTCTCGACAGTTATAGAAAGATTGGGGTGTCAGTATATTTATAAGAATTTTCAGTAGTGCTCTTCAAATAATATATCAGCCTATGGCAGGGTTATAACACAATCTATTTAAATAATTATCCTTTAAAATAAACCCTCAAACAATATGCATCTACTAAAAATTATAAAATGAATACAAATATCTGAATTCTTTTATTTAGTTAATATCTATGAACATTTTTAAATATATTTGTAATACCAGAATATGAAACACTATTATACACGTTAAAAACGCTATACTTCTTACAAAGCTTACAAAATTTTACCTTAAAAAACCAGCCTTATTTACAAATAGCTTTTCATATAATTAATACAGTGGGACTAAAGTAACAGCTACTACTATTCAGCAATACAATTAACAGTGCTAATAAACAATAGAACAATATATATATTCAGCTGTTTAACTGCAATTTATCCTAATGCAATTTTAATTCACAACATCAGAAATTTCACAGATAAGTTACTTAACCTATACGATACAAATTTAACACTATATAGGGCTGTGGCTATCAGTTTTAAAATACAAATTGCTCTTTTCAATCTATTTATTATAATTTAACTGTAGTGACTATGCTCTTACCAATAATCTTGCATACGTTACCAGGGTAGACAGCAATCAATATCCAATATCTCTTAACAAGAATGATCTAACCTCAGACGACCAAGATTGGGGTTATCTGCATATGGAGCATATAGATAGCCATTTGCTTTGTAAGAACTGTCGCAGTTATTTTCCTTCAGGGATAGCCAGAGATTGCAGCAGCTATTCAGTAGGTTAGCCTCTCTCTCTCTCAAAACATGGGGTTAAATCATCTGATATCACCCTGCCATTTTTTTGTTTAGTAACCATCATTGGTGAAATTGGAAACCCCCAAACGGAAACCTTGTCTCGGATTGGCCCTTTGAAATTGAACATGGATTGGTTCATCTGGGAATTATCTTTTAACAGTCAATCGTCTCCTGGCTGCAATACCTGCATCTGTCCATCAGGGGGCCACGTGACACACAAAACAAATACACCTAACCATTTCTAAACATTTGAAAGAGATTATTTCTTTAAAATATGTAATAACTGCCATAATTTCCTTATATTAATAAGTTTACAATATCAATCGCAGATGGGGCAGTATTACATCACCTCTCTGATCATTTTGATATGAAACATCATGTGTCTAACATTATATTATATTAAAATAATTTATCCTGTTAATTATTCTGAAATTAATGGCAATTATATATCTAATATGTTTTCAGAGCTGTGTTTAAACTTTCATAACCATCTAGTATATAATCATATGACATGATTCAGGTATCCCATGCAGGCACTTCATCTAAAAATTGAAAAATTATGTTACATATAATTAGACCATGGGATTATTACAGTTTGAATCTATTTTTCATATATCTATTCACTGCAGCAATTATTTATTTAGTATAATAAGTACCATTTCAACATATATATACATATATGGGCTATTTGAATCATTTCAAACATATCTGAAACTATTGGCTTCATTCCCTTTATAAAATGTATTTAATATTACTTATGCTACATGGATTGTAAATGCTAATCTGTTTGCTCTCGGTAAGTTTCAAAGTTACCCCATAGCACGTGTCTTTGCTGGCTAAGGTCTTCACTGCCCCACCCACATAGCATGGGGTCAATCCATGAGTAGTTGTAAAAGTCACAATACAACATATTTTCTGTTTATCTAGCAATGCAGACGTGTATTTGATGTTTAGGGGCAATTAACACCTATGTGCATAAAAACCGTTTCCCTATGATTTTAACCCCATAGCACGTGTCTTTGCTGGCTAAGGTCTTCATTGCCCCACCCACATAGCATGGGGTCAATCCATGAGTAGTTGTAAAAGTCACAATACAACATATTTTCTGTTTATCTAGCAATGCAGACGTGTATTTGATGTTTAGGGGCAATTAACACCTATGTGCATAAAAACTGTTTCCCTATGATTTTGACCATCTTCAAGATGGTATTCCAGACACCTCGTCCTCACTCACAGCATGGGGTACAGAGTGCTATGAAATTTGCACTTCCTAATTTAGAAGCAAATGTTTCAGTGTCAGAGGGAAATTTAATTACAAATCTGGTATGGATTTCATTTTCACACTCTAGCTAGAAATGTCTCTGGAGACATTTTGTCTGCAATTGAGTTCTGGAATGTGTATTCAACTTGTGGGGGTTTTGTGAATTAAATCCTGACATCAGAATTTCAACCCTATTTCAGTAATATCTGAAAAAATATGGTTTCATACATAAACACATTTCCCTGTCCTATTGACATACATATATATATGTGTGTGTGTGTGTGTCATTTACCTGTACCCTGACATAATTCCCCCTTTCAAATTCAAATATATGTAGGACACATGTATTTGAATTGGATCAAAGTCGTTGGTACTCAGTGAGGATGTTGGCCCTATACATCATAGACAGTCTTCTATGTAGAAAGTCTGTTATTTTTGAGCCTTCATGTTTATCAGTTAGTTATCTTTAAACTACAGTAAGTCTTTAGTGCATTTTAGGATATGACACTTCATTCTCCCTCTATGACTTGTAGTTGGGATCTGGGATGACATGCCCGCAATTGATTGATATGGACCCATTTGTCTATGAAACTTTCATTTTTTGGGGTTCTTATTTTATAGGCCACTGGAGATATTTTGTCAGTAATGACAAAAGGACCTTTCCATGAGGGAAAAAATTTCTTCTCCCTAACCTGATCCCTTCCAAAGTTATAAAGATAAACTTTATCATTTATTTCATATTCCTTTTTGTACATTTTGAGATCATAATAGGTTTTAGTGGCAGTTGCGGCTCTTTCTAAATTCCTTTGAGCAAATGTAAAGGTATATTGTAGGTGCTTTCTTAGGTTCTCCACATATTGATGTGTATTGGCAGCGTTTATCAAGTTTTGGTCTGATGTACGGTACAGCAGATGCTGAGGTAGAACCATTCTTCTACCAGTCATCAGTTCAAAAGGTGACATCTTGGTAGCACTACTTGGAGTTGCTCTTAATGCCATTAGGACTAGAGGAAGTTTTACATCCCAGTCTTTACCCGTTTCACTCACAAACTTTTTGAGCATTTTCACAATGAACTGGTTGTAACGCTCTACACCACCACTTGAGGCAGCTCTATAAGCAATATGGAGCTTTCTTTTTACCCCTAGTATTTTCCACATTTTGGTCATCACTTCGCTAGTGAAGTGGGTACCCCAATCTGATTCGATTCTTTGGGGCAAACCAAATCTGGAAAATACATGGTTGATGAGCAATGCTGTGCATGTTTCAGCACTATTGTTAGGTGCACTAATGCACTCTACCCATTTAGTGAACAGACATGTCACGGTTAACATGTATTTGTTACCTCTTGATGACCTTGTTACCGGACCAAGAAAATCAATTTGTATATCTGACCATGGCATTACCATCCCCCTTTTCTGCTCTATGCATTGGTGCAGTGGGTTGGAACTGTGGACAGATTAAACACCCTTGACAGTTGGTTTGAACATCTTTCAACATGTGTGGCAAAAAGGCATAATCACGCAATATTTCATATGTGAGTTTGGCACCACGATGACCAGATGTAGGAGCGTCATGGGCATGTTGAAGCATTAGACCTCTGAACTTGGTGGGTACTACCCATTGCTCAATGCCAGTTTTGGAGGTTCTAATTAACAAACCATCCTGTAACTTGAATTGTGATCTGGATTTCATTAAGATTCTAAGATATTCTTTGCAAATACAATCATCTTTTGATATGGGGTTGCTTTCAAGATCTTCTATGTGTTCATAGAAGATGCCTACAATGGGGTCTTCTTTTTGACTAGTGATCAGGTCCTCACTAGGAGAATCCTGACTCCATGTACCAAGTTAGGCTCACTCTGTTGTTTTGCCTGGTTTCTGGTAATGGCTTTTACCTGAATTGCACCCATCAAGTGGTCAATATTAAGGAGTTCTCCAGTTATGGCTCCTTGTTTGCCTAATGAATCCGCAAGATCATTGCCTTCCTTATCAGGATCTAGAACTCTGGAATGACCCTTGGTCTTTTTCCAGTGTATGGTTAAATCATTGGATATCTCCAGATTATCAATCTTGCAGAACAACTTGCCATGCTTGACTGGATTGTTATTGCTTTTCTGCATGCCATTTCTTTTCCAAGTTGGCAGGTATTCAACAAAACTGTCACGCACATAATTTGAGTCAGTTATGATCACAAATTCATGAATACCATGTTCAATAGCCATTTCAATGGTTTTTAGAATAGCAGTGAGTTCTGCAACTTGACTGGATCTTGGTTCAATGTTGAAACCTATAGACATATTTGGGAATCCATTTGCCCAAGTTATACCAATGCCAGCGACTAATCTGTGCTCATTATCAATAGTGGCATGGTAAGAACAACCATCAACATACACCCAAGGTAATGTTTGGCAATTTTCCTCATTGTACATTTTATATGGGGAAAGCAATTGTTCCTCCAGGAAATCATATTCTGATAATTCTTCCCCAGGATCTCTAGCAGTACAGTCGTGGAGCTCAGCAAGCCCCTGCGCGACTGGATTCTTTTTATTCTGCTTGTAGCTAATTTCTAAAGGCCAGCCTTGTAAGGAAAGAGTCCACGCTGTTATGCGGCTATTTGACTAATTCCCATCTCTTATTCTCTCACTTTTCAAATATAGCAAAGGCTGGTGGGCCGTTTCTACAATAATTTTCTCGTCTCCTGTATATAGCTGCGGAAATTTTGTAGAGCCCATACAGTAGATAAAAGGGCTTTTTCGCAATTGCTAAATTTTATTTCTACTGGGGATAGAGCTTTGCTCGCATAAGCAATGGCTTTGCTTAAATTATCATGCTTTTGGTATAAAACAGCACTCATGCTTACATCTGTGTCAAGGTGCTTGTGTGAGTTTTCTCTTCAGCTCTCTTATGACTGTCTCTTGAGACTCACTCCAGTGCCATTTCACATCCTTCTTTAGAAGTAGTAGTAGTGGTTTAGCTAATTCTGCATAATTATCAATGAATTTGCGAGAATAATTGGTCATACCCAGGAATGATCTCAATTCCTTTAAGTTAGTTGGGTTTTTAGAATTCACTATAGCTTCCACCTTTTTCTTCTGAGGATTTAGCCCTTCAGAAGTAACTTCATGTCCCAAGAAGTTTACACGAGTGTGGCACCATTGAGCTTTCTGTAGGGATAATTTGACACCTGCCCTTTTAAGTTGGCTGAGGACGTGTTTAAGCTCTGCGATGTGTTTTTCAAAGTCTGTGCTTTTAATTAAAACATCATCAACATAAGATAAGGTCCCCCTTTCCAGTGCATCAGGCATAGCCTTATGCATGAATACAGCAAATTCATGTCCAGAATTTATGTATCCAAAAGGAAGTCTCTGAAATGCATATTGGACCTTTTGGAAGGAGAATGCCATCTTATACTGGTCCTCCTCATGTACCTTGATGGTCCAATATCCCTGTGCACAATCAATGGCAGTGAATATATTAGATCCCTGCATTTGTGCTAGGCACTGGTCAATGTATGGTACAGGCCAGCCAGACATGTACACTCGTTTGTTTAGCTGTCTTAAATCGGCACACAAACGCCATTGTCCATTGAGCTTAAGAACACCTAGAATAGGATTATTATAAGAGATGTGCACCTGTCGTATGATACCCCTTTCTTCCAAGTTCCTTATGATTTCTGCAAGAGAATCATATGAGGCTAAATGAAGACTTTATTGTTTAACAAAGACAGGTGGTTCATTGGGATCTGTTTGTATTCTTGCAATGTGAAAGTCTGTAGTACCACAGTCATAAGAATCCCTAGCAAAAATATCCTTGTACTCCATAAGGAGTTCTTGCAGCTGTTGGCGTTCATCATCACTGGAACAGCCATTAGCTAAGGATATTTGTTCTTCAACTATTTGCTGAAATCCTGGAAAGATTTCAGACTGTCCTATTTCATAGGCTTCTTCCAACCTACAGGTGAGATCCCCTTGATTATAGTTTACATTGCCCCCATGACTCAGGTAATTGGGGTAATCTTGCTGTTTGATCAGATGATCAAACACTAGAGAGGCTTCTTCAATTTTACAGATGCCTTCCTCTGAGCTGAAGGGATAAATAGACTGAATATTAAATAGACCCTCTGGCATAGATGCAAAGGATTGTTCTATTAATTGTTCATCAGTTAAGTATCCTTCAGTGATCAGCCCAATTACATTATTCTGGAATTCCAGTGCATATCCTATGGTAGTTCCCTTGGATAATGTTATATCCTGTAGGGTCATGTTATGCACAATAATATGTATTGGAACATTTCCAATATTCACCATAGGAGTGTAGGTCACTGTGACACCCAGATTTTGTATTCTATAGGAGAGGCAAATTAGTGTTTCAGAAGTTTTTAATTTCTATTCTGACCTCTCTTTACCTGTAAGGGTAAAAGAAATTTATCAGCCCCAGCAGGAATTATTACACAGCATATGGCAATTGCTGGTTTGATTTCAGGGCTGCATTTTCATCCTGAAATACTTCAGGGTCCCCCTTTAACCTGTTCCAGAGGCAAGAATTAATCAAATCTATTTGTATGGCATATCTATGTAAGATATCATTGCCAATGTATATTTGATTATGGGGAGTATTTAAAACTAAAAACAGGTGCTTCACTGACTTATTACCTATAGAGACAGATAATAAGCACTTAGCTGTGATGTTATAGCTCTCAAACCTGTTATCCAGGTTGTGGACACAGTGGTCTTGGGGAGAAAGATATTTAAACACTTTAGGTTCAGCTATTTGTGCTAATAAGCCTTTGCTTATATAGCTAGCTTCCTGTTGTAAACTCAACATGGCATATTTTGTTGTACCAAGGTCATGCATTTGTATAGGGATAAATAGATCCACTTTAAATCTCTCAATCCCTGTGAGGTATTGAGCGTGGCCTCCCCCCTTAGGGATTTTATGATCCCCCTTGTGGAGTAATATGGTTAATACATCGCCATCTAGGGAAATATTTGCTATCTTTCCCGGCGAAATTTTAAAAGTATTATCATCAGAGCCACTTAAAGGAGTCTGATCATCTATCTGTAAAATAGTGATTTCAGGTACAGAGTTATTCCTGAAATGAATCTCCACAGCATCTGGTTTCTCCTCCACTACGTGACAATTATGTCGGGGGCGAGATATACCAGATTTCTCATAATTGATAGGCCTTTTAACTTGTGACCAAATTACATTATTTATGCAATCAATTATGGTGCTTAATCGCTTCAGGAGATCACTACAAATAATTAAACGATCAGTTGGCAGATCCACTATAATGACAGGGTGTCTTATGACCCTGTTCCCCAATTTATATTTTAACCAGGCAGTACCATAAACTTTTAGAGAGTCAACTCCAACTCCTATTAGTACATAATACATAATACCTTCCTGCAGTTTCTATCATTTCACACATAAAATTTGCTTTCTTGTACATCTGTGGGCTTCACCACATGTTACCTGAATCCGCTGTGTCATTCGATGAAGAGGAAAACTTCGTACCTACCTGTTTCCCCCATGACAAGGTCAGCTGGGTTCTTGTGTACTGCATCTGTGGAAATAAGATTAAGAGAACACTGCAAAGGGAAAGCTTGGTTAATGCTATTAGGCCGAGGTTGCTCGTCATCACAGCTAAATCGTCCGTTTTTGTTCTGTGGGGAGAGAACATGATTAGTATCATTGACATTTATCATTACATTTTGTATATCTCTCCCCTCCCTTTCAGGTGATACTGCAGTATTTATGACTGTGCCTGTGGTCCACTGCTGACCACTGGCTGTACCCCTAAAAAAGTATTGTTCGGTTGCTGAGCCGTAGAAGGTTTACTCATATTAGTGAATTGTTTGCTCAACTGATTTAACTGGGTAAAAAGCATATCTACCTGATTGTTAGTGATTTCGTGAACCTTAAAATTTTGGTTTGCGAACGTCGGACTCAAACTTCCGCTACTGTTCGCGAACTTTAAAACCCACAAGAACTCTTTCTGGCCACAATAGTGATGGAAAAGTTATTTCAAGGGGACTAACACCTTGACTGTGGCATGCCGGAGGGGGATCCATGGCAAAACTCCCACGGAAAATTACATAGTTGATGCAGAGTCTGGTTTTAGCAGACTGATGTTTCACAGTCAAAAAAGTTTTTTTTAAAAAAAAATATTTACACTACTGTTATAACAAATATGATTGGTGGCACTAGTTGGCAAGTGGGCCTAGCACACACGCTGGGAGGCAGGCAACTGCAATTAGATTACACTAGCTGACTGATGTTTCACAGTCCAAAAAGTTTTTTTTAAAATATTTACAATACTGTTATAACAAATATGATTGGTGGCACTAGCTGGCAAGTGGGCCTGGCACACACGCTGGCAGGCAGGCAACTGCAATTCAATTGCACTAGCAGACTGATTATTCACAGTCAAAAAAGTTTTTATTTTAAATATTTACAATACTGTTATAACAAATATGATTGGTGGCACTAGTTGGCAAGTGGGCCTGGTACACACGCTGGGAGGAAGGCAACTGCAATTAGATTACACTAGCTGACTGATGTTTCACAGTCAAAAAAGTTTTTTTAAAATATTTACATTACTGTTATAAGAAATATGATTGGTGGCACTATTTGGCAAGTGGGCCTGGCACACACGCTGGGAGGCAGGCAACTGCAATTAGATTACACTAGCTGACTGATGTTTCACAGTCAAAAAAGTTTTTTTTTAAATATTTACAATACTGTTATAACAAATATCATTGGTGGCACTAGTTGGAAAGTGGGCCTGGCATACAGGCTGGCAGGCAGGCAGGCAACTTCAATTCAATTGCACTAGCAGACTGATGATTCACAGTCAAAAAAGTTTTTATTTTAAATATTTACAATACTGTTATAACAAATATGATTGGTGGCACTAGTTGGCAAGTGGGCCTGGCACACGCTGGGAGGAAGGCAACTGCAATTAGATTACACTAGCTGACTGATGTTTCACAGTCAAAAAAGGTTTTTTAAAAAATATTTACACTACTGTTATAACAAATATTATTGGTGGCACTAGTTGGCAAGTGGGCCTGGCACACATGCTGGGAGGCAGCCAACTGCAATTAGATTACACTAGCTGACTGATGTTTCACAGTCAAAAAAGGTTTTATTTTAAATATTTACAATACCGTTATAACAAATATGATTGTTGGCACTAGTTGGCAAGTGGGCCTGCCACACACGCTGGCAGGCAGGCAGGCAACTGCAATTCAATTGCACTAGCAGACTGATGATTCACAGTCAAAAAAGGTTTTATTTTAAATATTTACAATACTGTTATAACAAGTATGATTGGTGGCACTAGTTGTCAAGTGGGCCTGACACACATGCTGGCAGGCTGGCAACTGCAATTCAATTGCACTAGCAGACTGATGATTCACAGTCAAAAAAGTTTTTATTTTAAATATTTACAAAACTGTTATAACAAATATGATTGGTGGCACTAGTTGGCAAGTGGGCCTGGCACACATTCTGGCAGGCAGGCAACTTCAATTAGATTACACTAGCAGACTGATGTTTCACAGTCAAAAAAGTTTTTTTTTTAAATATTTTCCCTACTGTTATAACAAATATGATTGGTGGCACTAGTTGGCAAGTGGGCCTGGCACACACGCTGGGAGGAAGGCAACTGCAATTAGATTACACTATCTGACTGATGTTTCACAGTCAAAAAAGTTTTTTTTAAAAATATTTACAATACTGTTATAACAAATATGATTGGTGGCACTAGTTGGCAAGTGGGCCTGGTACACACGCTGGCAGGCAGGCAACTGCAATTCAATTGCACTAGCAGACTGATGATTCACAGTCAAAAAAGTTTTTATTTTAAATATTTACAATACTGTTATAACAAATATGATTGGTGGCACTAGTTGGCAAGTGTGCCTGGCACACACGCTGACAGGCAGGAAACTGCAATTCAATTGCACTAGCAGACTGATGATTCACAGTCAAAAAAGTTTTTATTTTAAATATTTACACTACTGTTATAACAAATATGATTCGTGGCACTAGTTGGAAAGTGGGCCTGGCACACACGCTGGCAGACAGGCAACTGCAATTAAATAACACTAGCAGACTGATGTAAAAGTTTTTTTTTAAAAAGTTACACTAATGTTACAACAGATAGGAGTGGTGGCACTGAGGATGGAAGTAGGCACAGTATATGCTGGCAGCCTGACACACAGGCTGGCACTAGTGGCAGGCTGGCCTAGCAACTAAAATTAAATAACACTAGAAGACTGATGTAAAAGTTTTTTTTTACAAAATTTAAACTAATGTTACACCAGATAGGAGTGGTGGCACTGAGGATGGAAGTAGGCACAGTATATACTGGCAGCCTGACACACAGGCTGGCACTTGTGGCAGCCAGGCTGGCCTGGCAACTAAAATTAAATAACACTAGAAGAGGACTGATGTAAAAGTTTTTTTTAAAAAAATGTACACTAATGTTACACCAGATATAAGTGGTGGAAAACAGAGCTATTAATCACAGTATATGATGTGGGCCTAACACACAGGCCTGATGGAAAATTAAATTAGATTACACTAGCAAATGATGTAAAAGTTTTTTTTTTGTTTTTTTTTACACTAATGTTACACCAGATATCAGTGGTGGCACAGAAGAATTAATCACAGTATATGATGTGGGCCTGAAACACAGGCCTGATAGAAAATTAAATTAGATTACACTAGCAAAATGATGTAAAAGTTTTTTTTTTTTTTTTTTTTACACTAATGTTACACCAGATATCAGTGGTGGCACAGAGCAATTAATCACAGTATATGATGTGGGCATGACACACAGGCCTGATAGAAAATGAAATTAGATTACACTAGCAAAATGATGTAAAAGTTTTTTATTTTTTTATTTTACACTAATGTTACACCAGATATCAGTGGTGGCACAGAGCAATTAATCACAGTATATGATGTGGGCATGACACACAGGCCTGATAGAAAATGAAATTAGATTACACTAGCAAAATGATGTAAAAGTTTTTTTTTAAAATTTACACTAATGTTAAGCAGATATCAGTTGTGGCGCAGAGCAATTAATCACAGTATATGTTGTGAGCCTGACACACAGGCCTGATAGAAAATGAAATTAGATTACACTAGCAAAATGATGTAAAAGTTTTTATTTTTTATTTTACACTAATGTTACACCAGATATCAATGGTGGCACAGAGCAATTAATCACAGTATATGATGTGGGCTTGACACACAGGTCTGTTAGAAAATGAAATTAGATTACACTAGCAAAATGATGTAAAAGTTTTTTTTTTTTTAAATGTACACTAATGTTAAGCAGATATCAGTGGTGGCACTAATCACAGTATATGCTGTAAGCCTCACACACAGGCTGACAGCCAGGCAAATGCAAATAAAATTACAAATAATAAAAAAAAAAAACGACTGAAGTTCTAGCCCTAAAAAGGGCTTTTTGGGCTGAAGTTCTAGCCCTATAAAGGGCGTTTTGGGGTGCTGTCCTTACAGCAGAGATTAGATGAGTCCTTCAGGACTGTAGTGGACACTAAATACACTAGCCTAGCTATCTATTTCCCTATAAAATCACCAGCAGCAGCACTAACCCTCCTCTCACTAAGAATGCAGGATAATAATGAATCTAAAATGGCTGCTACCCAGGAGCTGGGAGGGTCTGTTAGGGAGTGTCTGCTGCTGATTGGCTCAAATGTGTCTGCAGGGTGTGAGATACAGGGTCAAAGTTTCCTCAATGATGACGAATAGGGGGCGGATCAAACATTGCATAGGTTCGCCCGCCGCAGCGAACGCGAACAAGCTAAGATCGCCAGGAACTGTTCTCTGGCAAACAGTTTTGTTACATCACTACTGATTGTAGGCAGGAAACTGCAATTCAATTGCACTAGCAGACTGATGATTCACAGTCAAAAAAGTTTTTATTTTAAATATTTACACTACTGTTATAACAAATATGATTTGTGGCACTAGTTGGAAAGTGGGCCTGGCACACACGCTCTCAGACAAGCAACTGCAATTAAATAACACTAGTAGACTAGTAGACTGATGTAAAAAAAATTTTTTTTTTTTAAAATTACACTAATGTTACAACAGATAGGAGTGGTGGCACTGAGGATGGAAGTAGGCACAGTATATGCTGGCAGCCTAACACACAGGCTGGCACTAGTGGCAGGCTGGCCTGGCAACTAAAATTAAATAACACTAGAAGACTGATGTAAAAGATTTTTTTTACAAAATTTAAAGTAATGTTACACCAGATAGGAGTGGTGGCACTGAGGATGGAAGTAGGCACAGTATATGCTGGCAGCCTGACACACAGGCTGGCACTAGTGGCAGCCAGGCTGGCCTGGCAACTAAAATTAAATAACACTAGAAGAGGACTGATGTAAAAGTTTTTTTTTTTTAAAAAATTTACACTAATGTTACACCAGATATAAGTGGTGGAAAACAGAGCTATTAATCACAGTATATGATGTGGGCCTGACACACAGGCCTGATGGAAAATGAAATTAGATTACACTAGCAAAATTATGTAAAAGTTTTTTTTTAAAAATTTACACTAATGTTAACCAGATATCAGTGGTGGCACAGAAGAATTAATCACAGTATATGATGTGGGCCTGACACACAGGCCTGATAGAAAATGAAATTAGATTACACTAGCAAAATGATGTAAAAGTTTTTTTTTTTTAATTTTACACTAATGTTACACCAGATATCAGTGGTGGCACAGAGCAATTAATCACAGTATATGATGTGGGCCTGACACACAGGCCTGATAGAAAATGAAATTAGATTACACTATCAAAATAATGTAAAAGTTTTTTTATTTTATTTTACACTAATGTTACACCAGATATCAGTGGTGGCACAGAGCAATTAATCACAGTATATGATGTGGGCCTGACACACAGGCCTGTTAGAAAATGAAATTAGATTACACTATCAAAATGATGTAAAAGTTTTTTTTTTTTAAATTTACACTAATGTTAAGCAGATATCAGTGGTGGCACTAATCACAGTATATGCGGTGAGCCTCACACACAGGCTGACAGCCAGGCAAATGCAAATAAAATGACAAATAATAATAAAAAAAATGACTGAAGTTCTAGCCCTAAAAATGGCTTTTGGGGCTGATGTTCTAGCCCTAAAAAGGGCTTTTTGGGGTGCTGTCCTTACAGCAGATATTAGATGAGTCCTTCAGGACTGTAGTGGACACTAAATACACTAGCCTAGCTATCTATTTCCCTATAAAATCACCAGCAGCAGCACTAACCCTCCTCTCACTAAGAATGCAGGATCATAATGAATCTAAAATGGCTGCTACCCAGGAGCTGGGAGGGTCTGTGAAGGAGTGTCTGCTGCTGATTGGCTCAAATGTGTCTGCGGGCTGTGAGATACAGGGTCAAAGTTTCCTCAATGATGACGAATAGGGGGCGGATCGAACATTGCATATGTTTGCCCGCCGCAGCGAACGTGAACAAGCTAAGATCACCGGGAACTGTTCTCTGGCAAACAGTTTGCGACATCACTACTGATTGTACAAGTTACCTCTACCCCTGGGCCTATCTCTTGTTGCCCCATAATAATGATTCCTGGACCATTGGGTTCCCTCAGAATCAGGGCCCCTATTTCTATTCTGGCGTGGTTGCCCCTGGGGTTCAGCTTGTTCAGCGTTATGATTTTGGGGAGCAGTATATATTTGGGGTGTCTGGTTACCCTGAGAATATCTTTGCCGTCTATTGTATCTACCTTTGCGTGGGTACCAATTATTTGGTGAGTATTCTCTTTGTGAGTAATTATTCACCTGATTATGTCCCCCACTTTGGTTATAGTCTCCCTGTGCCTCAGCCCGTGTAGGGGAGGGGGCAGAGTTAAACCTCTGTGGAGATGGCCTGTTTTGACTAGCCACCTCTGCGTAGGTTTTCTTTTTAGACTCCAAATTGAGGGGGCTAGGTGACATCCTAGTTTCTTTTACAATTTTGGGTTTTGATTCCTTTTTAACCCCCTGCTAACTGGACTGCTGAATAGAGTATAATTTAGTACTTTGATCAGCCATTCCAATGAGCGGTCCTCATCAAAATCTCTATCTAAGTTAATTTTGATGGGTGTAGGCAGTGCTTCAAAAAATAAATTTACATATTCTGAGCCATCAAATCTGGGATTATCTTCAGCCATACTGTACGCATTTTTCAATTCAGAAAGGAACTCAATGGGACTTTGATTCGCACAACACTTTAAACCATATACCGCTATTTCCGCGGCAGTTTTAGTGCAATATTGCCCGAATTCTTTTCTGCATTGTTGTTTTATTTCACTCCAGGAATGAATATTCATATCCTTTAGTGAAGTAAAGAATTTGTGATGCTTACTGTCAAATACCCAGGGCAGAAATTCAATTTTTAATTTCTCACTTGTAACATTCATTATAGCTAATGCATTTTCAAAAGCCTCTAAATGATCAATTACAGATTTTGTTCCCTTATTGGAGAATATAGGTACTGCACCCTCTATGAAAGTAACTATTTTATGGGAATCATAGACCTTATTAGATTTACTTTGGGATTCTCTATTAGAGTTTTCCTTATCCGCACTAGCTGCGTTATAGCCGTTTCCTGGATTTACATCATGAGGTGATTGTCTATTTGGGAAATCTATTTCTGACCCATTAGGGGTCATTTGTCTATACTCTTCCATATATTTTTGTACCTCATCCCTGACGCGTTCTCTAAAGGAGTTAGCAGTATCTGCATTATTCTCACTGTTAATATAGGGGTTTTCATTATGGCGATATGACCTTTTTAACTCGTTTAATTCTCTCTGGCTTTGCGCAAGCTGTTTATTTAATTATTGTATCTGTGCGAGTAAGTCTATGTTATGCTTATCTAAGGCGGTTAGGTTTTGGGCAAATTCATCCATTTTATTTTTGGCTATTTCTAAATCCTCTTCACATAATATATCAGCCTATGGCACGGTTATAACACAATATATTTAAATAATTATCCTTTAAAATAAACCCTCAATCAATATGCATCTACTAAAAATTATAAAATGAATACAAATATCTGAATTATTTTATTTAGTTAATATCTATGAACATTTTGAAATATATTTGTAATACCAGAATATGAAACACTATTATACACGTTAAAAACAACTATTAAAGGGACAGTCTACACCAGAATTTTTATTGTTTTAAAAGATAGATAATCCCTTTATTACCCATTTCCCAGTTTTGCATAGCCAACACAGTTATAATAATATACTTTTAACCTCTGTGATTATCTTGTATCTAAGCCTCTGCAAACTGCCCCTTTTTTCAGTTCTTTTGACAGACTTGCAGTCTAGCCAATCAGTGCCTGCTCTCAGATTACTTCACGTGCACGAGCACAGTGTTATATATATGAAATATGTGAACTAACACCCTCTAGTGGTGAAAAACTGTTGAAATGCAATCTGAAAGAGGTGGGCTTCAAGGTCTAAGAAATTAGTATATGAACCTCCTAGGTTAAGCTTTCAACTAAGAATACCAAGAGAACAAAGTAAAATTGGTGATAAAAGTAAATTGGAAAATTGTTTAAAATTACATGCTCTATCTGAATCATGAAAGTTTATTTTGGCCTATACTGTCCCTTTAAGATACACTATACTTCTTACAAAGCTTACAAAAGTTTACCTTTAAAAACCAGCCTTATTTACAAATAGCTTTTCATACAATTAATACAGTGGGACTAAAGTAACAGCTACTACTATTCAGCAATACAATTAACAGTGCTAATAAACAATAGAACAATATATATATTCAGCTGTTTAACTGCAATTTATCCTAATGCAATTTTAATTCACAACATCAGAAATTTCACAGATAAGTTACTTAACCTATAAGATACAAATTTAACACTATATAGGGCTGTGGCTATCATGTTTTAAAATACAAATTGCTCTTTTTAATCTATTTATTATAATTTAACTGTAGTGACTATGCTCTTACCAATAATCTTGCATATTTTACCAGGGTAGACAGCAATCGATATCCAATATCTCTTAACAAGAATGATCTAACCTCAGAAGACCAAGATTGGGGGTATCTGCATATGGAGCATATAGATAGCCGTTTGCTTTGTAATAACTGTCGCCAGAGATCACAGCAGCCATTCAGTAGGTTATTAGAAGTAAAAAAGAGGGCGCCACATAGTGTAATAAAGTTTGATCAAAAGGCATACAAAGTGGAATCAAAAAGGCTTACCAAAGGGATAGGCACCGTACTGTGACCGGTGCTATCAGGCGGACTAACACTCTCAGTGGTTAGCACACTGATGGATCTGTGATCTGCTGCGTCTGTATGAGGGCAAGTGGGTTCTGTGTGACTCTGGTCTGGGTGAACAACCTTCTTATCAAGAGCTATATCGCAATGCTGCAGACAGTATAAAATCCGTTGGCCCTTCCAACGTCAGAATCCAAACGAAGGACAACTTCCATGAATTAAAAATTCTTTATTCCATACAAGTACCGCTACGCGTTTCTCGACCGTTAACTGGTCGTTTCATCAGGCATAAAACAATGGATACAATTGATACAAAGTTAAGACCTTAAATACAGGTGTGTTTAAAAACGGAAGTTGTCATAATACCTCAAACAGACCAATAGTAGCTTAGTTTGCATTGTGAGTATGGTTCACACTGAGTACAATGTAAACCTGTGAGTTAACCCATTAGTCTGATAAAATTATATATCTAAAACGATGTTGGTAAAACATTAACAAACATGACATACTATTGACAAAATGATCGTATCTATATTAGAGTTGACATTCTAATCAATCGACCAAAAAAAAAGGGGAAAAAGAAAAAGGAGTGTGTTTGTTTAGAAAAAAATCGGCAACATGGTGAAATAATGTTGCAATCAATATATTAAATATGTGTAGCTTAGAAGTATGTAAATTTGAAGAAATAAAATTGAAATCTAAAAATGGAACTCTACAGCTCTGGGAAAGATACACAAAGAAAAAGATAACGCTAAGCAAGGTAAACTGTTGAACTTTGAATGCTCTATTTTGTAATAATGGAGAAGATTTGTAACTTGATTGTTAATTGTTGAAGTTGCTAGATATGGACTTTGTGGAGTATCTGATTAGAAATTTCATTGTATTAGCACATGAGTTTTGTTTTTAACAATGACAAATGCGATATATTAATTTTAGAAAAATTGTATAATATAGGAAATAAATGAATACATCCCTAAAGTAGGCATAATGTATGATGGAAATATAAATCTAATAAGATTTTTTCTCTGGGGAAAAAACAAACAAAAATTTAAAAAATATATAAAAAAAATATTATTATATATATAAAAATGCTTTTTATATATTTATATAAATATGATTAGTTCGATTTATTTTATGTTTCCCAACAAGATTATTTGTTAGTGTTATCATCTTATTAATACGCTATAATGTCCTTACATAAATTTAGCATAGTGAATAAATTCACAATGCTGCATGAACATTTGTTTAGTTTTATATAAATCGGTGTATATAGGGTAGTGGCAAAATGAGTACAAAATGATTTGTGTAATCCTAATTTAGCTGCTGCTTTGGGATTCTAGCTGGTAGGGCAAATTCTATGTGTAATGGAATAGAATGAATGTATATGAAATTAGTTCGTTTAACTTATGTTCTACTATAATGTCTATGTTATAGAGGTGATGGCCCATATTTGCCATATAATTACGGAATAGATGAACTATAAAAAATCGTTGTTGTTTGGAGCATGTATGCGATTGTGATTCAGATAAACTGAAAATTCGTTATTATTTAAACAATATGGGAGCAAACTCGAAATAAAATACATAGTCCAGAATATGTAAATATAAAAATATGATTAGAAACATAATGTCTCAAACTGATGTGTATGTAAGAATATTATATAGTGTAAAGGGATATCACATCTAGGTCTGTACTTAGGCACAAAACCTAAAAACAAAATTATATATGTATGGTGTGCGATATTACTGTCCATGTCTATATATCTGGTATAAAAGTTGAAAAAAAATTTTACAACAAAAAATTGATAATAGCAACATGGTTGTGTGTGTTGTGAGAATGTATAAACTGTAATTTTCGGGATGATATATGAGAATGAGAATGGATGTATGACTTGCTATACGGGAATGTAATCTGCCTGTGTACTTTTCATATGACCAGGGGAAACTGTAAATCTATGAAAAATGTGATAGGGAGGAAAAAGGGGAAGGGGGGGCAGCTGGGTCCAGGAAGGCATTAGTTGAAGGCTGCTAGGTCCAGGTTGGCATTTAAACCTTCGGGAAACAATGTTTTCAGTTTGAAAATCCAAAAAGTTTCCCGTTGTCTGAGTTTGTTAATTCTATTGTAATCTGATGACTTGGGGATGAAATCTATAGGCAAATATTTGAAAATGTAGGGATTGCCCTGATGTTTTGTTAGACAATGGTTGGGGACACTATGTTTAATTTTTGTTTTCTTACAATTTTTACAGTTGTGAAAATGTTCCCCCCACCTTGTTTTGGCCTTCCTGGAGGTGCGGCCCACATATTGTAGGCCGCATATACACTGTAATAAATATATAATGAAAGAAGAATCACAGTTGTAAAAACCTTGGATGGGAAATGTTCCACTGGTGGTTCGAGACTTAAAAAGTTTTGTACCAAATTTAATGTATTGACAGGACTTACATCCAGTTTTACCACATTTATATACTCCCTGTAAACCAAAAATGCCTTTCTTAATTTTGTTAGTGTCTTTGGATCTCTGTTGTGTGTGTTTGACTATTTTGCTCGGTGCTAGTTTACTTCTCAAAGTTGGAGCTCTCCTATAAAGATTCTTGGTTTGTCCTGTACAATGTTTTTTTTAATATGGGGTCCCTTTGGATGACATGCCAATGTTTACAAATTATCCGTTGTATTTTATGGAAACTATTGTTATATTGAGTGATGAACATAGTATTTCTCTGATTGGTTGGTTTATCAAATGCTGAATTAGTATTGCTTTTCTTAAGTAATATTTTGTTTCTATCTAAAAGTTTGGTTTTCGTTAAGGCCTGATCTAAAATATGGACTGGATAGCTTTTCTCTATGAATCTATTGTATAAAATTTGACTCTGTTCCAGAAAGGTTTTATAATCCGAACAATTCTTCCTAATGCGTCTAAACTGACTGTAAGGGACATTATTAATCCAACTTCTATGATGGTTACTGTGGTATTCTAGATAGCTGTTACTATCTACATCCTTGAAGAACGTTTTGGACATTATAGTCTGATCGGGTCCCCAACTGAGTACCAGATCTAAATATTCTATTGAATCAGATTGTATATTGGCCGTGAAAGTGATTCCCATATCATTGTTATTGAGATGTGAAATGAAAGATTCTGCTGATTCGAGGTTGCCATTCCATATGAACAAAAGATCATCTATATAACGGCCATAGAATACCAGGTCAGCCCCAAAGTCCGCATGATGAATATACACCTCCTTGAATAATCCCATAAAGAGATTAGCGAAACTTGGGGCGAACCTGGTACCCATGGCCGTTCCCCTAATCTGTAAATAAAAACAATCCAAATATAAAAAATAATTGTGTTGTAAGATGTACTTAATGCATTCTAAAATAAAAGCTTTTTGTTCTTTAGGTAAATAGGGGTCATGTTCTAGAAAATGGGATACTGACGATACTCCTAGATCATGGGTGATATTTGAATATAAGGAACTGACATCGCATGTGATCCAAAATTTCTTCGTATTTGTGAGAGTCAGATCTTGTAACAGTTGTAAAAGATGAGTGCTATCTCTGATGTAAGAGGGAAGTGTTATTACAAATTTCTGTAAAAATTGATCTATATAAAATGATAAATTGTAAGTTAGATTGCCAATCCCAGCTATGATGGGACGCCCAGGAGGGTTATTTTTATCCTTATGGATTTTGGGGAGATGGTAATAGTGCGCGATACTGGGATTGTCTGTTTTCAAAAATTCCCTTTCGTCTTTATTTAGTATTCCCTGTAGAAAACCCTTTCCTATTAATTTTTGATAGGTCTGTAAGAAGAGAGGGGTGGGATCCTGAGATAGCATTTTATAATAGTTATAGTCTCCTAGGATTCTTTCTGCTTCTTTGGTTTAATCTTTGTAATCCTGAATTATAATACCCCCTCCCTTATCCGCATCGCAAATTACAATATTTGGATTATTCTGTAGACTATATAGTGCTTTTTTATGTCTATGAAATGAGTAATTTTTCTTTTTAGCAGTTGATTTGAGAAGTTTCTCGCAGTCTTCTAAGACCATGTTTTGGTATAGTTCAATGTATTTGTTATTGATATTAGTGGGATTGAAGTTAGATTTATTTTTGACTGTAGTGTGTATGTAATCTTCAAACAAATGATCAGTTAAAACCTCAATGTTTGCCGTTATACATGGGATTGATTTGTTAGATGCCATGTTATCAGTTACTATCACCTGGAAATCTGTGTTACTGTATGGGTCTTTATTTAATTTTTTATTTGCAAAATATTTTTGTAAAGATAATTTGCGTGTGAAATTGTTCACATCCACGAATAGATTAAAATTGTTTGGAGAATTGGGTGGACAAAAAGACAGGCCTTTCTTGAGAACTCTTTTTTCTTCAATAGATAATGTATATGATGACAAATTAAATAAGCCCTGATTTAGTCCGAATAATTCTGCTTTCTTGGCGGCAATGCCTCTGCCCCTACAACCTCGTTTTCTGGTATAAGTGGTCTTTTGGCCGACCTTGTCGGAAAATTGTCTGTTCTTGTGTTGAGGCCTGTCCCTAAAAAAGGAGGTGGAGGATTATTACTGGTGCTAGGACTTTCTACATTGTCCAATGTTGTGAGTGGGCTATATCTATTATGATGTTCATATTGTTCAAAATTGGTATTGGGTGTTTGTGGACTGTCATTGTGGGTCCAGATATGGTTCGTTGGTGAATCTAAAATCGGTCGTCTGTAATGGCGTTGCATATTATTGTGGTCATTATAATCACGTGTAGTGTTATGTTCACCCTGTAATTTATGGTGACTACTATGATTCCATGTGTTACCTTGGTGTGATAATGTATGGGCTCCTTTATGTTGATAAGCTTGAGCTGTCTGATAGGAAGTGTTGTGAGCAACAGAGGTGTTGTTATCCTTGTGTACCTGTTCCCTATTAGAACTGTGTACTTGATCTCTATTGAAATGTTGTTAATGTTGTTGTGGTTTATTGTGAAAATGTGATTTTTGTGATCTGTTAGGCTGTGTATTATAATTGTGCTGGGCCCTATTGTAAAAGGGAGACAAGTTCTGTCTATAATGACCTTCCTTGTGGGTTCTTTGTTCCATATTGGACCTTAGGGTTCTGTGACTGAATGTATTGTTGTGTATGGAATTATGAGATGATGTTTTATTTTCAAAAGACTGTGAAGATTTGTAATGATTATTCTTATTATGATGTACAGTTCTCCACCCTTGGTGGTTCTGAGGGGCAGAGCTGTTTGGAAGCGTATTCTCTTTTCGATTGAAGGTGTAAACACAATCATTTATGTAATCCTCATGGTCCCTTTGCAATTTTCTATTTTTAGTATTAACGATATTCTCTTGGAACCTGTCAGTGCGTTCATTTATCTCCTTCAAAATTTTACCATAATCGGGGTTTTGTTGATAGACCCTAAGATCCGTCTGTATTTTATCTATATTAGTACTGCTTTGACTATAAAGTTGGCGTCTATGTTCTATCAAAATTTTCATTAAATTAAAAGAGCATTCATTGAGTGCCTCATACCACTTTTTTAAAAGCGCGGGATCATCTTTAAAAGAACAATGTTTAAAGATCCTCAATCCTCTAGGGATGTAATTAACCTCTGTGTATTTCTCCAGAGCCGTGAAATCCCACCAGTGTCTATGTTCTTTATTTAATTATTCCTCTAATAAATAAAAAAGGTCTCTCATGGGTTTAATTTCATTGCTATCAGAGATGATTTCAGAAATGTTTTTATCCTTGGACAAATTAAAACTTAATCTTTTGGAACTACGTACCTCTTTGGACTGCATTTTGTCTGACAATTGTGAATTCGCAAGGTGTCCAAAGGGGAAATTATTGCCAAATGGTAACTACAATGTCAGATAAGCGATAGGATCAATGGTAATGATAATGGTGTGTGTTTGTAACAATGGGTTACAGGAGTGTTTGTAAAAGTAATGTGTATGTCAAATGTGAGATCGAATGGGTGATGATAATAATTAGGTGTTGTACAAGTGCAAAAGCTTGTGTAATGTGATGGATAATCAAACTAAAAATATCAGGATAAAAAATGAACCTGAATCCACTATTTGACTTGTATAAAAATTAATAATTGATACGGGGTCGACTGCCCTTGGTGTATGGTGTGCAGGAAGTGTGAATATATCTAAATAATAAACCTAGTTGGTGGTAGGTTAAATCTAAAACTAAAAACTGACTACCAATGTGTAAACAAAAAATACGTGAGACATTAACATAAGTGACCAGTGTATTCTAGGCTCTCATAGACAATATTGGCAATATATAAAAAAATACTGAATAGTAAAATTAGATTAGCCTCTCTCTCTCTCAAAGCATGGGGTTAAATCATCTGATATCACCCGCTCCCTTTTTTTGTTTAGTAACCATCATTTGTGAAATTGGAAACGCCCAAACGGAAACCTTGTCTCGGATTGGCCCTTTGAAATTGAACATGGATTGGTTCATCTGGGAATTATCTTTTAACAGTCAATCGTCTCCTGGTTCCAATACCTGCATCTGTCCATCGGGGGGCCACATGACACACAAAACAAATACACCTAACCATTTCTAAACATTTCAAAGAGATTATTTCTTTAAAATATGTTATAACTGCCATAATTTCCTTATATTAATAAATTTACAATATCAATCGCAGATGGGGCAGTATTACATCACCTCTCTGATCATTTTGATATGAAACATCATGTGTCTAACATTATATTATATTAAAATAATTTATCCTGTTAATTATTCTGAAATTAATAGCAATTATATATCTAATATGTTTTCAGAGCTGTGTTTAAACTTTCATAACAATCTAGTATATAATCATATGACATGATTCAGGTATCCCATGCAGGCACTTCATCTGAAAAATAGAAAAATTATGTTACATATAATGAGACCATGGGATTATTACAGTTTGAATCTATTTTTCATATATCTATTCACTGCAGCAATTATTTATTTAGTATAATACGTACCATTTCAACATATATATACATATATGGGCTATTTGAATAATTTCAAACATATCTGAAACTATTGGCCTCATTCCCTTTGTAAAATGTATTTAATTTTACTTATTCTTCATGGATTTTAAATGCTAATCTGTTTGCTCTCAGTAAGTTTTAAAGTTACACCATAGCACGTGTCTTTGCTGGCTAAAGTATTCACTGCCCCACCCACATAGCATGGGGCCAATCCATGAGTAGTTGTAAAAGTCACAATACAACATACAGGGAGTGCAGAATTATTAGGCAAGTTGTATTTTTGAGGATTAATTTTATTATTGAACAACAACCATGTTCTCAATGAACCCAAAAAACTCATTAATATCAAAGCTGAATAGTTTTGGAAGTAGTTTTTAGTTTGTTTTTAGTTATAGCTATTTTAGGGGGATATCTGTGTGTTCAGGTGACTATTACTGTGCATAATTATTAGGCAACTTAACAAAAAACAAATATATACCCATTTCAATTATTTATTTTTACCAGTGAAACCAATATAACATCTCAACATTCACAAATATACATTTCTGACATTCAAAAACAAAACAAAAACAAATCAGTGACCAATATAGCCACCTTTCTTTGCAAGGACACTCAAAAGCCTGACATCCATGGATTCTGTCAGTGTTTTGATCTGTTCACCATCAACGTTGCGTGCAGCAGCAACCACAGCCTCCCAGACACTGTTTAGAGAGGTGTACTGTTTTCCCTCCTTGAAAATCTCACATTTGATGATGGACCACAGGTTCTCAATGGGGTTCAGATCAGGTGAACAAGGAGGCCATGTCATTAGATTTTCTTCTTTTATACCCTTTCTTGCCAGCCACGCTGTGGAGTACTTGGACGCGTGTGATGGAGCATTGTCCTGCATGAAAATCATGTTTTTCTTGAAGGATGCAGACTTCTTCCTGTACCACTGCTTGAAGAAGGTGTCTTCCAGAAACTGGCAGTAGGACTGGGAGTTGAGCTTGACTCCATCCTCAACCCGAAAAGGCCCTACAAGCTCATCTTTGATGATACCAGCCCAAACCAGTACTCCACCTCCACCTTGCTGGCGTCTGAGTCGGACTGGAGCTCTCTGCCCTTTACCAATCCAGCCACGGGCCCATCCATCTGGCCCATCAAGACTCACTCTCATTTCATCAGTCCATAAAACTTTAGAAAAATCAGTCTTGAGATATTTCTTGGCCCAGTCTTGACGTTTCAGCTTGTGTCTCTTGTTCAGTGGTGGTCGTCTTTCAGCCTTTCTTACCTTGGCCATGTCTCTGAGTATTGCACACCTTGTGCTTTTGGGCACTCCAGTGATGTTGCAGCTCTGAAATATGGCCAAACTGGTGGCAAGTGGCATCTTGGCAGCTGCACGCTTGACTTTTCTCAGTTCATGGGCAGTTATTTTGCGCCTTGGTTTTTCCACACGCTTCTTGCGACCCTGTTGACTATTTTGAATGAAACGCTTGATTGTTCGATGATCACGCTTCAGAAGCTTTGCAATTTTAAGAGTGCTGCATCCGTCTGCAAGATATCTCACTATTTTTTACTTTTCTGAGCCTGTCAAGTCCTTCTTTTGACCCATTTTGCCAAAGGAAAGGAAGTTGCCTAATAATTATGCACACCTGATATAGGGTGTTGATGTCATTAGACCAACCCCTTCTCATTGCAGAGATGCACATCACCTAATATGCTTAATTGGTAGTAGGCTTTCGAGCCTATACAGCTTGGAGTAAGACAACATGCATAAAGAGGATGATGTGGTCAAAATACTAATTTGCCTAATAATTCTGCACTCCCTGTATTTTCTGTTTAGCTAGCAATGCAGACGTGTATTTGATGTTTAGGGGCAATTAACACCTATGTGCATAAAAACTGTTTCCCTATGATTTTGACCAGCTTCAAGAGGGTATTCCAGACACCTCGTCCTCACTCACAGCATGGGATACAGAGTGCTATGAAATTTGCACTTCCTAATTAAGAAGCAAATGTTTCAGTGTCAGAGGGAAATTTTAATTTCAAATCTGGTATGGATTTCATTTTCACACTCTAGCTAGAAATGTCTCTGGAGACATTTTGTCTGCAATTGAGTTCTGGAATGTGTATTCAACTTGTGGGGGTTTTGTGAATCAAATCCTGACATCAGAATTTCAACCCTATTTCAGTAATATCTGATAAAAATATGGTTTCATACATAAACACATTTCCCTGTTTTATTGACATATATATATATTATGTCATTTACCTGTACCCTGACAGGGGTGGAGATTTTGGAAGAAGGGGGGAAAATAAGGAGCTCAGTTTTGGAGAGATTTAGCTTGAGGTAGTGAGAGAACATCCAGGAAGAGATGTGAGAAAGACGGGTTAAAAAGGAAGGGGATAGGTCTGGTGCAGAGAAGTAGATTTGGGTGTCATCGGAATATAAAGGATATTGGAGGTGTGGGACTTAATTAGTGAACCTAATGATGACGTGTAGATTGAGAAGAGAAGGGGACCGAGGTCAGAGCCTTGCAGTACCCCGACAGAAAGTGGTGACGGGGCAGAGGAGGCCCCAGAGAAGGCTACACTAAAGGTATGGTTGACAGGTAGGAAGAGAACCACAAGAGAGCTGTGTCACAGATGCTGAAGGATTGTAGGGTTTGGAGCAAAAGGGTGGTCAACAGTATCCTACATGTAGAACAATACTAGTCTACTCACTGCAAGTCATAGTATTATTGGAGCGATCTTTCGTCTTTTATCCTATGGTATATTTTTAACCTTTGCAAGTTTTTAATATTGTGAGACATGGATCCATGCATTTTGTTTTAACATTGTATGTATGTTACCTATATTAGTGTTTATATTGTATTAAACTGTATCTACCTCTTTGAGCCTTTTAAGCTTTTTTAGCGCTTAATATTATCCATTTACCCTTACTTCTCTTATTAGCCCACTAGGAGGCTAGTATAATAGTAAGCTTAAGGCTCCCTAGCATTAGTGCTCGGTTCACACACCATATTTCCGGTGGTCAACAGTATCAAAGGCTGCGGACAGATCAAGGAGGATAAGCAGAGAGAAGTGGCCTTTTGATTTTGCTGTAAGTAGGTTGTTAGTAACCTTAACGATTGCTGTCTCTCTGGAGTGATGGGGACGAAATCCAGATTGCAGTGGGTCAAGAAGGGAGTTTAATGTAAGGAAATGGGATAGGTGTGCATATACTAGCTTTTTGAGAAGTTTTGAGGCAATAGGGAGGAAGGAAATAGGGCAGTAGTTGGATGGGGAAGTTGGATCATGGGAAGGTTTTTTGAGGATAGATGTGACCAGTGCATGTTTCATAGATGAGGTAAATATACCGGTGCTGAGGGAGAGGTTGAAAATGTGTGTGAGTATAGGGGTAAGGGTAGAAGAGTGGGAGGGGTAGCTGTGAGGGGATAGGGTCAAGGTGACAGGTAGTGAGGTGAGAGCGCAGAAACGTCTTCCTCAGTAACAGAGGAGAAAGAATTAAGTTTATGGCTATGTGGGTTGTGGTTGATTGCGATCGTTTGAGCGGGTGAGAGAATGGAAATATGTTGAGAGCTGATTTTGTTTCTAATGGACTCAATTTTGTTATTGAAGTGGCTTGCAAAGTCTTGAGCTGACAGAGAAGTTGTATTAGGAGGTGGGGATGGTTTTGAAAGTGGAGAACAGACATTTTTGGTTTGAAAAAAGATTAGAGATAAGAGTAGAGAAGTAATGTTGCTTATAGAGATTAAGGGCGGAGTAGTAGGAGTTCAAGATGAATTTGTAATGAAGAAAATCAGCTGAACTCAGAGATTTTCTCCAGTGCGGCTCAGCAGTGCGGGAACATCTGCATAGGTACGGTGTCAGAGTAGTATGCCAGTGCTGAGGATGAGTGTGCGATTTCCGAGCTGTGGTAAGAGGGACCAGATTGTCAAGGATGGATGTAAGGGTGAAATTATAATGGCAGATAGATTGGTCAGGGCAGGAAAAGGAGGAGAAGGATGAGAGGAAAGGTTTGAGGGAATTAGCAAGCTGTTGCTGATCTAATGACATAATGCTTCTGTGAAGTTTGGAATGAGGAATAAAAGGAGAGAGAGTTGTAGGGAGGGATAATATGTTGCAAGTGAGGAGATGGTGGAGAGGGAGTGACCGTCTTTGTGAGAGAGAGAATCAGTCTATTGTGACAAACCGAAAGAAGAAGTGAGTTGCAGAAGTTGTTTTGCAGAGGAGGCAGTGGGATTGTCAAGAGGGATGATGAAGTCACCAAGAATGAGGTTAAGGGGTGTCTGAGTAAATGAAATAAGGTAGCCAGGCAGCCAAGTGATCTATAAATTGAGTTTAGGAGCCAGGGGGTCGGTATATGACTGCAACACATATAGAGAGGGGAGAGAATAAGCAAATCATGTGTGTTTCGGATGAGGAAAATGTGAGGGAAGAGATGGGTTGTATTTGTTGAAAGGTGCAACGAGAGGAAAGTAAAATACCTACACCACCTCCTTGTCTATTACCAGACCTAGGAGTGTGGCTGAAGTGGAGATCCCCCTGGTGACAAAGCAGCAGTGGATGCTGTGTCTAGGGGAGAGAGCCAGGTTTCTGTTAGGGCCAGAAGGCTGAGGGAGCAGGACATAAAGAGGTCATGTATATAGTGAGCTTGTTGCAAACAGAGCGAGAGTTCCAGAGTGCACAAGTTAAGGTGTAGTTGCTTTATATGCAAGAGAAAGGTGAGTAAGGTTGCCAGAGTTTTGTTTTCTGAGTCTATGGAATGGAACACATGGATGTGCATGGCTAGGAAGTTGTTGGGGACCAGGGTTAGGGGAGATGTCACCAGCAGTTAGTAAAAGCAAGAGGGAGAGTGACATGAGATAAGATACAGATTTGTAGTAATTAGACTGTTTTTGAGACGAGGTGCAGGGGGAGAGAGAGTGTTTAGGAATAGGTAAAGTTCATGAGTAAAAAAGTGAGGTGCGTTTAAGAGAGATGGGCTAATGAACAGTGCAGGTGAAGAGGGAGAAGAATCTGAGTCAGAGACGTTATAATGTAGTTTGTTATAGAGACAAGAGGTAGCAAAAAGGATTATAAATATATTGAGCATTTTTACAAAAGTGGGAACCAATTAAACACATAAGACACAGTATTACTGTAGCAATTGCATAAGGAAACAATTTGGTACATATTAACAGCTTCTCCACAAGTAATCAGCATTGACGAGTTTCACTGCCTGCTTCTTCTCTCAAGTCCATGACAGAGGTGATGCTACTATATGTCACACTTGAAGGGCCGTGTTCCTGTTCCATGGCATAGATTCCGGTAAGATTGTTTCATTTTTACTTTCATTATGATTGTCTGTATTACAAAATGTTTTCCTGAGAGGCTACCACCTTGAGGTACTAACTATAACTCAGGGCCTCAGTAAGGCTCCTTTTGTATCATGGAATCAAGGGTTAATATCTCCTGAGGGGGGGTTATTGAACAGGGGGGGTTAAATCATATTTGTTATGTGATTTTTATGTGTAGTGTTACTTAGGCTCTTGGTTATGGAACATAACGGCCTTTGAAAGTGACGCGGCCTTTACGGTTGAGCACGCTTTTTGGACCGCACGGTGCACTTGGTGATCGGGCATGGTCATGTATGGCTCTCCATTTCCGCATTTCTGACAGTGTCATGTCAGAAAATTTCTGGTCCGCTGGTTTCTGGGTCCTAGGAGGTGGTGAGTGCCCCAGCCATTGTGGGTGTCAGGTGACGTTTGCAGTTTCTTATTTGGTCCATTTTTTGTATTCAGTATCCCAGTTATGGAGGATTCTGATATTGTGGAGATGAACGTCTCTGACTCAGATTCTCTTTCTCATGAGGAATACGAATTGGCCAGGGTGATACATGCCCTTCAGTTATGTTCAGAATGCCATCTTAGAGCGCTCAATTCCTAGGGATCGGGGAATCAAGGGACTGCTGAGCAATCCGTCTCTGGGGAATCTGTTCCCTGAGTGTCGAGTTCCCTACCACCAACGCTTACTACACATGCAGGTAAACCAGATTTTGCTTATCCTTCCCTGGAAGGTGGCTTGTTCCCCCCGGAGGTCATGGCACGTTTTCGCATGTCCATATGGCACTGGCGCATCTGCAACAGCTAGAAATGTGCTTGCGCTATTGTACGTGTTCTGTTGACCGGGGCTCTTCAGGCATGGGATGGCCTGCTCAGCTCTATGGGGGAACGACTGTCCCTGAGGTTTCATGGGGTCATCCTTTGGGGTCAGGGTTGTCTTCTGCTCTGGCGAAGGTATGCTGTGCCTTTTGTTACAGACTGGTGCGCCTTCGTGTCCTTTTGAGACAAATTCTGGCATTGTTGAAGGATCCCATCCTTAACGTATGTGGGAATTCTCAGTCTTCTACTTCGAGTGGCTTGCAGCATTAGTTATATGAGGATGAAGTAATCTTTCTATAGCCTTGTTTATTAAGTATCCTTTCCAGTCCTGAGCTGGGAGAACAGGATTGCGGTCCTACGGGTGTGTCTGTTCTTCTTGGGCGATAACCTACGGGTTGCCTTAATTTTATTTTAATCCAGTTAGGATTATTTTTTTTTGAGCTCATGTTTATGTATTTCCTTCGGGAATTTTTCTGGAATCTATGCTCATGATTTTTGATTGCTCAGTTTACTTCTATGGAGGTTTGTTTGGTGTGAGGACATGTTAGTCCTATGTTTGTCTGATGTTTATTCTCCATCTCTGGGGATGTCTATCTGCGGTCTTGACAGTATTGACCCTGAGATTCAGGCTGGTCCTGATTGGGTTCGGACCCTTCTGTCTTGCGGCCTATTTCAGCCTGTTCTGCCTGGCTGGTCCGGTTGGGGTGCCGAGTGTTTAACATTATTATTTGTGTTATTCCTATGTTCTAGCTAGTCGACTGGGACTCAGTGAGGTTCTGCTGCGACACACTCAGTTGTTTCTGTTATTTCATTGGGACTTAGAGTATTTCCTTCCCGCATGGGTTGGAAGTTGGAGGAGTTAGGGCCTCCTTGCTGCTGGTTCCTGGTGGTCTTGCTTTTCAGGGGTTCCTTGGAATTTTTTTTTCCTGGTCTTGTTCCTTTTTGAGCTTCTCTTTCTTCGGGTCGGGATTTCTGGACTTGTCTGTTCCCCTTAGCGGTTTGGCCGCCTTATGGGTGATACAAGGTAGCCTTGTGGTTTGGGAAAGAGCCATCCAATGATTTTACTCTCTTTAAGGAGGGCTCCGTGGCTTTTCCTGCTTTTGGGATTTTGTTGTGTCCCTGTCAGGGACGTTAGGCTGGGTTGTCTCCTTCCCCAAGCTTGACTTACGGGTTTTCTCTACCAGGAGTTTTGGGATGCTGTGCATTCTTTTTCCTTGGGTGTGATTCTCTAGTTACGTACTCTGAGGAGATATGGAGACTAGTCTTGTGCTACTCACTCTTCGGGTGACTTTGTCCTCGATATTCCCCCTTGGTCTCCAGAGTCTTGGCGTGCTTCTGTTGTGCCCTAGCTCTTTTGTGGAGTGTTAGACTCCTGTAAGGGGGGTTCTCTTCCTTTGGGGTTGGGTTTTATGAGTGAGTTTTGTCCCTGTTTCCGGGTTAGTCCAGTTATTCCCCTGTGAGGTCTGATTTTTCAGATGGGAAATTTGTGTTCCCTGTTATGTTTGTTTGTTTTAAGCAATTCTGGGCCTTTAGTTTTGTTTTGGATCTTTCTGGATGCCCGGAAGCTTCTGATCCTGTGGCTGGTTTGGAGCGATCCAATTTTTTCCGGGGAACATAGGCTATGGCCTAAGGACTGGCTAGTTGAGCCTGCTAGAAGCTTGGCCAAGTTTTCTGGGCGCTTGCGGATCATCCTATGGCTTGCCTTTTCTTTCAATGATGTATACTCCCCTTCAGGGTGAGTTCTGTTTGTCTTCAGGTCGTCTGGATGTTTTTCATTCAGCTTCTTGTTTTCATCAGTCTCTGGCTCATGTCTTGTGAGCATGTGTGCTGTTTTCATTTGTGCCCTTCCCTTTGGGGGGGATGTTTGTCCTTCTTTAGATGGGGGGTTCCTCTCTCTGGACTCCTGTCTTATGTACAGGAGTCTGGGACAGGTGTTTTTAGCATGTAAGGGTGAGCAGTTTATCCCTCGGGATTGTTCTGTTCCATCTGGGGAGTTTGGAATCTCCATGTTGAGACTGTCAGTATGCTAAGTCTTCATTGAGGTCTTCTGCATTTTGCTATGTTTATCTCCTTTGTGGTTCTCCTTGAGAGTACCTATTTGGAGGAGTTCTTGGGTCAGCATCCAAGTTCTGTTGGGGGGGGCTAAGTCCTCTCCATTCTGTCCTTCGTTAGGGGTTGGTGTTTGGGGTCCTTTCTGTTCCCCTGTTTTTTCAGACCTGCCCATCTCTTGGACTGGCCTAGAGTGGAACAGGATCTGAGATCCGTTGTTCATCCTTGGGTCACTGAGGTTCAGTGAGCCTCCTTGAGGTTTGGTGCTTCTCCATGTTCCAGATATTTGAGTAGGTCTAGCCACTTTTAGATAGCCTGTGGTGTGCCCACTATTTAGTGGATGTTTAGCAGTCTGAAGATTGGGGTTTGATATCTCTTTTCAGCTGCTCTTCCTTGCCTCCAAGTATCTATCAGGGTCATTCGGGATGACTGTGTCGTGTGGTGTTGACTCAGGTGTTCGCTTATCTGGGTTTGCTGCACGTGTTTGATCTCTGAATATTTCGGTATTCTGAGTTATCTTGTGACCTGAGGGCTCTGTCTTCAGTTGCCTTTTAGGGTACAATTGCACTGTATTTAAGAGAAGATTTCTTCTTGTTTTCAGATTCCTGGTTTAAACCTTGTAGTTTCTGTACAATCCGGGGTCTGGGCGTTGCCTGCCTTGTTTCTTAAGACCGGTTCGGGTCCCTGTGAGCTTGGCTTGGGCTTCCTTATTTTTATTTTGGAACTGGTTGCACCCTATTTAGGGGCCTTTCAGCAATCTTTGATTTTTTTTCCACGTCTTCTCCTTTTTTGGGGAGTTTTTGGTAGTTGATCCCTTTCTCTATTAAGGGGTGTGTTGTGGGAGACCAACTGCTGGGTGGCGTTATTTCCTGGAGGCGTGTTGGCTCAGTCGAGTCTATTTCTGCATTTTCTAGCTCGGCTTATGGACTATCTGCAGGCCAGTATCCTTGGGCTTTTTCCTTTCAAAGTTTTCTCAGCTTTGGACAAAGCAGGGTTTTTTGGGTAGGGTTTGCAGGCCTGGTGCCCTCAGAATGGGCGACCTTTTGTACCCTCCCGTTTGGCATTCAGTGTCCTCTATAGCTTGGCTATTGTTTTCCCAAAAGTAATGAATGCAGCTGTGGACTCTTTCCATTTATGAAGAAAAACATAAATTATGCTTACCTGATAATTTACTTTTCTTCAGATGGAAAGAGTCCACAGCTCCCCACCAGTGTTTTTTTATGTGGGGGTCTGTTATTTTTATTCTTCTGGCACCTTTTCACCCTGATATTTCTTCTACTGTTCATTTTTCCTCGGCAGAATGACTGGGGGATGAGGGAATTGGGAGAGGTATTTAAGCCTTTGGCTGGGGTGTCTTTGCCTCCTCCTGGTAGCCAGGTTCTGAATTCCCAAAAGTAATGAATGCAGCTGTGGACTCTTTCCATCAGAAGAAAAGAAAATTATCAGGTAAGCATAATTTATGTTTTTACAGTTTATTTCTTTTAACAAATGTACCTCTTTCTCTTGGTATCCTTCTTCAAACTTTGCTCCTTTCCATGACAGCATACTGAGGTAGTCTTGAACATGGCATCAATAACAATGACACATATTCAATAAAACCTGTTTGTTGCACTAATATCTAAAATAACTGCAATATTGCAAACCAAAAATCATGTAATCATGAAGATTTGTACCTGCCCCTACTCACTGTCCCTATTCACTGCTTGTCTTCACTGTTCTTGCCTACTGTTTGTCCTCACTGCCCATACTTACTTCTTGTCCTCACTGTCCTTACTCACTGATTGTCCTCACTGTCCTTTCTTACTGCTTGTCCTCACTGTCCTTACTCACTGATTGTCCTCACTGTCCTTACTTACTGCTTGTCCTCATTGCCCCTTCTCACTGTCTTTACTTACTGCTTGTCCTCACTGTCCTTACTTATTGCCCTCACACACTGTCCCTACTCAATGCCCCCACTCACTATTTCTACCCACTTCACCTACTCATTGCCCCTCTTCACTGTCCCTACTAACTGCCCCTACACACTATTCGTTACACAAAATGAGAATGTGATGGGCAATGGCATCACAAAATATCCTTAAAAACCTTAAAGAACAAACAAATTAAAACAAAAAGCTTCCATCTATAAAAAGCAGTTCACTCCAACATATGCAAAAAAGAAAACTTGAAAAAGAAAATAAGGCAACCATATCTGCTTTGAAATTGTGAGACCCAAATTGTTATGAATGACGCTGGGTCAAGGTGAAAAATCTCAACCACTCCCCTATAATGCCCTGGAATGCCAAGTTCATTTCCTCAAGACAACTTTTGTTTTCTACTTTACCATAACAAAACAGTTTAAGATTAAGGGGGAAGTGGGCTGGGAGTGATACAGAAAATACATTGACACTGTTTCTGATTAGAGCTGAGCTTTCCATAATCAAATCTGGTTTTCTACTAGTTTTTAAATACAGTACATTCTACCATCCTGAATTTTGCAGGATTGAGCTCTGCCTATTGTCCCTCCCACCTCTCTCCATTACCTTTAAAAAAAACTGGTATGCTGAGGATTTCCTTGCAACACACTGACCTGCCCACTCCCAGCCCTGCCACAACCCTACATAACAGAATGTTGCCACCAGGTTTTCTGAAATTCCACCCCTGGATCTCCCCACTAAGCCACCAGCCTCCTTGTGCCAGACAGTAGTAAATATTGGGAGGTATGCAAATGGAATTTTCACTGAAAAAAATGTTCAGAAACTTTGTATACAGAACCCGAGCATGACTAGCACCAGCAGAGTAGGAAACACATTTCACACCAGTTTTCACATGATTCTATTGATCAGTGGCGTCACTAGGGTTGGTGTCACCCGGTGCGGTAAGTTATGGTGTCACCCCCCCCCCAGAAAGCAGACACACACAAAAACACAGGCAAACACACATACAAACACTCAGACACACTTAAAACATACTCAGATGCACACACAAACACTCGGAAACACACTCAGACACACACACACAAAAACACTGAGACACACACACACACACACAAAAACTCAGACACACACATACAAAATATGTAAACTGCACTGCATTAATTATAAAGCGCATGCCTAGAGCTGCTCCCTGGCTCAGCAGAGCATCAAATGAAAGATAAACAGAACTATGAAAATTCTGCTCTCTGACTCTGTCAGTGCACAGCCCCGGGCCGCGTGCCTACCGCTTCTTATGGCCAATCACCTCTGCTCTCTGCCCACCCCCAGACCCCCGCCCGCCCTCCTACCTGTTCAGTGTGCACTTAGTGTACCGTAACCGTAATGGTCTGGTGGGCATCATACGTGGCTTCTTCACTTTAAAGACAGTGTCAAACAGTCATGCGGTCAGGTGCCAGGCATCCCCTCATGATTTGCCAGTTCCCGTTTAGAGAGACAGCACAGCAGTGAGTGACTCCACTGCTCCACATGTCACTGAGCAGTGAGCACAGATAGGCAGGCAGGTTTAGGCTAGCAGCGCAACTTTGCAAGTCCCACGGCATGCCCACAACATTCATAGCGAAATTGGGCAGGGGAGAAGCAAAGTACAAACAAGCAAAAGCAGCCGGGAAAACTATTTGTTGAAATTGCAGCACTGGCTCAAGGGGCAAAAAAATTGTGTGTCTACATCTTCCCCAGTCCCACCAATGTTCACAAATGCCAGCCCCTCTAATAAAAAAAAATCTATGCATCTCAACATTATATTTCTTTGAATTTCAATCAAATTTAAAAAAAAAAAAAAATTTTTTTTTTGGTGTCACCCCCTGGTGGGTGTCACCCGGGTGCGGCCCGCCCCCCCCGCCCCCCCCCCCAGTGACGCCACTGCTATTGATTAATCTAGTTCAATCATTTTTATTCCATGAAAACCCCATTTAGGCTGTCTTGCATGGTTCTGGGTGAGTTTATTGCAGTGGTGAGTTGAGGCCATGATTATTGGATAAAGTGCAATGGTTTAGGTGTTAATAGCAGCCAATAGCAGGCAGTGTGTTTAGCAGTTGTTTTTTAGCAGGAGGTTTATTGTGATGGGTTAAAGGGTTATTTGAGATGGAAACTCTGGGACTTTAGGAATTAATAGCAGCCAATAGCAATGAAAGCACTTTCAGTATTTATTTGTATAGTTACCCCACACAAATCATACCTTGTTTTGTTTTTCTAATAAAACGTGAAAAAGTAACCAAATTGAATGAAAACAATATTTGTTTAGTTATTTTCTAGTGCAGAATGGGAGTAATAATCTCTTAAATACTTCAAACACTTAAAAAAAACAACTAATTGAACAGTAGTGGTGCAGTTTTCATTAAAATGAGGAGGAATAAAATAACTAATTAAAAAAAATGATATTATTAAAAATTCTGAATTCATACTTATATTATAATGATTTGTCACCACTGTTATTTTGCTTTTGCCCAAGCTAATCCTATATAGATTTTTGTAAAATGACATCTAATGTTAAACTCACACATTTGTCAAATGAATTTAAGTTCCTGTTGTAAGCTCAGACTATGAACCCTGACACCAGTATAAAAATTATATAAATAAAGCTAGTAGATGCTGACATGTTCTCATTATCACTATCTAAAAGGTCATGAAACCCCTTATTTAGGATCATATGATGTCCGTCTATGGAGATAGGGTGATAAGGCTTTTTTTAGAGTTGCCAGACCCCAGAAAAAGGACAAATGTGGTGAGTTATTTATCAGTGTTATGGCAGTCACCTGGCAGCTGGATGGACACAGGACAAATCACTTAAAAGAATAAAGAAACAGCTTTAAAAATAAGTAGTCTAGCATTTCAACATGTCATGTCGAGAATAACAGATGGGCTACACCACCCTCCAATTTTTTTCCTTATACATATGGTTCTGTTAGGTAATACTATTGCCATGATGATCACTTGAACTTTGCATATGTGACCCCTCATTTGAAAGAGGGGCCTGTGCTTAGGTGGATGTGCTAATGACCACTTTAAAATTAAAAGGGCATGTAAACCCCTCATTCAAAAGAATAAATACTCTTTCAGATTAGGAGTCTTATTCCTTTCTAATTAAATCAAGGTAAAATAGAGAATACATAATACCTTTATGAAGCACTTACAGTTAGGTCCGTAAATAATTGGACACTGACACAATTTTCATAATTCTGGTTCTGTACGCTACCACAATGGATATGAAATGAAATAACCGAGATGCAATTGAAGTGCAGACTTTCATCTTTAATTCAAGGGGTTGAACAAAAATATTGTATGAAACATTTAGGAATTGCAACCATTTTAATACACAGTCCCCATATTTCAGGGGCTCAAATGCAATTGGAAAACTTATAAAATGTTCATTTTAATACTTTGTTGAAAATCCTTTGCAGGCAATGACTGCTTGAAGTCTGGAATGCATGGACATCACCATATGCTAGGTTTCCTCTTTTGTGATGCTTTGCCAGGCCTTTACTGCAGCTGTGTTCAGTTATTGATTGTTTGTGGGTCTTTCTGCTTTAAGTTTTGTCTTCAGCAAGTGAAATGCCTGCTTGATCGGGTTAAGCTAGGTGATTGACTCGACCATTGCAGAATATTCCACTTGTTTTCCTTAAAAAAAAACCTGTGTTTTTGTCTATCAGTAAAGTGAAGCACCGTCCAATCAACTTTGCTGAATTTGGCTGAATCTGAGCAGACAATATATCTCTGTAGATATTTCTAGGCAAAGTCTAATCTGGCTTTTCTATTCTTGAGGCTTATGAAAGGTTTGCGCTTTGTGGTGAACCTTCTGTATTTGCTCTCGTGAAGTCTTCTCTTTATGGTAGACTTGGATAATGATATTCCTTCCTCCTGGAGGGTGTTCTTCATTTGGCTGGATGTTGTGAAGGGGTTTTTCTTTACCATGGAAAGGATCATACAATCATTCACCACTGTTGTCTTCCATGGACATCCAGGCCTTTTTGTGTTACAGAGCTCACCAGTGCGTTCTTTTTTTCCCTCAGAATGTACCAAACTGTTGATTTGGCCACTCCTAATGTTCCTTCTATATCTCTAATGGATGTCTTTATATTTTTGCAGCCTAAGGATGACCTGTTTCACTTGCATTGAGAGCTCCTTTGAACGCATGTTGTGGCTTCACAGCAACAGCTCCCAAATGCGAACGCCACACCTGGAATCAACTCCAGACCTTTTACCTGCTTAATTGATGATGAATAATGAAGGAATAGCCCACACCTATCCATGAAACCGTTTTTGAGTCAATTGTCCAATTACTTTTGAAAAAGAGGAGGCTACAAATTAAAGAGATGTCATTCCTAAACCCTTCCTCCAATTTGGATGTGAATACCCTCAAATTAAAGCTGAGAGACTGCACTTTAAGCCCATGTTCATTATTTAACTGTAGCTTGAATTTATTTTGGTAAACAACTGTATTAACAAACCTTGTGTCATTGTCCAATTATATACAGACCTAACTGTACATCCTGGGGGACAAACATTTTATTTAAAAGGGCTTCTCCATTTTAAAATAAGTGGTCACTTTTACTCTTGGTCAAAGCTTTGTTAATACCCTTACTCCTAATGCCATAAAACTGTTAATCTAAAGGTGGGAACGGCTTCACATTTACACTATTTAATAATGATCCAATAATGTCATTGTCAGTTGATTGATTCCTGTGTCACCCAATAAGTATATAAACTACACTTTTGTTCTTGACAATCCTTACCCTGTTAAACAAACACATTTTAAAAATGCACTGCTGCTGGCGTGTAGCAGTAGCACTAGCTATTACGTTAACTTTAGATAAGTTTAAGCTGCAGTCCAGCTTCTTCTCTGCTGCCCTGATGACAAGAGGATGAACATATTTTATGAATGTATATATAATGAAATAAAAATACTTTTTAGGTAAAGTACTATTCATCTAAAAAAAATTCTTTGTGCGCACGTCTAATACAAACTAATTCAAAAGTATAATTCAAAAGTATACAAACATTTAACATGGAATATCTTTATTTTAAGTACATTCCCTACAAAATAATATTTAAATATAATTGTTATTTTAAGATTATTAATCGTCATGAGTTTTAAGTTATATTTTATATTATGAACTTGTATTTTTTTCTATCTGTTATCATTAGTAAACAATCCTGAAAAATGTTTTTTTCTTGCAAATGTTCTTTAGTTAAGTAAAATAAAAATATGTTTTAGCAATAATGTTTTTACAATCTGTATGTAATGCTTAAAGGGATACTAAACCAAAATTTCTAATTTACTCCTATTATCAATTTTTATTCGTTCTATTGGTATCTTTATTTGAAAAAGCAGAAATGTAAACTTTGGAGCCGGCACATTTTTGGTTCAGCACCTGGGAAGCTCTTGCTGATTGGTGGCTAAATGAATCCACCAATCAGCAAGCGCTACCCAGGGTGCTGTAACAAAAATAGGCTGGCTCTAAAACTTACATTTCTGCTTTTCAAATAAAGATACCAAGAGAACAAAGAAAATGTGATAATAAAAGTAAATTAGAAAGTTGCTTAAAATCACATGCTCTATCTGAACCATGAAAGAAAAATTGGGTTTAGTATTCCTTTAATATATTCATCTGAATTTTTACATTAAATTTATGTAAATATTTACGTTATTTTTTTAATCTATTTTCTAAAGGTATATGGCTCCAGAAATACTCGATGATTCCATTAACATACATCACTTTGAGTCATTCAAATGTGCAGACATCTACTCACTTGGCTTAGTGTTTTGGGAAATAGCCAGGAGATGTTCAGTGGGAGGTTAGTTTCTGTTTTTCTGCATTAAATCACTTAATCATATAGCCATCTGTTAGCCTGTTTTGTTCTTCTATTTGTTCATAAAAAGCATATGTTATTTGTGCCATGAAAATGATAATTAAATCTGCATTTACAAAACATTTTAGTAGTTCACATTCTGTCTCTGTTTTTAGGTATTTTGCTTGTGGTTACCTTTTACATTCTCTAAATCACAATTAGAACTTTTCTAAAAAAATAAAGTGGTTGAATTTGTACTGTTGAAGTTGCTGTTATTTAGTAACAGTGGTAATTTGTATAGCAGCCGGGTAAGGAGCTTCAGACCAGTGCCACTATAACAATGGAACCTATGTGACAGTACCCAATATCCTTAAAGGGATATGCAACCCAAAAATTTTCTTTCATGATTCATATAGAACATACAATTTTAAACAACTTTCCAAATTACTTCTGTTATCTCATTTGCTTCATTATCTTTGTATACTTTGTTGAAAAGCATATCTAGATAGGCTTGAGGTTGGAGCTAGCTGCTGATTGGTGTCTGAATTTGTATGCCCATTTTCATTGGCTTACAAATGTGTTCATCTACCTCCCAGTAGTGCATTGCTGCTTCTTTAAAAATATACCAAGAGAATAAAAAAAATTGATAACAGAATTAAATGGAAAGTTGTTTAACCCCTTGAGTGCTAACGACGGCTCTGAGCCGTTGCAGAGTTTCCCACTCTGGTGCTAACGACGGGTCAGAGCCATCGCTGGCACTCTCCCACCTTGAGGGAGATCTGGGAGCTCCCACCCGCGCCTACCCCGGCGATCGGGTCTGCATAGTGACAGGCATCACCAGGGCTTCACGTTTTGTGCAGTGACGTCACCGCGCAACTTTATTGAAAATTTACAATACAAAGTATAGGGAAAGGGGGCATGCTGCTTAGAGGCATCTAAACAGCTACAGACCCCCAAGACCCACCGTTGGAAAGGTAATTGCCCTACCTAAAAAAAAAAAAGTTAAAAATAAAATGTTCAAAAAATAAAATTTTTAAAAAACCCTTAAATCACCTTAGCACCCAGGTGGGAAAGTGCTTAGCACTCAAAGGAATAAAAATGTATAATCTATCGAAATCAACCATTGGTGCAGCAGGTGTCCAATGCATTTATATTATCTAATATGTTTTGCTCTCTTTGTATCCTATCTTGAAAAGTGTACCTAGGTAGGCTCAGAAACTGGTGGCTGCACAAATATACATCTTGTCATTGGCAAAATATATAATAGAATTAAATTGAAAAGTTGATTAAAATTGTATGCTCTATTGTAATTATAAAAGAAAAAAAATGTTGTGCAGGATTTTACAAGATCTCATAGTGTGTTTTGCCTTTTTCCATTTCAAATGTTTCTAAACATCTTCAATATGTTTGACGTCATGTGATATTGTAGGGTCTGTCCTGCACATTAGTATTCCTTGCATTTGCTTGTACACCTCTTCCACACAAGTTTAAGCCATAAGTAATTGCGTACCTCTGCAGAATAGAGTGGTACTTTTCTTTGGTCTAAGGGCTAGATTTATTAAAGCTGAGGCGGACAGGGGCACGTATATGTGCCCCTGTACGCCTCAGCTCGCCTGTGGCGGGGCAAAATTACCCGCAGGTATTCGCCATTGCACACGAGCGAAATTTTGCACTTGCGTGCAATCCCGCCCCCTGCCCACGCACATTCAAACACGCGCGGGCAGGAGCTGTCAATCTCCTTGGTCTGACTAGACCGAGGAGATTGAATTTCGCCACCTTAGAGGTGGTGAAGAGGTTAGGGAAGCGGCGGTCTGGTGACCGCTCCTTGATAAATGACGGCGAGCATGTTCTTGTCAGAACTTGCAGCCGCAGGGCTTTAATAAATCTAGCCCTAAGTAAATTTCATTTTGTGGAAGTCACCTACTCCTGACTATGAAAAGCATCCCCACACCTGGATATTACCTGCATCATGTTTAACCCTTTTGTTGCTGAGCCATTTCACATGACTGTGCTAGAGCTGTTTTATAATATTTGGCATTCATTATATTTACACTTTAAATTTAAAACATTTTTCTCCAACATTGGTGTGTCCGGTCCACGGCGTCATCCTTACTTGTGGGATATTCTCTTCCCCAACAGGAAATGGCAAAGAGTCCCAGCAAAGCTGGTCACATGATCCCTCCTAGGCTCCGCCCACCCCAGTCATTCTCTTTGCCGTTGCACAGGACACATCTCCACGGAGATGGTTAAGAGTTTTTTGGTGTTTAAATGTAGTTTTTATTCTTCTATCAAGTATTTGTTATTTTAAAATAGTGCTGGTATGTACTATTTACTCTGAAACAGAAAAGGATGAAGATTTCTGTTTGTAAGAGGAAGATGATTTTAGCAGACAGTAACTAAAATCGATTGCTGTTTCCACATAGGACTGTTGAGATGAAGTAACTTCAGTTGGGGGAAACAGTTAGCAGACTTTTCTGCTTAAGGTATGACTAGCCATATTTCTAACAAGACTGTGTAATGCTGGAAGGCTGTCATTTCCCCTCATGGGGACCGGTAAGCCATTTTCTTAGTCAAAAACAAACAGAATAAAGGGCTTATTATGGGCTAAAAAGCTGGTAGACATTTTTATGGGCTAAATCGATTGCTTTATTTGTGCATATTATTCAAATTTAGGCTAACAATTGACATTTATAATCTTGGGGAACGTTTATAAAACGGCAGGCACTGTATTGGACACCTTTTTCAGTCAGGGGGCCTTTCTAGTCATAGACTGAGCCTCATTTTCGCGCCACTAATGCGCAGTTGTTTTTTGAGAGCAGGGCATGCAGATGCATGTGTGAGGATCTAAGAATCTCTGAAAAAGCTTTTAGAAAGCATCATTTGGTATTGTATTCCCCTCAGGGCTTGGTTGGGTCTTAGCAAAGACTGTATCTGGGACTGTATAGGGGTTAAATTGAAAAACGGCGCCGGTTCCGTTATTTTAAGGGTTAAAGCTCTGAAATTTGGTGTGCAATACTTTTAAGGCTTTAAGACACTGTGGTGAAAATTTGGTAATTTTTGAACAAGTCCTTCATACTTTTTCACATATTCAGTAATAAAGTGTTTCTGTTTGAAATTTAAAGTGACAGTAACGGTTTTATTTTAAAACGTTTTTTGTGCATTGTTAACAAGTTTAAGCCTGTTTAACATGTCTGTACCTTCAGATAAGCTATGTTCTATATGTATGAAAGCCAATGTGTCTCCCCATTTAAATTTATGTGATAATTGTGCCATAGCGTCCAAACAAAGTAAGGACAGTACTGCCACAAATAATGATATTGCCCTAGATGATTCCTCAAATGAGGGGAGTAAACATGATACTACATCATCTCCTACTGTGTCTACACCAGTTTTGCCCATGCAGGAGGCCCCTAGTACATCTAGTGCGCCAATACTTATTGCCATGCAACAATTAACGGCTGTAATGGATAACTCCATAGCAAATCTTTTATCCAAAATGCCTACTTATCAGAGAAAGCGCGATTGCTCTGTTTTAAACACTGAAGAGCAAGAGGATGCTGATGATAATTGTTCTGTCATACCCTCACACCAATCTGAAGGGGCCATGAGGGAGGTTTTGTCTGAGGGAGAAATTTCAGATTCAGGAAAAATTTCTCATCAAGCTGAACCTGATGTTGTGACATTTAAATTTAAATTAGAACATCTCCGCGCACTGCTTAAGGAGGTGTTATCTACTCTGGATGATTGTGACAATTTGGTCATTCCAGAGAAATTATGCAAGATGGACAGGTTCCTAGAGGTTCCGGTGCCCCCCGACGCTTTTCCTATACCCAAGCGGGTGGCGGACATAGTAAATAAAGAGTGGGAAAAGCCCGACATACCTTTTGTTCCTCCCCCTATATTTAAGAAATTATTTCCTATGGTCGACCCCAGAAAGGACTTATGGCAGACAGTCCCCAAGGTCGAGGGGGCAGTTTCTACTCTAAACAAACGCACTACTATTCCTATCGAAGATAGTTGTGCTTTCAAAGATCCTATGGATAAAAAATTGGAAGGTTTGCTTAAAAAGATTTTTGTACAGCAAGGCTACCTTCTACAACCAATTTCATGCATTGTTCCTGTCACTACGGCAGCGTGGTTCTGGTTCGAGGAACTAGAAAAGTCGCTCAGTAGAGAAACTCCATATGAGGAGGTTATGGACAGAGTTCACGCACTTAAATTGGCTAACTCTTTTATTTTAGATGCCGCTTTGCAATTAGCAAAATTAGCGGCGAAAAATTCAGGGTTTGCTATTGTGGTGCGCAGAGCGCTTTGGCTAAAGTCTTGGTCAGCGGATGTGTCATCCAAGACAAAATTACTTAACATTCCTTTCAAAGGTAAAACTTTATTTGGACCTGATTTGAAAGAGATTATTTCAGACATCACTGGGGGAAAGGGCCACGCCCTTCCACAGGATAGGTCTTTTAAGGCTAAAAATAAGCCTAATTTTCGTCCTTTTCGCAGAAATGGACCAGCCTCTAATTTTGCATCCTCTAAGCAAGAGGGTAATGCCTCACAACCCAAACCAGCCTGGAAACCAATGCAAGGCTGGAACAAGGGTAAGCAGGCCAAGAAGCCTGCCACTGCTAACAAGACAGCATGAAGGAGTAGCCCCCGATCCGGGACCGGATCTGGTGGGGGGCAGACTCTCTCTCTTTGCTCAGGCTTGGGCAAGAGATGTTCAGGATCCTTGGGCGCTAGAAATAGTTTCTCAAGGTTATCTCCTGGAATTCAAGGAACTACCCCCAAGGGGAAGGTTCCACAAGTCTCACTTATCCTCAAACCAAATAAAGAGACAGGCATTCTTACATTGTGTAGAAGACCTGTTAAAGATGGGAGTGATACACCCAGTTCCAATAAAGGAACAAGGAATGGGATTTTATTCCAATCTATTCGTAGTTCCCAAAAAAGAGGGAACGTTCAGACCAATTTTGGATTTGAAGATCCTAAACAAATTTCTCAGGGTACCATCGTTCAAAATGGAAACTATTCGAACGATTCTACCCACCATCCAGGAAAGTCAATTTATGACTACCGTGGATCTAAAGGATGCGTACCTACATATCCCTATCCACAAGGAACATCATCAGTTCCTAAGGTTCGCTTTTCTGGACAAACATTACCAGTTTGTGGCTCTTCCATTCGGATTAGCCACTGCTCCAAGGATTTTCACAAAGGTGCTAGGGTCCCTTCTAGCGGTTCTAAGACCAAGGGGCATTGCAGTAGTACCTTACTTGGACGACATTCTAATACAAGCGTCGTCCCTGTCAAAGGCAAAGGCTCATACGGACATCGTTCTAGCCTTTCTCACTTCTCACGGATGGAAGGTGAACAAAGAAAAGAGTTCTCTGTCCCCGTCAACAAGAGTTCCCTTCTTGGGAACAATAATAGATTCCTTAGAAATGAGGATTTTTCTGACAGAGGTCAGAAAATCAAAACTTCTAAGCTCTTGTCAAGTGCTTCATTCTGTTCCTCGTCCTTCCATAGCACAGTGCATGGAAGTAATAGGATTGATGGTTGCAACAATGGACATAGTTCCTTTTGCACGAATTCATCTAAGACCATTACAACTGTGCATGCTCAAACAGTGGAATGGGGATTATACAGACTTGTCTCCAATGATTCAAGTAGATCAAAAGACCAGAGATTCACTCCGTTGGTGGCTGACCCTGGACCATCTGTCCCAGGGAATGAGCTTCCGCAGGCCAGAGTGGGTCATTGTCACGACCGACGCCAGTCTAGTGGGCTGGGGTGCGGTCTGGGAATCCCTGAAAGCTCAGGGTCTATGGTCTCGGGAAGAGTCTCTTCTCCCGATAAATGTTCTGGAACTGAGAACGATATTCAATGCTCTCAGAGCTTGGCCTCAACTAGCAAAGGCCAAATTCATAAGGTTCCAATCAGACAACATGACGACTGTTGCTTATATCAATCATCAAGGGGGAACAAAGAGTTCCCTGGCGATGAAAGAAGTGACCAAAATAATTCAATGGGCGGAGGATCACTCCTGCCACTTGTCTGCGATCCACATCCCAGGAGTGGAAAATTGGGAAGCGGATTTTCTGAGTCGTCAGACATTTCATCCGGGGGAGTGGGAACTCCATCCGGAAATCTTTGCCCAAATAACTCAATTATGGGGCATTCCAGACATGGATCTGATGGCGTCTCGTCAGAACTTCAAGGTTCCTTGCTACGGGTCCAGATCCAGGGATCCCAAGGCGACTCTAGTAGATGCACTAGTAGCTCCTTGGACTTTCAACCTAGCTTACGTATTCCCACCGTTTCCTCTCATTCCCAGGCTGGTAGCCAGGATCAATCAGGAGAGGGCCTCGGTGATCTTGATAGCTCCTGCGTGGCCACGCAGGACTTGGTATGCAGACCTGGTGAATATGTCATCGGCTCCACCATGGAAGCTACCTTTGAGACAGGACCTTCTTGTTCAAGGTCCATTCGAACACCCAAATCTGGTCTCCCTCCAACTGACGGCTTGGAGATTGAACGCTTGATTCTATCAAAGCGTGGGTTTTCAGATTCGGTGATAGATACTCTGGTTCAGGCCAGAAAACCTGTAACTAGAAAAATTTACCATAAAATATGGAAAAAATATATCTGTTGGTGTGAATCCAAAGGATTCCCATGGAATAAGATTAAAATTCCTAAGATTCTCTCCTTTCTTCAAGAAGGTTTGGAGAAAGGATTATCTGCAAGTTCTATAAAGGGACAGATCTCTGCGTTATCTGTCTTACTACACAAAAGACTGGCAGCTGTGCCAGATGTTCAAGCATTTGTTCAGGCTCTGGTTAGGATCAAGCCTGTTTACAGACCTTTGACTCCTCCCTGGAGTCTAAATCTAGTTCTTTCAGTTCTTCAAGGGGTTCCGTTTGAACCCTTACATTCCATAGATATTAAGTTACTATCTTGGAAAGTTTTGTTTTTGGTTGCAATTTCTTCTGCTAGAAGAGTTTCAGAGTTATCTGCTCTGCAGTGTTCTCCTCCTTATCTGGTGTTCCATGCAGATAAGGTGGTTTTGCGTACTAAGCCTGGTTTTCTTCCTAAAGTTGTTTCTAACAAAAATATTAACCAGGAGATAGTTGTACCTTCTTTGTGTCCGAATCCAGTTTCAAAGAAGGAACGTTTGTTACACAATTTGGACGTTGTCCGTGCTCTAAAGTTCTATTTAGAGGCTACTAAAGATTTCAGACAAACATCTTCCTTGTTTGTTGTTTATTCTGGTAAAAGGAGAGGTCAAAAAGCGACTTCTACCTCTCTTTCCTTTTGGCTTAAAAGCATTATCCGATTGGCTTATGAGACTGCCGGACGGCAGCCTCCTGAAAGAATCACAGCTCACTCCACTATGGCTGTGGCTTCCACATGGGCCTTCAAGAACGAGGCTTCTGTTGATCAGATATGTAAGGCAGCGACTTGGTCTTCACTGCACACTTTTGCCAAATTTTACAAATTTGATACTTTTGCTTCTTCGGAGGCTATTTTTGGGAGAAAAGTTTTGCAAGCTGTGGTGCCTTCCGTTTAGGTGACCTGATTTGCTCCCTCCCTTCATCCGTGTCCTAAAGCTTTGGTATTGGTTCCCACAAGTAAGGATGACGCCGTGGACCGGACACACCAATGTTGGAGAAAACAGAATTTATGCTTACCTGATAAATTACTTTCTCCAACGGTGTGTCCGGTCCACGGCCCGCCCTGGTTTTTTTAATCAGGTCTGATGAATTATTTTCTCTAACTACAGTCACCACGGTATCATATGGTTTCTCCTATATATATTCCTCCTGTCCGTCGGTCGAATGACTGGGGTGGGTGGAGCCTAGGAGGGATCATGTGACCAGCTTTGCTGGGACTCTTTGCCATTTCCTGTTGGGGAAGAGAATATCCCACAAGTAAGGATGACGCCGTGGACCGGACACACCGTTGGAGAAAGTAATTTATCAGGTAAGCATAAATTCTGTTTTTTGTGAGGTACCCTCAGAAATATTTCACATTTAGTTATCAAGCCGTCAACCTCAAATACGCTGGAATTCCGCAGCGTATTTGTGGCGAGGCTGATTCGCCTTAGTTATCAAGCCCTGCTGACCGTCAAAAGTAGAATTTAGTGACGTAAGCTTTGATCCGCCGGACTCAGTCCGACACAGATCGATTCTTACGTCACTCCAGATGTTCCGAACACAAGTTCGGCACAATCTGACTACTTTTGCTAGTTATCAAAAAACTAGCAGGTACGCTCGGCACTTTTCCGGCCCAGCGTACCTGGTTTTCAATCCGCCGCCCTGGAGGCAGCGGATCCCATAGGAATCAATTGGAGTCTGACCATAGCAAAAGCTCATGTTCGCTGCTGCCCGACATCCCATTGATTCCTATGGGAATTGTGTACACCTAACACCCTAACATGTACCCCGAGTCTAAACACCCCTAATCTGCCCCCCCTACACCGCCGCAACTAAATACATTGATTACCCCCTAAACCGCCGCTCCCGGACCCCGCCGCAACCTACATTATACATATTAACCCCTAATCTGCCGCCCCCTACACTGCCACAACTAAATAAAGTTATTCCCCCCTAAACCGCCGCTCCCGGACCCCGCCGCCACCTACATAATACCTATTAACCCCTATCCTGCCCCCCCTACACCGCCGCCACCTATAATACATTTATTAACCCCTTTCCTGCCCCCCCTACACCGCCGCAACTTTAATAAATATGTTAACCCCTAAACCTAAGTCTAACCCTAACACCCACCTAACTTAAATATTAATTAAATACATCTAAATATCATAACTCTTATTAACTAAATTAATCCTATTTAAAACTAAATACTTACCTTTAAAATAAACCCTAATATAGCTACACTATAAATAATAATTATATTGTATCTATCTTAGGATTTATTTTTATTTTACAGGCAAATTTCAATTTATTTTAACTAGGTACAATAGCTATTAAATAGTTAATAACTATTTAATAGCTACCTAGCTAAAATAAAGATAAATTTACCTGTAAAATAAAAACTAACATAAGTTAGAAGTACACCTAACACTACACTATCATTAAATAAATTATTCCTATTTAAAACTAAATACTTACCTGTAAAATAAACCCTAAGATAGTTAAAATGTAATTAATACTTACATTGTAGCTATTTTAGGATTTATATTTATTTTACAGGTAACTTTGTATTTATTTTAGCTAGTTAGAATAGTTATTAAATAGTTAATAACTATTTAATAACTACCTAGCTAAAAGAAATACAAAATTACCTGTAAAATAAATTCTAACCTAAGTTACAATTAAACCTAACACTACACTATCATTAAATAAATTAAATAAATTAGCTACAAATAACTACAATTAAATAAACTAACTAAAGTACAAAAAATTAAAAAACTAAGTTACAAAAAATAAAAAATAAATAAGTTACAAACATTTAAAAAATATTACAACAATTTTAAGCTACATACACCTAATCTAAGCCCCCTAATAAAATAACAAAGCCCCCCAAAATAAAAAAATGCCCTACCCTATTCTACATTAAAAAGTTAACAGCTCTATTACCTTACCAGCCCTTAAAAGGGCCTTTTGCGGGGCATGCCCCAAAGAAATCAGCTCTTTTGCCTGTAAAAAAAAATTACAACCCTCCAACATTAAAACCCACCACCCACACACCCCTACTCTAACCCAAACACCCCTTAAATAAACCTAACACTACCCCCCTGAAGATCATCCTACTTTTAGCCGTCTTCAGCCAGCTGACCACCGATTGGCTGATCCAATCAGCCACTCAGATTGAGCTCGCATTCTATTGGCTGATCGGAACAGGTGTAGGGGGGGGGCAGATTAGGGGTTAATAAGTTTAATATAGGTGGCGGCGGGACCGGGACCGGCGATTTACGGGTTAAACAATATATTTAGTTGCGGCGGGGTCCGGGATCGGCAGGATAGGGGTTAATTAATTTATTATAGGTGGCGGCGGTATAGGGGGGGCAGGATAGGGGTTACTAGGTATAATGTAGGTGGCAATGGGCTCCGGGAGCGGCGGTTTAGGGGTTAATACATTTATTATCGTTGCGGCGGGGTCTAGGAGCGGCGGTTTAGGGGTTAATAACTTTATTTAGTAGCGGGGGGCTCTGGGGGCGCTGGTATAGGGGGTAGAACAGTGTAGTTTAGTGTGGGTGCTTAGTGACAGGCTAGCAATAAAGCTGTGAAAAAGCCGAAGAGCAGCGAGATCGGATGAGTGATAACTATCACAGTCCGCTGCTCATCGCCCCGTACTTGGTGCGCAACTTTTTGACAGCTTTATTGATAACTTTGGCGAGCGTATTCAGGTCCGGGGCTGCGATGTGAGGCGAGCTTAGGCGGGCGTATTGGGGCCAGCGATGGCAGGTAAGTAGACACGTTGATAACTAGAGGCCTTAGAATCAGTTCACTCTCCCAAAAACACAGACATTTCAGATTTGCTAATTCATAGTAAATCAGAAGATACATTCGCCTAGATTACGAGTTGTGCGTTAACAGGGGTGCATTGCTAACTTGCAGTTTATTCTCACTGCTCACTTTCCTGCAGCGCTGCTATTACGGGTTTTTACAAACCCACCGTTAACAGGCAAGAAGTGAGCATAGATCAAAATTGCGCTCCACACTACACTCCAATAACAGCACTGCTTAAGTGAGCGGTGAGCTGTTTGTACGTGCTTGTGCACGATTTCCCCATAGACATCAATGGGGAGAGCCAGCTGAGAAAAAGTCTAACACCTGCCAAAAAGCAGCGTAAAACTCAGTAACGTAGCTTCATTGATCCCTATGGGGAAACTACATTTATGTTTACACCTAACCCCCTAACATGAACCACGAATCTAAACACCCCTAATCTTACACTTATTAACCCTAATCTGCCACCCCCGACATTGCCGCCACCTGCATTATATTTAGTAACCCCTAATCTGACGCCCCCTGACATCGCTGACAACTACATTATACTTATTAACCCCTAATCTGCCGCTCCGGACATCGCCGCCACCTTCATTATACATATGAACCCCTAATCTGCTGCCCCCAACATTGCTGACACCTACAATATACAGGGAGTGCAGAATTATTAGGCAAGTTGTATTTTTGAGGATTCATTTTATTATTGAACAACAACCATGTTCTCAATGAACCCAAAAACTCATTAATATCAAAGCTGAATAGTTTTGGAAGTAGTTTTTAGTTTGTTTTTAGTTATAGCTATTTTAGGGGGATATCTGTGTGTGCAGGTGACTATTACTGTGCATAATTATTAGGCAACTTAACAAAAAACAAATATATACCCATTTCAATTATTTATTTTTACCAGTGAAACCAATATAACATCTCAACATTCACAAATATACATTTCTGACATTCAAAAACAAAACAAAAACAAACCAGTGACCAATATAGCCACCTTTCTTTGCAAGGATACTCAAAAGCCTGCTATCCATGGATTCTGTCAGTGTTTTGATCTGTTCACCATCAACATTGCGTGCAGCAGCAACCACAGCCTCCCAGACACTGTTCAGAGAGGTGTACTGTTTTCCCTCCTTGTAAATCTCACATTTGATGATGGACCACAGGTTCTCAATGGGGTTCAGATCAGGTGAACAAGGAGGCCATGTCATTAGATTTTCTTCTTTTATACCCTTTCTTGCCAGCCACGCTGTAGAGTACTTGGACGCGTGTGATGGAGCATTGTCCTGCATGAAAATCATGTTTTTCTTGAAGGATGCAGACTTCTTCCTGTACCACTGCTTGAAGAAGGTGTCTTCCAGAAACTGGCAGTAGGACTGGGAGTTGAGCTTGACTCCATCCTCAACCCGAAAAGGCCCCACAAGCTCATCTTTGATGATACCAGCCCAAACCAGTACTCCACCTCCACCTTGCTGGCGTCTGAGTCGGACTGGAGCTCTCTGCCCTTTACCAATCCAGCCACGGGCCCATCCATCTGGCCCATCAAGACTCACTCTCATTTCATCAGTCCATAAAACCTTAGAAAAATCAGTCTTGAGATATTTCTTGGCCCAGTCTTGACGTTTCAGCTTGTGTGTCTTGTTCAGTGGTGGTCGTCTTTCAGCCTTTCTTACCTTGGCCATGTCTCTGAGTATTGCACACCTTGTGCTTTTGGGCACTCCAGTGATGTTGCAGCTCTGAAATATGGCCAAACTGGTGGCAAGTGGCATCTTGGCAGCTGCACGCTTGACTTTTCTCAGTTCATGGGCAGTTATTTTGCGCCTTGGTTTTTCCACACGCTTCTTGCGACCCTGTTGACTATTTTGAATGAAACGCTTGATTGTTCGATGATCACGCTTCAGAAGCTTTGCAATTTTAAGAGTGCTGCATCCCTCTGCAAGATATCTCACTATTTTTGACTTTTCTGAGCCTGTCAAGTCCTTCTTTTGACCCATTTTGCCAAAGGAAAGGAAGTTGCCTAATAATTATGCACACCTGATATAGGGTGTTGATGTCATTAGACCACACCCCTTCTCATTACAGAGATGCACATCACCTAATATGCTTAATTGGTAGTAGGCTTTCGAGCCTATACAGCTTGGAGTAAGACAACATGCATAAAGAGGATGATGTGGTCAAAATACTAATTTTCCTAATAATTCTGCACTCCCTGTATTTATTAACCCCTAATCTTCCTCCCCCAATGTTGACGTAACCTATCTACATTTATTAACCCCTAATCTGCCGCCCCCAACGTCGCAGCCACTATTCTAAATTTATTAACCCCTAAACCTAAGTCTAACCCTAACACCCCCTAACTTAAATATAATTTAAATAAATATAAATAAAATTACTATCATTACCTAAGTAATTCCTATTTAAAACTAAATACACTAAATTACAGAGCAGTCAATAGAATGCGAGCTCAATCCTATTGGCTGATTGGATCAGCCAATAGGATTGAAGTTCAATCCTATTGGCTGATTGCATCAGCCAATAGGATTTTTTCTACCTTAATTCCAATTGGCTGATAGAATTCTATCAGCCAATTGGAATCTAAGGGACACCATCTTGGATGACATCACTTAAAGCTACCTTCATTTCGAAGAAGCCATCGATTGAATAGGATTCTCCGCGCCGGATGTCTTGAAGATGGAGCCGCTCCGCGCCGGATGGATGAAGATAGAAGATGCCACCTGGATGAAGACTTCTGCCCGTTTGGAGGACCACTTCTGCCCGTCTGGAGGACCACTTCTGCCGACTTCGTTGAGGACATCTTGCCGCTTGGATGAAGACTTCTCCCGGTAAGTGAATCTTCGGGGGTTAGTGTTAGGATTTTTTTAAGGATGTATTGGGTGGGTTTTATTTTTAGATTAGGGCTTTGGCAGCAATAGAGCTAAATGCCCTTTTAAGGGCAATGCCCATCCAAATCCTTTTCAGGGCAATGGGGAGCTTAGGTTATTTTAGTTAGGTTTTTATTTGGGGGGTTGTTTGTGTGGGTGATGGGTTTTACTGTTGGGGGGGTTGTTTGTATTTCTTTTTCAGGTAAAAGAGCTGATTTATTTGGGGCAATGCCCTGCAAAAGGCCCTTTTAAGGGCTATTGATAGTTTAGTTTATGCTAGGGGTTTTTTTTTATTTGGGGGGGGTTATTTTGATAGGGCTCTTAGATTAGGTGTAATTAGTTTAAATATTTTGTCATTTGTTTTTTATTTTCTGTAATTTAGTGGGGTTTTTTGTAATTTAGCTAATTGTATTTCATTTATTTAATTGTATTTAATTTAGGTAAGTTATTTAATTGTAGTTTAGTGTTAGGTGTTAGTGTAACTTAGGTTAGGTTTTATTTTACAGGTAAATTTGTATTTATTTTAGCTAGGTAGTTATTAAATGGTTAATAACTATTTAGTAACTATTCTACCTAGTTAAAATAAATACAAACTTGCCTGTAAAATAAAAATATACCCTAAGCTAGCTACAATGTAACTATTATTTATATTGTAGCTAGCTTAGGGTTTATTTTATAGGTAAGTATTTGGTTGTAAATAGGAATAATTTAGTTAATGATAGCAATTTTATTTATATTTATTTAAATTATATTTAAGTTAGGGGGTGTTAGGGTTAGACTTAGGGGTTAATACCTTTAGAATAGTGGTGGCGACGTTGGGGACGGCAGATTAGGGGTTAATAAATGTAGGTAGGAGGCGGCGATGTTAGGGACAGCAGATTAGGGGTTAATATTATTTAACTAATGTTTGCGAGGCAGGAGTGCGTCTGTTTAGGGGTTAATATGTTTAGTATAGTGGCGGCGATGTCCGGAGCGGCAGATTAGGGGTTTAAAGTTTTATTATAGTGTTTGCGATGCGGGAGGGCCTCGGTTTAGGGGTTAATAGGTAGTTTATGGGTGTTAGTGTACTTTTTAGCACTTTAGTTATGAGTTTTATGCTACAGCGTAAATCTCATAACTACTGACTTTAAAATGTATTAGGAATCTTGTCGGTATAAGCTGTACCACTCACTTTTTGGCCTCTCAGGAAAAACTCGTAATACCGGCAGTATGGAAGTCCCATAGAAAAAAGCCTTTACGAAATCTACGCAAGTTGGTTTGCGGTAAGGCCAAAGAAGTGTACACCTATACCTGCAAGACTCGTAATAGCAGCGGGCGTAAAAAAGCAGCGTTAGGACCTGGTAACTCTGCTTTTTTACCTTAACGCACAACTCGTAATTTAGACAATAGTTTTGTTACTTTTCAAATTGCGATTTTCACAGGGATGGCTTAAAATATCTTGAGAATGTATACATGCTCCTAACCCTGTCCAAAGTCATCCAATACAACAATAAATACATAAATAAATAAATAAATAAGTATAAAATAGTTGCACCAGAAACACTTGCATTAAATTCACAAGATATAACAACTAATGCTAAAAATAGTATGTGTCTTTCTTATAATAATTAGCTAGCAGCTGAATAGAGGAAAGGACAATACAAGGACAATACATTGGAAAGATGAGGATAAGCTGCCTAAATTTTGTCTATGTATTGTAGGGGGGCAACATAGGGGATACCCACCCCCTGATATTGTTCCATTTGAACCAAATATACAGGCAATTGCATTTTCCATTGCTGTTACCTGCTATTTAACTGGAGCATGTAAACCCCTCATTCAAAGAAGGAAGACTCAGATTAAGGGCCATATTACTTTCTAATATAATCAAGTTGAAATATAGATTACATAATAACTTTATGAAGCACTTACATCCTAGTGGACAAACATTTTATTCAAATGAAGGGCTTCTCCATTTTGATGAGTGGTCACTTGTCACCCTTGGTCAAAGCTTTGTTAATGCCTTTACCCCAAATGACATTAAACAGCTTCACATTTACACTATTCAATAATGATCCAATAATGTCATTGTCAAATTATCAATTCCTGTGTCACCCAAAAAGTATGTAAGCGTCACCTTTGTTCTTGCCAATCCTTACCCTTTTAATACCCTGATAAACAACTACATTTTAAAAATGCACTGCTGCTGGCTTGTAGCACTAGCTACAACATTAACTTTACATAAATTTTAGCTGCTGTCTAATGGCTTCTCTGCTGCCCTAATGACATAGAGGATGAACATATTTTATGAAGGTATATGTGATGAAATAAAAATACTTTTTGGGGTAAAGAATTATTAATCTAAAACATTTTCTGTCTGTGCACATTTCTAATACAGACTAATTCAAAAATATAATTCAAAAGTATAAAAACATTTAACATGGAATATCTTTATTTTAAGTACAATCCCTACAAAATAATATTTAAACTATTAGTATTAACAGAAAAACATCCCTAGAGTGGGATGAAAAAGAAAGAGATGCCTCTAAACACAAAAAAAATGTATGTAGAATGAGGAGATTGGTGTTAAAATATAACTTTGAATGTAAACGTATAAAGAGACAAATGCAGGTGGATACCTAGTTAGCTGCCCGCACACACAAATATTAAAAACACTTTAATTCTGGTGAGATTCTATATGCTAGAATCCATATTTATATGTTTGAATTATCATATAATATATGTGGGAGGGTGCTTGGTGTATACTTAGTTGGATAAGTCCCCCCTGTTGAACCCAAAGGCCTGATAACTTGCTGTATCAGATTGATCTTGGAGAGAGAAGTTATTATTAAGAAAGTTTCAGATTGTACTGGCTAGTTGTAGGCATAATAGCTCTACGTGCTGATATTGACAATCTACAAATTAAACTTCAAGTTTTTGCTCAGTGGAACTAATTAATTCCAACAGAACCAAGGGTTCAAAATATTAGTAACATAGTATATAGTATTGTATCAATGTATGGATTGATGGTGTTGTCCAAATTTAGAATTGTTACTAAGAAACTGGTTTACATTTAGACAGGACGGATAATGTACAAAAATATCAAAATCTACCATCCCACACTGCAATAAATTATTGTAGGACTAGGTCCGTTACCATCTATAATTTACTCCACTAAAAATTGACCTGCTGGGTCTGAATATATGTCATGGATTCTATATACATTCAGTGGTTCACAATTTTTTCTATCTATGAGTCTGGTAGCATAATTTGTTTACCACTTGTAACAAAATTATACACCGCTTGTATATTGATATTATGAATAAACCAGCCCCAGATATATATTGTGGAGCTTGTTTTAAACAGCAAGAATAATAAACATTGTATACTCTAATAGCACAATTAGATGGTTAACAGAATAGAATTGGTCGCACAATTGGCGTACCAACGGTTAATGCTGTGGATGGATACAGGTTATGAATGCTAAATAACTTCAGCAGTTCAACATTTCTATGTATCAGTCTGGTAGCCCAATCCGCTTACCACTAGTATGTAAATTGTACACCGTTGTCTACTAATTCGTAAAGAGATCAGCTCCAAGTATATATTATGGGGTTTTTAACCAACAAGCAAGTATTAGATAGCACAATTCGCTTATCGATAGTTAACAAAAAAGGATTGGTAGCACAATTTGCATACCACAAGTTATGTTAAGTTCTTATAATAATTAGCTAGCAGCTGCATAGAGCACAGCACAGGACAATTCATTCTAAAGATGAGGTTTGCTGCTTTCAGATAATCTGTTTTAATTTTGTCTATGTATTATAGGGGGGCAACCTAAAATACCCCCCTGATGTTGTTCCATACAAAGGGTGTTTGTGTTTCATATAAAGGGTTATTGTTTGCATGTATGTTGTCATTATGGAATAAGGGCTCTAAATTTGCCTCATCCTCCTCATCAAACACTGCATGGGTGTGTACATAGGGCAGTTTATTACAATTACCATGGTACACTACATTTCAAATAGGAAAAAATCTTGTTCAAATTAGGTGCTGCACACTCCTGTAAGATGCAGTTAGTCAGCATAAAAAGGCAATAAACTGCAACACACTTAAAATGCCATTCCAAATGAAGAGTCACTTGTCCCTTAGGCACAGATAGGGGTTATTAGAAGTGGGACACCTCAGAAGGATGACATGTTGTTGTCCTCTGCGATCAGGGTTCAGTGCACAAGACAATGCGTATTGTATTATTGATTAACAACTGATTACAATATTACTTATTTTTGTACATGTGGTTAGAGTCCACAATGCAATACTCCTGGGAATTACACTTTCTGGCCACTAGGAGGAGGCAAAGTTTCCCAAACCCCAAGAGCTCTATAAAACCCCTCCCACGTTACTGGTAATCAGTCTTGTCTTTGACTCCAGAGTAGAAAGGTGAAGAATGAAGGTGCTTCTTATGTTCTTCTGTGAGAGGGGTTCTCAAACTAATTTGAAAGCTGCTTTTAGATGGAGGGATGTAGTGGGAGTTTTGGGTAGTGGCAAAGCTACAAGCCTTCCACAGGTGTTGAGACCTGTACTTAGCCTCCTCCTGTTGGGTCATCAATATACTCATATTCCATATTCTCTGTTGTTATATTTCAGCACTGGTTAGGCTATCTACTGGATCCCGGTTAGATGAGGTCCAGTAGTTGGTGCCTACGGGTAAGTACATATTTTTGTTTAGGGGCACTCATTGAGCCAGTTGGGCTATGTAGTTTGTACACTATTGTCCTCTGTAGCCTGGGGACAGTATTTATTATGTATTTGTTTTTGTATGGTTCCTTTTTGTTTATAAGGCTTTGTTTCCCTTTAAATTTTTGGCATGCGCTTTCTTTTTGTCGGCTTAGCGCACATCGGCTCAGTGAGTTTGCGCCTGTCGGCTCATCTCTGCATGTTGGTTTGCCAGGTTTGCGCATGTCGACTAGTCGAGATAGCATAGGCCGTTTGTTTGTGTGTGTCTGTTTTTTCTCGCAAAGGCTTTTTTTGGCACACTTTAATATGTTTAACCACAGTGTTTACGTCTTCAATCCGTCTCTGTTTTTGCGTACACTATCACATTCTCTGATGTGCTCTTTTAGAACTTATTGATGTGTTGCCTCCAGCTCAGCTGTGCAATCCTTGTTTAAATGTAATTATGCATTCTAATCAGACTAATGCTTTTCTTGATTCCAAATGTATCTGTCCTCCTACTGTTTGCTCCACACAGGGGAGTTCTACAGATTTTTCTCTGGGATTCAAGAATTCTATATACTGTTTTTTTTTTTATATACTGGGTTTTTTTCTATTCTTAATGCTGTCTCTGAGATAGTTTTTAAGGATTGGTCTAAGACTGGTGGCTCTTTTAAGGTTTAAGAAATTGTGTCCTTTGCAAGCTGTTAATGTTGAGCTTTTGGTTAGATGTACTACCATTCCTTTGGAAGCAGGTTTTCTCTTTAGGCCAGCAGTTAGCGTTGCTTGTGTGGCTGCAGCTTTTTCTGTTTGGTTGGATAGTCTTTATGAGCAGTTTCAGATGGTTCTGCTAGTGAAGATTTTTTAAACCTTTGGGTCTACTGCTTTCATGTGTGAGCCAGTTATTGAGATAATTAAGATAAGTTCTTAGAGTATGTCATTAGCTGGTTTCCAAATCCAGAATTTTATCGCTTACTCTTCAGGGAAAGATGTTTTTTTTCTGGGTTAGATTCTATTATGTTTACTGTAACAAGAAGTAAGGTAGCTTTTTTCCCCAAGGGTAAATTTAAAGCTCCTAATCATTCTAGTTCCTTTCGTCATAGTAAGGAACAAAATTATTCTTTCTCCTCTCAGAAACAAGGATCTTTCAATTCAGCATGGAAGTGTAGTTCTAATAAGAACAGATCTAAACTTTTTAAGAAACCTACTTCCTCATCCAAGTTAGCATAAAGGTGCAGCCCCCAATCCAGAAATTCTGGGAGGGGCATTTAATGCCTTTCCTAGGAGGTTTGGTTACAGTCTGTTCAGGATCCTTGAGTTTTGAATGTTGTTCTCAAAGTTTTCAAATAGATTTCAGGGTGAGGCTTCCCAGAAGAAGGTTTCTTCTGTCTCATGTTTCAAATACTTCTTTCAGTCTGTTGTGGATCTGGGTTCCATGGGAGTTATTGTTCTAGTTCCAATTTTGGAACAGGAGTTGGTTTATATCTCTTCATGGTTCCAAAAAAGGAAGGGATTTTCCTTCCATAAGGCAGGGAGAGTCCACAACTTCATTCCTTACTGTTGGGAAATACAACACCTGACCATAAGGAGGAGGCAAAGACAGCCCAGCCAAATACTTAAATATCCCTCCTACTTCCCCTTTCCCTCAGCCATGCTTTGTGTTTTGTCACTATTGGAGGTGGCAGAGAAGTGTCAATATTCTAGATCAGAGACGTTGCAAGCAAACTTCTCCATGTCTTGTTCTCCAGGCCTCCTCGAGACCCTCAGTGGCTCAGTTTATGGAGGTAATCGGACTCATGGTATACTGCATGGACATCGTTCCTTTTGCCAGATTCCATCTCAGACCCTTACAACTATGCATGCTGAGACAATGGAACAGTGACCATTCAGATCTGTCTCAACAGATTGGGCTGGACAGCTTGTCAAGAGACTCGCTCTCTTGATGGCTTTGTCCAGATCATCTGTCCCAAGGCACATGCTTTTTGAGACCGTCCTGGGAGATTGTGACTACGGACTCAAGTCTTTCCGGCTAGGGAGACATTTGGGGTGCCAAGAAGGCACAAGGTCTGTGGACTCAGGAGGAGTCCTCCCTTCCAATCAATATTTTGGCACTCCAGGCAATCTTCAATGCCTTGAAGGCTTGGCCCCTTCTGGGTTCATCCCAGTTTATCAGATTCCATTCAAACAATATAACCTTGGTTGCCTATGTCAACCATCAAGGGGAAAAGAGAAGTTCTTTGGCAATGAGAGAAGTATCTCAGATACTAGAGTGGGTGGAGACTCACCAATGTACGCTGTTAGAGATCCACTTTCCGGGTGTGGACAACTGGGAAGCGGACTTCCTCAGCAGACAATCCTTTCACTCAGGGGAATGGTCTCTTCACCCCGAGGTGTTTGCAGAGATATGCAGCGAGTGGGGAATGCCGGAGATAGATCTCATGGCATCCCGCCTCAATATCAAGCTACCCAGGTACAGGTCGAGGTCAAGGGATCCTCAGGCAGAATTGATAGATGCCCTATCAGTACCATGGAGGTTCAGTTTCATATATCTTTTTCCTCCATTACTGCTTCTTCCTCGTGTGGTGGCTCGCAACAAGCAGGAGTGAGCATCTGTGATTCTGATTTCTCCTTCGTGGCCGTGAAGGATGTTGCTTGCAGATCTGGTGGAGGTTACCTTGCGCAGAGATCTGCTGATACAGGGTCCCTTCATTCATCAAAATCTAGATTCTCTGAGGCTGACTGCGTGGAGATTGAATGCTTAATCTTAGCCAAAAGAGGGTTCTCTGAGAGTGTTATCGACACTCTGGTTCAAGCTTGTATGCCAGTTACTCATCGTATCTACCATAAAGTGTGAAGGACTTACTTATACTGGTGTGAAGAGCGTGGCTTTTCCTGGCATAAAGTTAAGGTTGCCAGAATTTTAGATTTCCTCCAGAATGGACTGGAGAAGGGCCTATCTGCTAGTTCCCTGAAGGGACAGATATCGGCCCTGTCAGTGTTACTGCACAAAAGGTTGGCTGAGCTTCCGGATGTGCAGTCCTTTGTTAAGGCTCTTGCTAGGATCAGACCAATGTTAAGATCTGGGGCTCCGCCTTGGAGCCTCAATCTTGTTCTTAGTGTTTTGCAGCATGCTCCGTTTGAGCCTATGCATACTGTTGACATAAAATTGTTATCTTGGAAGGTTATTTTTTTGTTGGCTATTACCTCCGCGCCCAGAGTTTCTGAGATTTTGGCTTTGCAATGTGATCCCCTTGTCTGGTTTTTCATGCTGATAAGACCGTTTTACGCACTATACTAGGGTTCCTCCCTAACTCTTCAGGGAAAGATGTTTTTTTTTTCTGGGTTAGATTCTATTGTGTTTACTGTAACAAGGGGTAAGGTAGCTTTTTTCCCCAAGGGTAAATTTAAAGCTCCTAATCATTCTAGTTCCTTTCGTCTTAGTAAGGAACAAAATTATTCTTTCTCCTCTCAGAAACAAGGATCTTTCAATTCAGCATGGAAGTGTAGTTCTAATAAGAACAGATCTAAACTATTTAAGAAACCTACTTCCTCATCCAAGTTAGCATAAAGGTGCAGCCCCCAATCCAGAAATTCTGGGAGGGGAATTTAATGGCTTTCCTAGGAGGTTTGGTTACTGTCTGTTCAGGATCCTTGGGTTTTGAATGTTGTTCTCAAAGTTTTCAAATGGATTTCAGGGTGAGGCCTCCCAGAAGAAGGTTTCTTCTGTCTCATGTTTCAAATGCTCGTTTTAAAGCAAATACTTCTTTCAGTCTGTTGTGGATCTAGATTTCATGGGAGTCATTGTTCTAGTTCCAATTTTGGAACAGGAGTTGGGTTTATATCTCTTCATAGTTCCAAAAAATGAAGGGATTTTCCTTCCATAAGGCAGGGAGAGTCCACGACTTTATTCCTTACTGTTGGGAAATACAACACCTGGCCATCAGGAGGACGCAAAGACAACCCAGCCAAATACTTAAATATCCCTCCTACTTCCCCTATCCCTCAGCCATGCTTTGTGTTTCATCACTATTGGAGGTGGCAGAGAAGTGTAGATATTCTAGATCAGAGACGTTGCAAGCAAACTTCTGCATGTCTTGTTCTCCAGGCCTCCTCAAGACCCTCAGTGGCTCAGTGTATGGAGGTAATTGGACTCATAGTGTACTGCATGGACATTGTTCCTTTTGCCAGATTCCATCTCAGACCCTTACAACTATGAATGCTGAGACAATGGAACAGTGACCATTCAGATCTGTCTCAACAGATTTGACTGGACAGCCTGTCAAGAGACTCGCTCTCCTTGTGGCTCTGTCCAGATCATCTGTCCCAAGGCACATGCTTTTTGAGACCGTCCTGGGAGATTGTGACTACGGATGCAAGCCTTTCCGGCTGGGGAGACATTTGGGGTGCCAAGAAGGCACAAGGTCTGTGGACTCAGGAGGAGTCCTCCCTTCCGATCAATATTTTGGAACTCCGATCAATCTTCAATGCCTTGAAGGCTTGTTCCCTTCTGGGTTTATCCCAGTTTATCAGATTCCAATCAAACAATATAACCTTGGTTGTCTATGTCAACCATCAAGGGGAAAAGAGAAGTTCCTTGGCAATGAGAGAAGTATCTCAGATACTAGAGTGGGCAGAGACTCACCAATGTACGCTGTTAGCGATCCACTTTCCGGGTGTGGACAACTGGGAAGCGGACTTCCTCAGCAGGCAATCCTTTCACTCAGGGGAATGGTCTCTTCACCCCGAGGTGTTTGCAGAGATATGCAGCGAGTGGGGAATGCCGGAGATAGATCTCATGGCATCCCGCCTCAATATCAAGCTACCCAGGTACAGGTCAAGGTCAAGGGATCCTCAGGCGGAATTGATAGATGCCCTATCAGTACCATGGAGGTTCAGTTTCATATATCTTTTTCCTCCATTACTGCTTCTTCCTCGTGTGGTGGCTCGCAACAAGCAGGAGTGAGCATCTGTGATTCTGATTTCTTCTTCTTGGCCGTGAAGGATGTTGCTTGCAGATCTGGTGGAGGTTACCTTGTCGCAGAGATCTGCTGATACAGGGTCCCTTCGTTCATCAAAATCTAGATTCTCTGAAGCTGACTGCATGGAGATTGAACGCTTAATCTTAGCCAAAAGAGGGTTCTCTGAGAGTGTTATCGACACTCTGGTTCAAGCTTGTATGCCAGTTACTCGTCGTATCAACCATAAAGTGTGAAGGACTTACTTATACTGGTGTGAAGAGCGTGGCTTTTCCTGGCATAAGGTTAAGGTTGCTAGAATTTTAGATTTCCTCCAGAATGGACTGGAGAAGGGCCTATCTGCTAGTTCCCTGAAGGGACAGATATCGGCCCTGTCAGTGTTACTGCACAAAAGGTTGGCTGAGCTTCCGGATGTGCAGTCCTTCGTTAAGGCTCTTGCTAGGATCAGGACCGCCTTGGAGCCTCAATCTTGTTCTTAGTGTTTTGCAGCATGCTCCGTTTGAGCCTATGCATACTGTTGACATAAAATTGTTATCTTGGAAGGTTATTTTTTTGTTGGCTATTACCTCCACGCCCAGAGTTTCTGAGATTTTGGCTTTGCAGTGTGATCCCCTTGTCTGGTTTTTCATGCTGATAAAACCGTTTCACGCACTATACTAGGGTTCCTCCCTAACTCTTCAGGGAAAGATGTTTTTTTTTCTGGGTTAGATTCTATTATGTTTACTGTAACAAGAGGTAAGGTAGCTTTTTTCCCCAAGGGTAACTTTAAAGCTCCTAATCATTCTAGTTCCTTTCGTCTTAGTAAGGAACAAAATTATTCTTTCTCCTCTCAGAAACAAGGATCTTTCAATTCAGCATGGAAGTGTCGTTCTAATAAGAACAGATCCAAACTATTTAAGAAACCTACTTCCTCATCCAAGTTAGCATAAAGGTGCAGCCCCCAATCCAGAAATTCTGGGAGGGGAATTTAATGGCTTTCCTAGGAGGTTTGGTTACAGTCTGTTCAGGATCCTTGGGTTTTGAATGTTGTTCTCAAAGTTTTAAAATGGATTTCAGGGTAAGGCCTCCCCGAAGAAGGTTTCTTCTGTCTCATGTTTCAAATGCTCCTTTTAAAGCAAATACTTCTTTCAGTCTGTTGTGGATCTGGATTCCATGGGAGTCATTGTTCTAGTTCCAATTTTGGAACAGGAGTTGGGTTTATATCTCTTCATGGTTCCAAAAAAGGAAGGGATTTTCCTTCCATAAGGCAGGGAGAGTCCACGACTTCATTCCTTACTGTTGTGAAATACAACACCTGGCCATCAGGAGGAGGCAAAGACAGCCCAGCCAAATACTTAAATATCCCTCCTACTTCCCCTATCCCTCAGCCATGCTTTGTGTTTCATCACTATTGGAGGTTGCAGAGAAGTGTCAATATTCTAGATCAGAGACGTTGCAAGCAAACTTCTGCATGTCTTGTTCTCCAGGCCTCCTCGAGACCCTCAGTTGCTCAGTGTATGGAGGTAATTGGACTCATGGTGTACTGCATGGACATTGTTCCTTTTGCCAGACTCCATCTCAGACCCTTACAACTATGCATGCTGAGACAATGGAACAGTGACCATTCAGATCTGTCTCAACAGATTTGGCTGGACAGCCTGTCAAGAGACTCGCTCTCCTTGTGGCTCTGTCCAGATCATCTGTCCCAAGGCACATGCTTTTTGAGACCGTCCTGGGAGATTGTGACTACGGATGCAAGCCTTTCCGGCTGGGGAGACATTTGGGGTGCCAAGAAGGCACAAGGTCTGTGGACTCAGGAGGGGTCCTCCCTTCCGATCAATATTTTGGAACTCCGATCAATCTTCAATGCCTTGAAGGCTTGGCCCCTTCTGGGTTTATCCCAGTTTATCAGATTCCAATCAAACAATATAACCTAAACCATCAAGGGGAAAAGAGAAGTTCCTTTGCTAAGAGAAGTAGCTCAGATACTAGAGTGGGCAGAGACTCACCAATGTATGCTGTCAGCGATCCACATTCCGGGTGTGGACAACTGGGAAGTGGACTTCCTCAGCAGGCAATCTTTTCACTCAGGGGAATGGTCTCTTCACCCCAAGGTGTTTGCAGAAATATGCAGCAAGTGGGGAATGCCGGAGATAGATCTCATGGCATCCCGCCTCAATATCAAGCTACCCAGGTACAGGTCGAGATCAAGGGATCCTCACGCGGAATTGATAGATGCCCTATCAGTAAAATGGAGGTTCTGTTTCATATATCTTTTTCCTCCATTACCACTTCTTCCTCGTGTGGTGGCTCACAACAAGCAGGAGCGAGCATCTGTGATTCTGATTTCTCCTTTGTGGCCGTGAAGGATATTGTTTGCAGATCTGGTGGAGATGTCCTCATCTCCACAGTGGAGGTTACCTTGTTGCAGAGATTTGCTTATACAGGGTCCCTTCGTTCATCAAAATATAGATTCTCTGAGGCTGACTGTGTGGAGATTGAACGCTTAGTCATAGCCAAAAGAGGGTTCTCTGAGAGTGTTATCGACACTCTGGTTCAAGCTTGTATGCCAGTTACTTGTCGTATCTACCATAAAGTGTGAAGGACTTACTTATACTGGTGTGAAGAGCGTGGCTTTTCCTGGCATAAGATTAAGGTTGCCAGAATTTTAGATTTCCTCCAGAATGGACTGGAGAAGGGCCTATCTGCTAGTTCCCTGAAGGGACAGATATCGGCCCTGTCAGTGTTACTGCACAAAAGGTTGGCTGAGCTTCCGGATGTGCAGTCCTTTGTTAAGGCTCTTGCTAGGATCAGACCAGTGTTAAGATCTGGGGCTCCGCCTTGGAGCCTCAATCTTGTTCTTAGTGTTTTGCAGCATGCTCCGTTTGAGCCTATGCATACTGTTGACATAAAATTGTTATCTTGGAAGGTTATTTTTTTGTTGGCTATTGCCACTGCATGCAGAGTTTCTGAGATTTTGGCTTTGCAATGTGATCCCCTTGTCTGGTTTTTCATGCTGATAAGACCGTTTCACGCACTAAACTGGGGTTCCTCCCTAACTCTTCAGGGAAAGATATTTTTTTCTGGGTTAGATTCTATTATGTTTACTGTAACAAGAGGTAAGGTAGTTTTTTTCCTCAAGGGTAAATTTAAAGCTCCTAATCATTCTAGTTCCTTTTGTCTTAGTAAGGAACAAAATTATTCTTTCTCCTCTCAGAAATAAGGATCTTTCAATTCAGCATGGAAGTGTAGTTCTAATAAGAACAGATCTAAACCATTTAAGAAACCTACTTCCTCATCCAAGTTAGCATAAAGGTGCAGCCCCCAATCCAGAAATTCTGGGAGGGGCATTTAATGCCTTTTCTAGGAGGTTTGGTTACACTCTGTGCATGCTGAGACAATGGCCGTTCGGAAATAGAACACCTGGCCATCAGGTGGAGGCAAAGACAGCCCAGCCAAAGACTTAAATATCCCTCCTACTTCCCCTATCCCTCAGCCATGCTTTGTGTTTCATCACTATTGGAGGTGGCAGAAAAGTGTCATTATTCTAGATCAGAGATTTTGCAAGCAAACTTCTGCATGTCTTGTTCTCCAGGCCTCCTCGAGACCCTCAGTGGCTCAGTGTATGGAGGTAATCAGACTCATGGTGTACTGCATGGACATCTGCTAGTTCCCTGAAGGGAGAGATATCGGCCCTGTCAATGTTACTGCACAAAAGGTTGGCTGAGCTTTTGGATGTGCAGTCCTTTGTTAAGGCTCTTGCTAGGATCAGACCAGTGTTAAGATCTGGGGCTCCGCCTTGGAGCCTCAATCTTGTTCTTAGTGTTTTGCAGCATGCTCCGTTTGAGCCTATGCATACTGTTGACATAAAATTGTTATCTTGGAAGGTTATTTTTTTGTTGGCTATTGCCTCTGCGCGCAGAGTTTCTGAGATTTTTGCTTTGCAATGTGATCCCCTTGTCTGGTTTTTCATGCTGATAAGACCGTTTTACGCACTAAACTAGGGTTCCTCCCTAAAGTGGTGTTGAATCATAACATTAATCAATAAATTGTTGTTCCTTCCTTGTGTCCCAATCCTTCTTCAGCGAAGGAACGTTTGCTTCACAATTTAGACATGGTTCATGCCTTGAAGTTCTATCTTCAGGCTACTAAGGAATTCAGACAATCTTCCTCTTTGTTTGACATCTATGCGGAGAAGCATAAGGGGCAGAAGGCTACTACAATGTCTATATCAGTCTCCTGAGGGAATAATGGCTCATTCCACTAGAGCAGTGGCTTCCTCTTGGGCTTTTAAGAATGAAGCCTCAATGGATCAGATTTGTAAGGCAGCTACCTGGTCCTCCTTACACACTTTTTCTAAATTTTACAAGTATGATGTGTTTTCTTCGGCTTTTGGTAGAAAAGTTTTTCAGGCTGTGGTGCCCTCAGAATAGGGTCCGCCTCTTTTTTCTGCCCCCCCCCCCCCCCCGTTATTCATTCAGTGTCCTCTGGAGCTTGGATATAGTTTTCCCAACAGTGAGGAATAAAGTCGTGGGCTCTCCCTGCCTTATGGAAGGAAAACATAATTTATGCTTACCAGATCAATTCCTTTCCTTCCTGGCAGGGAGAGTCCATGACCCCGCCCGTAATTTTTTTTATTATATAAAAATTTTTATAACACACATTGAAGTTAGCAACTCTTCATGTGCGCGATACCGACTGCGTTTGTCCTAAATTGCAAACCCCTGTGTGTTTTACTAATATTTTACATTCCTATGTTTTTCACATAGAAAATAATGTACTCCGAGTGTACTACTGGATTTAGCCAGAGTAAGTCGGACTTGGTAACATTAATTTTATAGCCCGAGAAGGACCCAAACTTATCAATAATCTCTAAGGCCTAGATTTGGAGTTCGGCGGTAGCCGTCAAAACCAGCGTTAGAGGCTCCTAACGCTGGTTTTGGCCGCCCGCTGGTATTTGGAGTCAGTGATTAAAGGGTCTAACGCTCACTTTTCAGCCGCGACTTTTCCATACCGCAGATCCCCCTACGCCATTTGCGTAGCCTATCTTTTCAATGGGATCTTTCTAACGCTGGTATTTAGAGTCGTTTCTGAAGTGAGCGTTAGAGCTCTAACGACAAAATTCCAGCCGCCTGAAAATAGCAGGAGTTAAGAGCTTTCTGGCTAACGCCGGTTTATAAAGCTCTTAACTACTGTACCCTAAAGTACACTAACACCCATAAACTACCTATGTACCCCTAAACCGAGGTCCCCCCACATCGCCGCCACTCTATTTAAATTTTTAACCCCTAATCTGCCGACCGCCACCTACGTTATACTTATGTACCCCTAATCTGCTGCCCCTAACCCCGCCGACCCCTATATTATATTTCTTAACCCCTAACTTGCCCCCCACAACGTCGCCGCAAGCTACTTAAAATAATTAACCCCTAATCTTCCGACCGCAAATCGCCGCCACCTACGTTATCCCTATGTACCCCTAATCTGCTACCCCTAACATCGCCGACCCCTATATTATATTTATTAACCCCTAATCTGCCCCCCTCAACGTCGCCGACACCTGCCTACACTTATTAACCCCTAATCTGCCGAGCGGACCTGAGCGCTACTATAATAAAGTTATTAACCCCTAACCCGCCTCACTAACCCTATCATAAATAGTATTAACCCCTAATCTGCCCTCCCTAACATCGCCGACACCTAACTTCAATTATTAACCCCTAATCTGCCGACCGGAGCTCACCGCTATTCTAATAAATGTATTAACCCCTAAAGCTAAGTCTAACCCTAACACTAACACCCCCCTAAGTTAAATATAATTTAAATCTAACGAAATAAATTAACTCTTATTAAATAAATTATTCCTATTTAAAGCTAAATACTTACCTGTAAAATACATCCTAATATAGCTACAATATAAATTATAATTATATTATAGCTATTTTAGGATTAATATTTATTTTACAGGCAACTTTGTAATTATTTTAACCAGGTACAATAGCTATTAAATAGTTAAGAACTATTTAATAGTTACCTAGTTAAAATAATAACAAATTTACCTGTAAAATAAATCCTAACCTAAGTTATAATTAAACCTAACACTACCCTATCAATAAAATAATTAAATAAACTACCTACAATTACCTACAATTAACCTAACACTACACTATCAATAAATTAATTAAACACAATTCCTACAAATAAATACAATTAAATAAACTATCTAAAGTACAAAAAATAAAAAAGAACTAAGTTACAGAAAATAAAAAAATATTTACAAACATAAGAAAAATATTACAACAATTTTAAACTAATTACACCTACTCTAAGCCCCCTAATAAAATAACAAAGCCCTCCAAAATAAAAAATTCCCTACCCTATTCTAAATTAAAAAAGTTACAAGCTCTTTTACCTTACCAGCCCTGAACAGGGCCCTTTGCGGGGCATGCCCCAAGAATTTCAGCTCTTTTGCCTGTAAAAAAAAACATACAATACCCCCCCCCCAACATTACAACCCACCACCCACATACCCCTAATCTAACCCAAACCCCCTTAAAGAAACCTAACACTAAGCCCCTGAAGATCTTCCTACCTTGTCTTCACCATACCAGGTTCACCGATCCGTCCTGGCTCCAACATCTTCATCCAACCCAAGCGGGGGTTGGCGATCCATAATCCGGTCCAGAAGAGGCTCCAAAGTCTTCCTCCTATCCGGCAAGAAGAGGACATCCGGACCGGCAAACATCTTCTCCAAGCGGCATCTTCGATCTTCTTCCATCCGGAGCGAAGCGGCAGGATCCTGAAGACATCCAGCGCGGAACATCCATCCGGACCGACGACTGAACGACGAATGACTGTTCCTTTAAGGGACGTCATCCAAGATGGCGTCCCTCGAATTCCGATTGGCTGATAGGATTCTATCAGCCAATCGGAATTAAGGTAGGAATTTTCTGATTGGCTGATGGAATCAGCCAATCAGAATCAAGTTCAATCCGATTGGCTGATCCAATCAGCCAATCAGATTGAGCTCGCATTCTATTGGCTGTTCCGATCAGCCAATAGAATGCGAGCTCAATCTGATTGGCTGATTGGATCGGCCAATCGGATTGAACTAGATTCTGATTGGCTGATTCCATCAGCCAATCAGAAAATTCCTACCTTAATTCCGATTGGCTGATAGAATCCTATCAGCCAATCGGAATTTGAGGGACGCCATCTTGGATGACGTCCCTTAAAGGAACAGTCATTCGTCGTTCAGTCATCGGTCCGGATGGATGTTCCGCGCTGGATGTCTTCAGGATCCTGCCGCTTCGCTCCGGATGGAAGAAGATCGAAGATGCCGCTTGGAGAAGATGTTTGCCGGTCCGGATGTCCTCTTCTTGCCGGATAGGAGGAAGACTTTGGAGCCTCTTCTGGACCGGATTATGGATCGCCAACCCCCGCTTGGGTTGGATGAAGATGTTGGAGCCAGGACGGATCGGTGAACCTGGTATGGTGAAGACAAGGTAGGAAGATCTTCAGGGGCTTAGTGTTAGGTTTCTTTAAGGGGGTTTGGGTTAGATTAGGGGTATGTGGGTGGTGGGTTGTAATGTTGGGGGGGGGGTATTGTATGTTTTTTTTTACAGGCAAAAGAGCTGAAATTCTTGGGGCATGCCCCGCAAAGGGCCCTGTTCAGGGCTGGTAAGGTAAAAGAGCTTGTAACTTTTTTAATTTAGAATAGGGTAGGGAATTTTTTATTTTGGGGGGCTTTGTTATTTTATTAGGGGGCTTAGAGTAGGTGTAATTAGTTTAAAATTGTTGTAATATTTTTCTTATGTTTGTAAATATTTTTTTATTTTCTGTAACTTAGTTCTTTTTTATTTTTTGTACTTTAGATAGTTTATTTAATTGTATTTATTTGTAGGAATTGTGTTTAATTAATTTATTGATAGTGTAGTGTTAGGTTAATTGTAGGTAATTGTAGGTAGTTTATTTAATTATTTTATTGATAGGGTAGTGTTAGGTTTAATTATAACTTAGGTTAGGATTTATTTTACAGGTAAATTTGTTATTATTTTAACTAGGTAACTATTAAATAGTTCTTAACTATTTAATAGCTATTGTACCTGGTTAAAATAATTACAAAGTTGCCTGTAAAATAAATATTAATCCTAAAATAGCTATAATATAATTATAATTTATATTGTAGCTATATTAGGATTTATTTTACAGGTAAGTATTTAGCTTTAAATAGGAATAATTTATTTAATAAGAGTTAATTTATTTCGTTAGATTTAAATTATATTTAACTTAGGGGGGTGTTAGTGTTAGGGTTAGACTTAGCTTTAGGGGTTAATACATTTATTAGAATAGCGGTGAGCTCCGGTCGGCAGATTAGGGGTTAATAATTGAAGTTAGGTGTCGGCGATGTTAGGGAGGGCAGATTAGGGGTTAATACTATTTATGATAGGGTTAGTGAGGCGGATTAGGGGTTAATACATTTATTATAGTAGCGCTCAGGTCCGCTCGGCAGATTAGGGGTTAATAAGTGTAGGCAGGTGTCGGCGACGTTGTGGGGGGCAGGTTAGGGGTTAATAAATATAATATAGGGGTCGGCGGTGTTAGGGGTAGCAGATTAGGGGTACATAGGGATAACGTAGGTGGCGGCGGTTTACGGAGCGGCAGATTAGGGGTTTAAAAAAATATGCAGGGGTCAGCGATAGCGGGGGCGGCAGATTAGGGGTTAATAAGTGTAAGGTTAGGGGTGTTTAGACTCGGGGTACATGTTAGAGTGTTAGGTGCAGACGTAGGAAGTGTTTCCCCATAGGAAACAATGGGGCTGCGTTAGGAGCTGAACGCTGCTTTTTTGCAGGTGTTAGGTTTTTTTTCAGCTCAAACAGCCCCATTGTTTCCTATGGGGGAATCGTGCACGAGCACGTTTTTGAGGCCGGCCGCGTCCGTAAGCAACTCTGGTATCGAGAGTTGCATTTGCGGTAAAAATGCTCTACGCTCCTTTTTTGGAGCCTAACGCAGCATTTGATTAAACTCTCGATACCAGAGTTAAATTTATGGTGCGGCCAGAAAAAAGCCCGCGGAGCGTTAGCAGCCCTTTTACCGCCGAACTCCAAATCTAGGCCTTAGATTCCAGGAATCTCAGATTGTGGATTGTTAAGAAAAAGAAGCAAGTCATCAGCATAAAGTAGTAATTTAAAGTAATTGTCTCCTAAACAGATCCTGTTAAGATGAAGTTTTAACATGGCCGCAAGGGGTTCGATTGCCAAATTGAACAACAAAGGAGAAATCGGGCATCCTTGTCGGGTACCGGTCCTAATGGAAAAAGGGTCTGTTTATTATATAAAAAAATTTATAACACACATTGAAGTTAGCAATTCTTCATGTGCGTGATACTGACCGCGTTAGTCCTAAATTGCAAACCCCTGTGTGCTTTACTAATATTTTACATTCCTATGTTTTTCACATAGAAAATAATGTACTCCGAGTGTACTACTGGATTTAGCAAGAGTAAGTCGGACTTTGTAACATTAATTTTATAGCCCGAGAACGACCCAAACTTATCAATAATCTCTAAGATTCCAGGAATCTCAGATTGTGGAGTGTTAAGAAAAAGAAGCAAGTCATCAGCATAAAGTAGTAATTTAAAGTAGTTGTCTCCTAAACAGATCCCGTTAAGATGAAGTTTTAACATGGCCGCAAGGGGTTCGATTGCCAAATTGAACAACAAAGGTGAAATCGGGCATCCTTGTCGGGTTCCGGTCCTAATGGAAAAAGGGTCTGTTGGTGAGCCATTCACCATTAATACAGGTGACGCATTAGCGTATATTGCCCGAATACAATTCGGGAAATGCCTGCTGAATCCATAATGATTCATGGCATAAAATAGATGGTCCCATGTGATAGAATCGAACGCCTTTTGGGCGTCAAGAGATAAAATAGCGGGATACACCTGTCCACCGGTACTTGTAGATTGAAAAAAGTCCATGAGTAAAAAGATTTTGTGAATACTCGCCGCAGCGTTCCGATGTGTCATAAAGCCGACCTGGTCACCATGAATCAAAGATCCAAGAATTGAGTTAAGTCTGTGTTCCAGAATAGAGGCAAATACCTTATAATCTGAGTTTAGCAATGAAATAGGGCGGTACGAATCGATTAGCTCAGGATCTTTGCCCTTTTTTGGGATCAGAATAATTTTAGATGCTGCAAAGTATTTTGAAGGTATTTTACATAGATAATCATTAAATATATTTACCAAAGGTGCGTTCAACTCTTCTCTAAGGATTTTATATAGTTCAACCGGGAGTAAATCTGGGCCGGCCGCTTTACCCACTTTTAATTTGTCAATAGCTTGACTTACTTCTGCACTAGAAATAGATTGATTAAGATTTTCAGCCTCTTGTGTAGACATTGCAGGGAGCTGAATTTTTCCACAAAACCTCTCTTTGTTATACACATCAATCTGGGGAGCGTCATACAGTTCTCTGAAAAATTAATGAAAACCAGCTTTTATGTCGACAGGATCCGTTATTCTTTTCCCATCTATCCTTATGGCGTTAATACTTTTATGAGCCTGATACCTATTCACACAGTTTGCTAGTAGTTTGCCCACCTTGTTACCGAATCTATAAAATCTGGTTCTGGAACGAAGTTCCAGAGTGGCAAACTTCTGCAAGGATATTGTTTCCCATTCTTGTTTTTCTTTAACATAAATCTGCCAGTTATTATAGTTAGGAGTTGATATATACCTATTATAGGAGTTTCTCAAGTAGTTGGATAACTCAGTTTCCCTTATGCGTAATTTATTTCTAAGCTTACAAGTATAGTTTTTCACTTCTCCTCTGATCACCGCCTTGGCGGCTTCCCAGAAGATTTCTGAGTTATGAATAGACTGTTTGTTTTGCAACACATATTCGAACCAACTATTACGAATATGATTTATAAATTCAGTGTTGTTGGCTAGATAGCGTGGGAAAGTATATCCTCTAGCAGAGTCAAAGGTGGGACCTCCTAGTCCAATTACTAAAGAGATGGGGGCATGATCAGAGATGGTAAAATCTCCAATCTCAGCTTTATCAGTATTCCCCAATATTCTATCTGAACCCAGAAAGAAATCTATACGGGATTATGATTTATACTGTTTAGATTCGCATGTGAATGCACAAGTGTTACGGAACCGATGCCGCCATATATCCTTAATTTTAAGTGCGCTACAAAAAGTTTTGAGAATTCTTGCTGCTTTGTGTGAAATTTTGTGAAGCGTAGGCTTATTAGGCTGCAGTCTATCTATATTATTAAAGACCAGGTTGAAGTCACCTACCACTAACAAGTTAGAATCCACATAATTAAATAATCTAACTTTCAGATTAACCCAAAATAATTCATCAATATGGCTTGGGCCGTACACATTACAGATAGTATAGATAAATGAGCCCAATTTTAATTTCACTATAATATAACGATCATTTGGGTCTACTTCTTGGGAAATAATTTGATACTCTAGACTTTTCCTGAATAAAATAGCCACACACACCCCCCGCTTGCGAGATGCGCAGGCGGTGAAGATGACTTCCTGTACCCAATTAACTCACAGTTTTTTATGTTCTTGTTCGGACAGGTGTGTCTCTTGTACGAGAACTATGTCTGCTTTACATTTATTAAGCTGGGTGAGTATTCTTTTTCGTTTAATTGGGCTAGTAATACCACCCACATTTCACGAAATGACCTTTAATTTCGACATCTATTTTTTTTTTTTTTTTTAAATAAAACGTACCAAGAATGCAGAGAGAGAAAAAAAAAAGTGCATAGATCAAATTTGTAATACATACAATATGGAACATAATACTTTGAGAACCATATAATCAACATCAACGTCAGTCTGCTTAAAGCACACAGACCTGAACCAAAAGAAGAAAGAAAATTATGTGAAACAGTAAGCCCCCCTGCCTTCCTAAGCTAGTGGCCCTCTTTGTATTTATCTAAGAAAGACTTAGCTTCTTGGGGTGTGTTTAATGTAGTTATTTCGTTAGCTAGAAACAGCTTAATCTTGGCAGGGTAAGTTAATCTAGCAAAGAGGCCAAGATTTATGAGTGCAGTACAGAGTGGTGCCATTGCCTTTCGTTTATTGACTGTCTGAACCGAGTAGTCCTGAAACAGTAAGATTCTATTCTGTTCTATTTCCAGGGTTTGTATCTTTCTGTAGGCCCTTAGAATATTAGTTTTGTCCTGGAAATTTAGGTATTTAACCATGATTGGCCTCTTCTGAATAATGTTTTCTAAAGACTGCCTAGTAGCGCCCATCCTGTGGGCCCTTTCCACAACAATGCTCTGATCTTGTTGGTTAATGCCCAAGAGCTGTGGAAGCGTTATAGCAGCAAAATGGTTGAGATCTTTATATGCAGTTACCAAGTCCGACTTACTCTGGCTAAATCCAGTAGTACACTCGGATTATGTTCCTCCTTTTAATGTGGCAGAACAATATATCACCTATTTAGGCATTAACATTAGTAGAAATCCAGCGGATTGGTACACTCTTAACTATACCCCTCTTTTAAATAAGATAGAAGCACACTTAAGGAATTGGGCAAATATGCCGTTATCACTTATTGTTAAAATTAATCTGATAAAGATGACTATTCTACCAAAAGTGTTATATGTTATGCAGAATACTCCTATTATGCTGTCGAAACTTGATTTGAAACTTTTGGACAGTCACATTAGTACATTTATCTGGGGTAGTGTTCAGAAACGTATTTCGCTATTTAAGTTGGCTCAAATTAAATGATTCGGCGGATTAGCTTTACCGATATTTTCAATATACAACAAAATCTGCTTGGCTAAGGTAGCTATGGACTGGCTTACTGGTGGCTCTTATGTTGCAGCTTTTGATCTTGAACAAAAACTAGTTCACCCTTTTTCGCTTACCGCCCTATTACATTGCCCCATCAAAAGTATACCAAGCAAGATTAAGAAGAAGTGTACAGTGATGAATGTTATCATAGCCTGGCAGTTCATTCGGTGTTGCATGGATGATAATCCTTTAATCTCCGATGTCCCAATTACGAGGAATCCCTAAATAATAAATTGTTTAACAGATGGGCTGCACAGGGCCTCTCTCATTTAATTCAGTTGTGACACCCTGATAATATTTCTATATTTCCTTTCTCAGTTCTTAAAAATCGTTATCAACTTAAAAATGTAGATTTTTATGCGTATTTACAACTTCGGCATTGGTATAACGCTACCACTCAAAACCATACTAGAGAATGGACCAACTCCGCTATAAGAATGGGTCTCACTCTCTATAAGTTAGGAAAACATTCCAGTAGTTACTGGTGCAGAATGGTGTTAGCACCAATGGGAGAACGAAACCTTGCGGATATATGTGCTAAGTGGTCTCATGTTAATTTAGCTTTGGATATAGGCAAGGTGAAATCGAGTATAATTGCGGCTGAACGGGCCACTCTTTCCGCGTCATGGCGCGAATCACACTTTAAAATGTTAAATTGTGTATATACGCTGCCAGCAAGCTTGAACAGTTGGTTCGGTAACTCATTAAACTTATGTCCACGATGTTGTTCTGATAGGGCCGACCTGGTCCACATGTTTTGGAGTTGCCCGAAAATATTGCAGTTCTGGCGCCGTGTGCAATTCTGGTTGAATAAGATACTAAGCTCGCAATTAATACTCCACCCACAGAAAATATTTTTCTTGGCTGAGGCGTCTGATTATACACATAATGTCACCTTTGTTAACACTGCAATTCTGGGAGCTAGATACCTAATTCTGAAAAATTGGAAGGCTAAACGAGCACCTACGATTAATATGTTATCATATTTATTACACTCACAATATATCATAGAACAATTGGACAATGCTAATAGTGGTCCTAACCAACATGAAAGATTTGCTAGTAAGTGGTTAGCGTTTATTAAAAGGTACAGAAACACTACATAAAAATGCAGGAAAATATTTTTTTTTTTCTTTTTACGCGCGGCCACCCTTCTCCCACCTACACCCCCTGGGCCAGCGGCCCGTTTCTCCTCAAAGTGAATGGATTTATTGTTTTAGACTTAGAAATAATGTATGCTTAAGTTTTGCATAGATCATATTATTAATCCATTATACTTAATTCTCGCTCTCTTACTCCTTCTTATTTTGATATTTTGAAAAACTGATTTTGATTGTCATGTACATGAAATTGTATAGGTATACTTTGATCAAATGAGGTTAACAAGGTCATTTGTATTGTATTAGAACAGATGCCACATGTTCATCATTTGTTAGAGAACTGTTATGATGATTTTTCGTTTTTTGGCTTCTTGTTTTTCTTTTATGATATAATAACCTCAATAAAATATATTTATATAGAAAATAATGTACTTTTTATTATTAAATATATTTCTCTAAAATCTACTAAAACAAATTATCTGCAGCGTATCCTTCCAGAAAGAAAAAGTCAATCTAGACATTAAAGGGACACTGAACCCAAATTTTTTTCTTTCATGATTCCGATAGAGCATGCAATTTTAAGCAACTTTCTAATTTACTCCTATTATCAATTTTCAATTATCAATTGGAACCTAATGCCCTCACTTCCCTTTGACTTACATTATAAACTGGGTTTCAATTTACACATGTTTCTATTTACAACCATTCCTTCTGGAACCTAACCCGGGTGTAAATTAAGGGCTACCTGTATGTATTTACAATAAATAAGTGGAGAACATGGAATGTGAAATATGCACAGTACATATACAGTGAAACACATTTGCAGCCCTTTATTTTCAAACACCTTATAACATATATCTTTCAGCCCATATAACCTTTTTAATAATTTTTTTCTTTTAAAAATTGTTATCAGATAGTGTTTATATGACTGTTCTTTACATGTATTTATGATGTTTGTTTTTACCCTCCCCTACCCTTTACACAAGCTCGGAAGTTGCGCTAACCAGACAGGTGTAAATTAAGATTGTACTTGAGCACGTTTACATTCAACTCGTAATACACATGCTATTTCCATTGTGCAGAAAAAGATGAAGAAAACACAATATTACTTGCACGCTACAGTTAGCGCAAAACTCGTAACCTAGCCCTCTATAGGAGTTCAGATTATCATTTAGTCTCTTCTTTTTTGGGGGGTTCTAGAAAAGAACATTTTTGGCTTCTTGGTTCAAGCTTTTTTTGTTTCATAAGACTTTTTTCGGAAGTTGGTCAGTCTCCTCCTAGATGGATGACTGCACTTTTTTTCCAGGTTAGTTGCTACATTTTGGATTTTTTTTAATGATCTTTTTGTTGACAAAATTTGCTACACAACTATCTGGTTTTCTTTGCATAGTTTTTTCTTTATTTTTTTATTTTGGATGTTTTTTCCAAAGCAGCCTTTGCTGGGAAGTCGTTTAGGCTGTATTGTGAGAAAATGTATGTTGATAGATTTTTCTATATGTCATGCTTATCTTGCCCTCATTACTCACGGACTTCACTGCTTGGGTATTAGTTTTCCCAGGAGTAATGGATCATGGACTCTCACCATCTGTATGGAAAAAATTATAAGTTATGCTTATCTGATAAATTAATTTCTTTCATAGCGGTGAGAGTCCACGAGACCCCACCATTTTTTCTGAAAGTTTTTTGCACCTTTTTCCCTGCTTCTTTTTGCTATTATTTTTTTCCCTATATTTCTTCCTTGGCTATACGTCAGGCTGACTACCAGTAAGGTGGGAGGGGTTTTATGGAACTCTTGGTGTTTGTGAATCTTTGCCTCCTCCTAGTGGCATGGAAGAGTAATTCCCAGGAGTAATGGATCGTGGACTCACTACTATGAAAAAAATTAATTTATCAGCTAAGCATGAATTATGTTTTTTTTTTAACAAATTATCAAATAACACCAGTTGTTAAAGGTAGACTATGAAACTACTGTAGATATAAAAAAAGAAGAGTGTCTAATAGTACAGAAAATCCAGTTGAATGAGTAATACAACACATCTCCAGTCTGCTCAAAATTATTAAGTAATGAGCATCTCCTGGTGCTTTCCAGACTGACTAAGTAAATTAGCAGCCAACAACTAACTGATCCAGCAGAAAAATAGGATTAATAATCTTCTCAAACAAACCGCTATTCATAATATTAAAAATAATTTATTTTATTTGCTAAAACACAAACTCCTTAAAGGAATAATAAAGTCAAATTAAACCTAAATTGGCTGAATAGAGCATGACATTTTAAACAGCTTTCTAGTTTATTTCTATTATCAATTTTGTTTAGTTCACTTGGAATCCTTTGTTGAAGAGTATTCCTAGATGAGCTCAGGAGTGTGCACATGTCCTAATCCATCTGGCAGCAGTGTTACAATGTTTATTGCAGTGTTATACAATGCGGCAAATACTGCTGCCATAGGCCCTGATATTCAAAACCTGTCTGCTTCGGTGAGATATTTTAAAATGATCCTCCAGCGCTGCAAGATCCCTTTACAATGAAGAAAATTTAAAGTGCAATGTAATTTTATACAAAGTATGATCCTAAGTTATTAAAGTAACACAAAAACTTTCAAAGAATAATCAGAATTTGTAAAATCGCTGCTAGATCAAAATGTAAATGTTTTAAAATACAAATGAGAAAGTACAAAGCTTAAAGGGACAGTCAACACTAGAGATAACAGAATCCGATATTTAAAAATAAAAAACGAAGATCCGCCTGCATTGTACCCCTTTTGTCTTACCTACTTCCTTCTCCTAGTAATTATCGTTGATAACTTCTATATGATGTAAATATGGCAGCCTAACTCCCCCCACCATTACATAGCTTCCAATCCTCGGTCAGAAATTGCAAGCGCGTGTAATTTCTGACCAAGCTTGATAAAGACTATTTGAAATGCGTTGCTTCTGTTTTTGGTGGATGCAGGCCACCGTAGGAGACTTTCATACCGGCTTCCAGAAAGCAGAAGCTGCAATGGCTGAAACAGCTGATTTACTCCGATTTCACAGACGGTGTGTTTTTCGGTGAGAGGATCTCAGTGGGAGCGGATAGCAGAGCTTTATACTGTAAGTCTGGATACACACTTCATTTGAAAATTCCAACACTACCCTGAGAAAAGTTTTTATTTCTACCCTTTATAGAGGATATAGTGCATACAGCACATCATCCACACTGTGCATACAGCGTTAATATTGCCCATTGCGTATTCCGGAACATCATTTGCACCAAAGAGAGGATTTAGATATCCAAATATCTCCAAGCTCACTCTAAACAGAGACGCTTTTTTACCTCTTGGTAGAAATATTTTTTATGTTTTGTATTCTACAATGCAGTTAATCTGCTATTTGTGTGTATATATTTTAGTATTGCTATGTTTTTCTTAGTGCTATCTCATTGCAATTTATTTACTACTGTGTGTTATTTATTTGCAGTTGTGTGTTTTTCCCTTTATATCTTGGATAAGTCCAATTCCGGTTTCTTATTTGTGACTGCCTCTATTGGTGTTGGCAATGTTAGGGATGGCAGATTAGGGGTTAATACAATTTAACTAGTGTTTCTGAGGCGGGAGTGTGGCGGTTTAGCGGTTAATATATTTATTACAGTGGCGGTGATGTCCGGTCGGCAGATTAGGAGTTAAGAACTTTATTTAAGTGTTTCCGATGTGGGGGGGGGGGGTCTCGGTTTAGGGGTTAATAGGTAGTTTATGGGTGTTAGTGTACTTTTTAGCACTTTAGTTAAGAGTTTTATGTAACGGAGTTAGCCCATAAAACTCTTAACTACTGACTTTTAAATGCGGTAGGAGTCTTGACAGGAGAGGGTCTACCGCTCACTTCTTCCAAGACTTGTAATACCGGCGTTAGGCAAGTCCCATTAAAAAGATAGGATACGCAATTTACGTAAGGGGATTTGTGGTAAGCTCGAGTCGCGGAAGAATAGTGAGCGGTACACCCTCTCCTGCCAGACTCGTAATACCAGCGGGCATTAAAAAGCAGCATTGGGACCGCTCAAAGCTGCTTTTTAAGGTTAACGCAAGACTCGTAATCTAGCAGATAGAAAGTAATAGCCCTTACTATTACTTGTAATGTTGCTAGGTGACTGCTGCTACAGGAATCTTAATATTGACTGAGTGGTCACTATTTAGTGCACTTATTAATACAGTGTACATCTTAATTGTGAATCTAGACCATATTTTTTACTATACTAAATTAGACAAAGTTTATGAAATAATCAACATGTAGGCCAGATTACGAGTGGAGCACAAAATATCACTTACACAATCGCAATATTTGTGCTCCACTCAGTGATACCAGCTCACGCATTGCAGGGAAAACTTTGCGCTCTCGAGAGCATGCATCTATAGGATCTAATGTGAGGGAAAGGGGTAAGTTGTGCATCGATGGGCATCAAAGTGTAAATATATGTATATGAATATAAATATATATTTAAATAATTAAAATGACCAGCGTACAGAAATAACTTACATAAACAAACAGGATAATTAGGGATCTCCCTCACCTAAAATGTTGAATCAACTTAAACAAATAAATCCTGGTTGCGCAAAAATTTTAAAATATAAGTTTAAAAGGGGTTTATTAAAAATTAGTTTATCCTGGAGTATGATAAAAATGTATTTTACTAATCCAACATCATAATAAGAAACAAATTAAAACCTTAAAACATTAAATACATGTGCACATCAAATGGTAGTGTGGTGTGCACAGGGAGCATCTCAGGTGCTTTCCATCAGCCAGAGTGATATCAGTGACACGCCTCTCTCTTTCCTACCTTCCCATTGGTTACTAGATATCTGATGCTTCCTGTTGCCTTGGATACAGGGGCATTCTTGGTTATGTCAGGGAGCAGGGCTACCCTGTATGCAGGAGGTAAAACCCTATGGCACAGAGCAAAGGTACAGATAGGGAAGATCCAAAAAGGCGTCGTCAGAATAATACGTGTCAGTCCAGGGAGAAGGTATCATCAACAAGAGTCAGGCCAAAGGTCAAAATCAGGAAATCCAAATAGTAGGAAAAGGGAACAGGAACAGGAGTAGATACGAACACTTAGTTATGCAGATAAACTGGCAGAATAACTCAGCAACAAGCCAGGGCTCAGACCGGAATTTAATCCTAACAGGGCCCAGGAACACCCCCGTATCCAGGGCAACAGGAATTATCAGATATCTAGTAACCAATGGAAAGGTAGGAAAGAGAGAGGCATGTCACTGAGATCCATCTCGCTGATGGAAAGCAGCTGAAACGCTCCCCGCGCACACACGAAGGCCAACATTCACCCGTGCGCTCATCCACGCATGCGCCCGCAGGTGCAACTGCACTACCAGGTGCCATCACAGCTGCGGGAGAACTTGCGACGGCGCCATCTGCTTTAAGCAACGGTGACCAGGTAAGGGGGCATCCCTGTCCCTATGAAAAGGACTGAGAAATAAAAAATCTTGGTTTACATTTTTCAACACTGTGGAAAACAGCACACTCATGAAACTGAGCATGGAATCAGACTGCCAAGTCCTCTCCAAGTAGCCAACATATGAATAGATTCCAACCTCTGTTTAAAATTACCTTTATTCCTTCATTACAGGGTAAAAACAGCTACAATGTTTTGTGCCTACTATACATGACTAAGGGTCTATAGTAGGCTTATAGTAGGCTCAAAACATTGTAGATTCTTGTTTTTATGGACCCTGTAATAAACTAATTAAGGTAAATTTGAATTAAGTATGGCATCTATTTGTATGTTTGCTAAATAGAAGGCTGAGGTCACTGAAAAATGAAACATAAATGAGCTAAATGAAGAGAAGGAACAGAGGGTTTGTATTATGGTGAGTGTGTATAGTGGATTGAGAGTAACGTACTAATACTTGTTATCTATCTGCCTACTGGCCTGGAGGTTTTGGATATAGTGAAGATGGCCATAGTAGAATGGTGCAGGGAAAACAGTATCAGAGACAGTGAGCTAGATGTTTTTAATTGTATTGAGGTTTGAGACATTGATAGTTAATTTATTACACAAAAAAATAAAGGGGGTAAGGATGTTGGGGGTAGGTGTAATTAAGGGCATGCTCCTATAGATGAAAAGCTAGGATTAGTGAGATGGTCTCAGCGGCATGGAAAAATAGCAAGGATAGTAAAAGGATGAGAGTTTTTAGGGGTATGCATTTGCAATATTCATCAGGGAATAAAGAAGACATTACACTTACACAGGAGTATCCTGGAAGGAAAGAAGGTCAATTACTTTTATTGAAGGTTAGAAAAAGTAGAGAGGAGACAAATTAGTAGTTTCATATGGGTTTTTATGCAATTTAAGTGTTTACCAATTTATACATACGGAACTATTAGCCTGCTCCAGTCTTTGGTGCTATTTGTATGGCCTTACATTGACTCCACTCTTACTGCTCTGTTAGTTCTAATTATTAAGGAACTGTCAAGTGAATATGGAAGCTATATAGATTTGAAGCATTTCATCAAAAAAGTATGACAGCACTCGCCAAAATTAATAGTAAAGCTAGAAATCATATGATTGGAGAGGACCAAGGGGGGAACATTGCAATTTTAAAATAGAGGTAAATAAAATTAAATATTTCATGCAAATTATCTTTGTTGTATGTAGTTTACTATGTTCAGTCTTCTATTACATGGGTTCCAACAAAACTAACGTTTGCACATTCATTAAGTTTAATTAGATAATTGCAACAGAAGAAAATAAAATGTGAATAGATTGGATATAAAACTTTCTAATCTGTTCAAATGGAGGGGTAATTCAACCATTTTTCTTTGCACTTAAAATAATAAACAGATATGTGTGTTTATTTAAAAATTCAGTACAGAAATAGGGAGTGTTTGATCCAAATTCAGCTAGAATACCAGAAAGAGAGCCAGAACTAAATAATTTAAACCAGAAAGTAAAATGATTATTCCACTTTATAGGCCCTATTTATCATTCTGGTGGTGAATAAAGTTCCCAGTTAGGGAACTTGTCCATTCGCATTGGGGGGGGGGGGGCTGAATACGCCATCTGCATTTATGGTTACACAAGTGCATTTGATTGTGCAAGAGCAAGTTCTGCAAGAGCAGGTCTTGTCATTCATTCCATGCAAGTGAGTCTGGCTTGATTTAAGTTCACTACCTTGATAATGGAGCCCTATAAATCTAGAAAACTGCTCATTGAGCTGTAGTTATTAGAAGCTATCCATGCTCTCCAGCTTCACTAGTTATAAATTTATTCAGTGCAACTAATTTATTAAAGAATGTAGGAACTAGTACGTTTTAGTAAATCACTTGCAGTATAATATATAATCTGGTAAAGCTGTAGATAGATGGGCTGCAAAAAGTCTCTTAGTTAATTTTGCCTTTTCATGCCTTTTCTTTGAAAATATTATCATTTAAAAAGAACAACTCTGGACCACCGTTTCAATAAACTCACATGTTAATGTTCGTTACAGCAGGGACTAAGAGATAGAGGCCTCTAGTTATCAAGCGGTCAACCGCAAATACGCTGAAATTCCGCAGCTTATTTGTGGCAAGGCTGATTTGCTGTAGTTATCAAGCCCTACAGCCCGGCAAAAGTAGAATATAGTGACGTAACATACGATCCGCCTGACTCAGTCTGACACAGATCGATGGTTACGTCACTCCAGATTTTCTGAACCAAGTTCGGCACGATCTGACTACTTTTGCTAGTTATAAAAGAACTAGCAGGTACGCTCGCCACTATTCTGGGCCAGCGTACCTGGTTTTCAATCCGCCGCACTGGAGGTGGCGGATCCCATAAGAATCAATGGGAGTCTGACAGCAGCGAGAGCTCATGTTCGCTGATGCCCGATATCACATTGATTCCTATGGGAAGTGTCTGCACCTAACATGTACCCCGAGTCTAAACACCCCTAATCTGCCCCCCCCTACACCGCCGTCGCCTACTTTATACTTATTAACCCCTAAACCGCCGCTCCCGGACCCCACCACAACTATAATAAATATATGAACCCCTAAACCGCCACTCCAGGACCCCTCCGCCACCTACATTATACCTATTAACCCCTAATCTGCCACCCCCTATACCGCCGCCACCTACATAAAGTTATTAACCCCTATCCTGCCGATCCCGGACCCCGCCGCAAATAAATTAATTGTTTAACCCCTAAACCGCCACACCCAGAGCCCTCCGCCACTTACATTACATTTATTAACCCCTATCCTGTCCCCCCTACACCGCCGCCACCTACATTATATTTATTAACCCCTAATCTACCCCCCTACACCGCCACCACTATATTAAATGAATTAACCCCTAAACCTAAGTCTAACCCTAACACCCCCCTAACGTAAATATTATTTAAATTAATCTAAATAAATATTCCTATAATTAAATAATAATTCCTATATAAAACTAAATACTTACCTATAAAATAAACCCTAAGATAGCTACAATATAATTAATAATTTCATTGTAGCTATTTTAGAGTTTATTTTTATTTTACCGGCAACTTTGTAAGTATTTTAACTAGGTACAATAGCTATTAAATAGTTATTAACTATTTAATAGCTACCTAGCTAAAATAACTACAAAATTACCTGTAAAATAAATCCTAACCTAAGTTACAATTACACCTAACACTACACTATCATTAAATAAATTAAATTAATTAAATACAATTACCTAACATTAAATAAAATTAACTAAAAATAACTAAAGTACAAAAAAAAAAGAAAATCTAAATTACAGAAAATAAAAAAAATTACAAGAATTTTAAACTAATTACACCTACTCTAAGCCCCCTAATTAAAAAAAAGCCCCCCAAAATAATAAAATTCCCTACCCTAAACTAAATTACAAATAGCCCTTAAAAGGCCTTTTGCGGGGCATTGCCCCAAAGTAATCAGCTCTTTTACCAGCCCTTAAAAGGGCTTTTTGCGGTGCATTGCCCCAAAGTAATCAGCTCTTTTACCTGTAAAAAAAGAAATACAATACCCCCCCAACATTACAACCCACCACCCACACACCCCTACTCTAAAACCCACCCAATCCCCCCCTTAAAAAAACCTAACACTACCCCCTTGAAGATCACCCTACCTTGAGACATCTTCACCCAGCCGGGCACAAGCGGTCATCCGATTCGTCCAGAAGTCTTCATCGAATCCGGGCAGAAGAGGTCATCCAAGCGGCAGAAGTCTTCATCCAAGCTGCATCTATCAGTTGCAGGGGGCTCCGGGAGTGGCAGTTTAGGGGGTAAAACAGTATAGTATAGTGTGGGTGCTTAGTGACAGGCTAGCAAGAAAGCTGCGAAGAAGCCGATGAGCAGCGAGATCGATGACTGTCAGTTATGTTAGGCGAGCTTAGGCGAGCGTATTGGGCCGGCGAATGCAGGTAAATACGGAGCTTCATAACTAGAGGCCAGAGGCTTTAGTTAGTATGTCACTAACTTTAAACATGTTCTTATTGTGTTTGTACAGAAGGTTAGGGGAGTGTTTATAAGGTATTAAGTTGTTTACTTTGATTAGTAGCTGGAACCAATATTGCCGCTATAATAAACTTATTAACCCCTAAACCGCTGGGTCCAGGAGCGGCGGTTTAGGGGATAATAACTTTATTTAGGTGCGGGGGGCTCCGGGAGCGGCAGTTTAGGGGGTAAAACAGTATAGTATAGTGTGGGTGCTTAGTGACAGGCTAGCAAGAAAGCTGCGAAGAAGCCGATGAACAGCGAGATCGATGACTGTCAGTTAATAACAGTCCGCTGCTCATCGCACCGTACTTGGTGCGCGGCTTCTTAACAGCTTTCTTGATAACTTTGGCGAACGTTTTCAGGTCCGCGGCGGCGATGTAAGGCGAGCTTAGGCGAGCATATTGGGCCGGTGAATGCAGGTAAGTAGACAGCTTGATAACTAAATGTGTTTAGTTTAAATTGGTTATACTTGTAAGTATATTCTGCATACACTATTGAAAGCCAATACATGTATTGCTGTGCATTATTTTTTTAATGTTGATTTTTTTTTTAGGAGTTGTGGATGAATATCAGTTGCCTTTCTATGACTTGGTGCCATCTGACCCCTCGTTGGAAGACATGAGAAAAGTTGTTTGTGAACAGAAACTTCGACCCAACATCCCAAATCAATGGCAAAGTTTTGAGGTATTATTTTAAGGACATAAAACCTATACTTAGTAGGCTATAATTTTAAAATTATACACAGTAACAATGTTTCCATTTGCTAGGACACAATACCTACAGCTCAGAAGTTGGAGGTCACAAAGTGACCTATGGCTTAGAGTTTAAGATTGACTAAATTTGCTCTTGAGATTGTAGGCATTATCCTTTAATAATGGCTCAGTTGTAAAATCAGCTAGACAAATCAGATTTGTACGAGAGCATTGACTGCTAAAATTAAGAAGAATAATGCATGGTAGATCTAGCAGAGCACAATTTTAGGGTTATTTATTTGTAAAATATATATCTATACCTTTATATCTAGATGGATATATACAGGTTTATATATATATTTTTATATATATATATATATATATATATATATATATATATATATATATACACTGTGTGCAGAATTATTAGGCAAATGAGTATTTTGACCACATCATCCTCTTTATGCATGTTGTCTTACTCCAAGCTGTATAGGCTTGAAAGCCTACTACCAATTAAGCATATTAGGTGATGTGCATCTCTGTAATGAGAAGGGGTGTGGTCTAATGACATCAACACCCTATATCAGGTGTGCATAATTATTAGGCAACTTCCTTTCCTTTGGCAAAATGGGTCAAAAGAAGGACTTGACAGGCTCAGAAAAGTCAAAAATAGTGAGATATCTTGCAGAGGGATGCAGCACTCTTAAAATTGCAAAGATTCTGAAGCGTGATCATCGAACAATCAAGCGTTTCATTCAAAATAGTCAACAGGGTCGCAAGAAGCGTGTGGAAAAACCAAGGCGCAAAATAACTGCCCATGAACTGAGAAAAGTCAAGCGTGCAGCTGCCAAGAGGCCACTTGCCACCAGTTTGGCCATATTTCAGAGCTGCAACATCACTGGAGTGCCCAAAAGCACAAGGTGTGCAATACTCAGAGACATGGCCAAGGTAAGAAAGGCTGAAAGACGACCACCACTGAACAAGACACACAAGCTGAAACGTCAAGACTGGGCCAAGAAATATCTCAAGACTGATTTTTCTAAGGTTTTATGGACTGATGAAATGAGAGTGAGTCTTGATGGGCCAGATGGATGGGCCCATGGCTGGATTGGTAAAGGGCAGAGAGCTCCAGTCCGACTCAGACGCCAGCAAGGTGGAGGTGGAGTACTGGTTTGGGCTGGTATCATCAAAGATGAGCTTGTGGGGCCTTTTCAGGTTGAGGATGGAGTCAAGCTCAACTCCCAGTCCTACTGCCAGTTTCTGGAAGACACCTTCTTCAAGCAGTGGTACAGGAAGAAGTCTGCATCCTTCAAGAAAAACATGATTTTCATGCAGGACAATGCTCCATCACACGCGTCCAAGTACTCCACAGCGTGGCTGGCAAGAAAGGGTATAAAAGAAGAAAATCTAATGACATGGCCTCCTTGTTCACCTGATCTGAACCCCATTGAGAACCTGTGGTCCATCATCAAATGTGAGATTTACAAGGAGGGAAAACAGTACACCTCTCTGAACAGTTTCTGGGAGGCTGTGGTTGCTGCTGCACGCAATGTTGATGGTGAACAGATCAAAACACTCACAGAATCCATGGATGGCAGGCTTTTGAGTGTCCTTGCAAAGAAAGGTGGCTATATTGGTCACTGATTTGTTTTTGTTTTGTTTTTGAATGTCAGAAATGTATATTTGTGAATGTTGAGATGTTATATTGGTTTCACTGGTAAAAATAAATAATTGAAATGGGTATATATTTGTTTTTTGTTAAGTTGCCTAATAATTTTGCACAGTAATAGTCACCTGCACACACAGATATCCCCCTAAAATAGCTATAACTAAAAACAAACTAAAAACTACTTCCAAAACTATTCAGCTTTGATATTAATGAGTTTTTTGGGTTCATTGAGAACATGGTTGTTGTTCAATAATAAAATTAATCCTCAAAAATACAACTTGCCTAATAATTCTGCACTCTATATATATATATTTAAAAATCTAAAAATATTTCTCTTGTTAAGTGTATCCAGTCCACGGATCATCCATTACTTATGGGATATATTCTCCTTCCCAACAGGAAGCTGCAAGAGTCCACCCACAGCAAAGCTGCTATATAGCTCCTCCCCTAACTGCCATTACCAGTCATTCTCTTGCAAGTCTCAACATAGATAGGAGGTCGTGAGAGTCTGTGGTTTTTTATACTTAGTTTATTTCTTCAATCAAAAGTTTGTTATTTTTAAATGGCACCGGAGTGTGCTGTTTATCTCAGGCAGTATTTGGAAGAAGAATCTGCCTGCGTTTTTTCTATGATCTTAGCAGACGTAACTAAGATCCAGTTGCTGTTCTCACACATTCTGAGGAGTAAGGTACTTCAGAGGGGGAATGGCGTGCAGGTTTTCCTGCAAATAAGGTATGTGCAGTAAAATATTTTTCTAAGGAATGGAATTGACTAAGAAAATACTGCTGATACCGAAGTAATGTAAGTACAGCCTTTAAATGCAGTGAAAGCGACTGGTACCAGGCTGATTGATAGAGATATATGCTAAGGTATGTGCAGTAATATATTTTTCTAAGGAATGGAATTGACTAAGAAAATACTGCTGATACCGAAGTAATGTAAGTAAAGCCTTAAATGCAATGATAGCGACTGGATCAGGCTTATTAATAGACATACATACTCTTATAAGAATGTGTTTTAAAACGTTTGCTGGCATGTTTAATCGTTTTTTAACATATATTTGGTGATAAAACTTATTGGGGCCTAATTTTTCCACATGGCTGGCTTAAATTTTGCATAGAAACAGTTATAGGGAAGGTAATCCACAGCTCAGCTGTGGCAGTTTTGTTGTGTCTGTTTAAAAAAATGTCGTTTTTTTTTTTTTTTTTTTTTTTTATCTGTTTTTTGCATTAAGGGGTTAATCATCCATTTGCAAGTGGGTGCAATGCTCTGTTAACTTATTACATGTACTGTAAAAATTTTGTTTGATTTACTGCCTTTTTTCACTGTTTTTCAAATTTTGACAAAATTTGTTTCTCTTAAAGGCACAGTAACGTTTGTTATATTTGCTTGTTAACTTGATTTAAAGTGTTTTCCAAGCTTACTAGTCTCTTTATTAGTTCTAACATGTCTAACATAGAGGAGGCTCTGTGTTTATTATGTTTAAAGCCATGGTGGGGAGGGGCGGAGCGCAGCCGTGCAGGAACATGGCCGCACTTTGACACAGCTCCGTTACACATTCCCACTCACTGGCTCTAATATGGTGATCTAAGGGGCAAATGAGGGTCTAAATAACGACTATATCACCTCTAACCGAAGGGCACATAGTCCAAGTTGTTGCCGCACCCCAGATGTACTTTAAAGAGAAGAGAGACTCCTCCGCAAATACAGGCCTGCTTCGGCGATTCCCCGCCTAGTGATCTCTGACCGGGGGACCTCACAACCTACCTGCCTGAGCTGACCTGCCGCATCGAGGTGCCCGGAGTAACGGAGAAAGACCCGGGGCAGAACAATCGAACGGATCCCCGCGATCAGCCGCACGCCCGCACATTACCCACGTGGCGTCTCTCCTAACTGAACAACGGCAGCCTGCGCTCACTCGCCCGGCCACGAACATCCTCACCAGGCCCATCAGCGCACAGGTATAAAGCCGCATAAGGCCCCTAACACCACACCAGTAAAGTTGTGCCTTTATGACCCGGGCCCATAGTTTACATCTTGACAACTGGGAGGAGGGTTCCTTTGGGCCTACACATCATCCCATAACCACGATAAACGCAGACCTAGTTGGTGGTCACGGAGGGCCCCGGATTGCCTTGTAATCGCCCTGCACAGTCGCTTCACCACCTGACAGCCCAAATCCTGACACATACTACAGAAAGAAACGGGTTAGCCCACTATACTAATGGCGACTAGGCAGAAGCCGAAAGCAGACAAAAAGGCCTCCATCCCAGCCGCTGCTACTATGTCCTCATTCTTCCATAAACAGGATAACGAAGCCCCTGACCCTGCTAAGGAACTCCTGATGGCTGATACACCCATATTACAAGATCAGGACCCTGCTCCACACTCACAGCAGCTCAATCTGATACAGCAGACTATCTCCCAGCTTCCCTCTAAATCCGACCTTGCAGATCTAAAATCTTTCATTAAAACGGAGATGTCTTCCTTGAAAAAGAACATTGGTGAACTTGGGGCTAGAATAGAATGTCTAGAAGAGGGACAAGACACCTTAGATACCATGATGTCCAATGCTAACCACCAAATGATCAGACAGGATCTCACGATGCAAGCACTCCAACTTAAAATAGAAGACCTCGACAACAGAGGTCGCAGGAGTAATCTGAGGATAAGAGGAGTCCCTGAAGAAGCAACTCAGGACTGCCTTGTCTCCTACCTGCTACAACTATTCGAATACATTGCCCCAGCCCTTAAACTTACTGAAACATCATTGGAACGTGCACACAGAGCACTGAGACCAGTCCCAAAACCACCTAATCCTCCCAGGGACATTATTGTTAAATTTGCTCACTACTTAGAGAAGGAGGAGATTTGGAGACAAGTACGCCTGCAGAAGGAGATTAAGTTCCAGACCTATAGTATTCAAATATTCCAGGATATTAGCCCAGCAACAATTGAAAGGAGAAGAGGAATACGTTATATTACCCAAGTCTTACAAGAAAGGCGAGTGAAATATAGATGGGGGTTCCCATTCAGCCTCATAGTCCAGCATGATGGAAAAACACACGTCTACAAAGATACCGAAGACTTGGACGCTCTCTCAAAAGGTCTTAACATTCAATTCCCTCAACCGAACCCTAAAGACTCGGATCCACCCTCCACAAGCAATCAAGCAGACCCCAAGCCGCAAAGACCACAGTGGTCCCAAGCCATCAAAAAGAAAAAACTGGACCTTCTTTCATCCTAGGTCCCCTTCACCAGCCGCGCCCACGGGCGCCTGACTGCTATGCAGAAATGCAAGTACAGAAGACACAGAATCTCTCTCTCAGGACACGATAAGTATAATATGGCACAATGTAACTCACTAGTGGGGAGATGGGAACTGGGATAAATGTTGGATTGCCTTGAAATGTTGCTCACTTACTTTGTAACTACCATGTTTTTTTACTGCTTTTAAAAAAAAGGGAAAAAAAAAAAAAAAGGTTTTGACTTCACTCCTCCCCCTCCCCATCTCCTATCCCCCTCCCCCCCCCTCCCACGCCTTTCCTCCCCACCTACCTGCCTACTACCTACAAAATCTTCCCACGACACGTGAACTGCAATTGGCATGATTTCCTTTTTTGCTTTGAAATGTGGGGTTACTGTACTGTAAGAGATTCTTGCGGGAGGGTGGTTATTGTACAATGTTGATCCGTAACTGTATAAGATTTTGTTTTAATTGCATTCCCTTCCATCCCCCACAAATATAGGCTACTAACTCTCCCCACCCCAACCCTCCCAAAAAATAAGCACTAACCAGATTTGACACGAACCCATGCCCCCCCCCCTCCAATTATTATAACCAGAGGAAAATTCATCTTCCACCTTTAAGTCTTGCCCCCAGGGCCTGTAACCAGATTTACTTAATCCACACTAATATTACCTGAGAGTCTAAGCGGTTCGCCCCCTTTTCTTGAACCCTGCCGCCCAAGGCAAGATTATATTACTACCTTTATACACGGACCGCTATAACTGTAGGCGACCCAGCCCGTAGTCCCTAGAGGAACTCCTCTCATCTACCCTTTGAACTAAACCCTCTCCCAAAGTTTGCCCCCAATCAATCACTCAAAATTCTTTTCGATGAGTCAGTACCAGTTGGGATGTGACACCCCCTATCCCTTAACTCATGTTATTGATGGTTCTCTCAATAACTCTTGTTCTTTTGTTAAATGTTTTTCGTTTTAAGAGATTGTATGTTTTGTTTAATGCTACCTCAAAACTGCATGGCCAGTTGTTTAGGCCGTGCTTGGGCCCCCCCCGGTCCGTCCCGTGCACAGATACTCATACCCATAATACAACAAATAGAAACCCTACTAGTCACACACTATACAATTCCACCCCAAAACATAGATAATGGCTAACCTAAAGACTAGACCCCATGCTAGCAATGACATAACTATATACTCCATCAATGCAAAAGGCCTGAACATACCCTCCAAGAGGTCGACAGCCTCCAAAGACTTCCACAGACTTGGAGCAGACCTTGTGTTCCTACAGGAAACCCATTTTCGCAAAGGGAAAGAACCCTCCACCTTCACACGCACCTTTGGCAGATGCTTCTGGGCATCACATTGTAGTAACAAGAAAAATGGGGTGGGGATCTTACTTAAGAAAAATATACCCTTCACCTCAATACAAACGATAAGAGACAGAGAAGGCAGATACCTTCTTCTAACTGGCCTATTATACGGGAGACCTATTACACTGGTCTCAGTATATGCCCCCAACACCGCACAACATTCCTTCATGAAAAAAATCAAAAACCTAGTTTTAGACCACCAGAAGGGCACACTCATCATATGTGGAGACCTAAACACTGCTCTCAACCCTAAGTTAGACTGCTCAACACTCCACTCCTCCACACCATTATCGAGGATCTCCAAAATTAAATCACATTTAGAGAAAATCGTAGCCCAAGATGTGTGGCGGACCTTACACCCGCAGACTAAAGATTTCACCTACTTCTCATACCCACATGGTGTTTACACCAGAATTGACTATGTGTTTGCGGATGTGGGGGGCTTATCTCTATTCAATTCGGCCTCGATATCCCCAATCACATGGTCCGACCACGCCTCCATAGTATGCTCAATGACATGGCCTTCTAAGCCCATAAAAGACTTCCTCTGGAGACTCGACGAACACTTACTGACAGATCCGGGAGTGATCTCCAAACTGACAGAATCCCTCACAGAGTACTTCACACATAACTCCCTACCTGAGACCCATGCCCACACTCTCTGGGAAGCGCATAAGAGCGTCATAAGGGGGAATCTGATAGCCCTTAAGGCACACATGAATAAATCCAAGAGAGAATACACAAACTCCCTGATAACACAAATACTCCACTTGGAATCCCGACACAAGAAATTCCCCTCCGACAGAAACCTGTTAGACGAAATAACGGCTCTCAGACAGACTCTAGCTTCCCATCTCGACAAGACACATAAAAGGCAAGCTTTCCTCACCCAACAAAAAAACTACGAAGGAAGAAACAAATCAGGCAGATTATTAGCGAGATACCTCAAGCAAAAAACACACCAAAAATACATCATGCAGTTAAAGGATAACAGAGGTATCCCCCAATTCTCCACTCAGAACATCTCTAAAGCCTTCAAATACTTCTTCCAGAAATTATATAACATACAACCCACCGACCCCAGTAACCCATCCCAAATCTCCACCAGGGCACAATTAATAGAGGGATATCTCAACAAACTACATATACCACAATTAAACGACCAGCAGAAAGAAAAACTAGAAAACCCCATTTCCCTGTCTGAACTTAAATTAGCCCTGAAGCACCTGCCCAACGGAAAAGCGCCAGGCCCAGATGGCTTTAGCAACAAATATTACTCAACCTTCCAAGATACTCTCACTCCCCACATGTTGAAATATTTTCAATCTATAGATGAAAGTAATTCATTCCCCTCTTCCGCACTGGAAGCCCACATAATTTTAATCCCCAAACCAAACAAACCCCAAGACCTTCCCAGTAGCTATCGGCCAATATCATTGCTAAACACCGATGTAAAGATATTTGCTCGCATATTGGCACTCAGATTTAATGACGTCCTCCCAGACCTGATCCACCTGGATCAGGTCGGGTTTGTACCTGGAAGGGAAGCTAAAGACAACACGGTCAGGGCCTTAAATTTGATCCACTACGCTAGAACTAAAAACATCCCCTCTGTAGTATTATCCACCGACGCAGAGAAGGCCTTTGACCGTGTTGCCTGGGACTTCATGCGGGCCACATTGACCCACATGGGACTGGGCACGAAGACCCTTACTAGGATCTTTTCATTATACTCTTGCCCCACGGCTAGATTGTTAGTCAATGGAACTCTATCCCCTCCATTTCCTATTAACAACGGCACACGCCAAGGCTGCCCCTTATCCCCCCTTCTATTTGCCTGCGTCATAGAAGCTTTAGCAATTAAGATCAGGCAGAACCCTCAGATAACAGGTATCAATATTAAAAACCACAGATACGTTGTGTCACTATTTGCCGACGACATGCTCCTTACTCTCACTAACCCTGACCACTCGATACCCCATCTTCTGGACGAATTTGCAACCTTTAAACTCCTTTCTAACTTTGTTATTAATATGTCCAAATCAGAAATTTTAAATGTCAACATGAAAGGCCCTTCCCTGGACGCCACACGAGCAGTTTCCCCCTTCACTTGGTGCACTCATTCTCTAAAGTACTTGGGAATCCATCTGACCTCCTCACACGACGACCTATTCCACCTCAATTACACCCCTATCAAGCACAATATCATACGAGACCTCTCCTCATGGGGTTCCAAGAACCTAACGTGGCTAGGACGTATCGAAACCATTAAAATGAATATTTTCCCACGCATATTATATCTTCTCCAGACACTACCGATCCCACTCCCCAAGACATTCCTTCCATCCCTTCAGAGAGCATTCAGCGACTTCATTTGGCGTCGCAGACCGCCAAGAATTAGCAAACAAACAATGTTGACTTCCAAATCACAAGGGGGGCTGGGGGTCCCCGACCTCGCCGCCTACCGCCAAGCGATCTTTTTACAACGCATTGTAGACTGGAATATCCACTACAACCATAAAAGGTGGGTCACACTAGAACACCTATCGATAGATAAACCTCACTTAGGAAGGCTGTGTTGGAGCAGCCCTCGCCTACTAAAGTCCATCAGATCATCCAACCCAATAATACAGGAAACATTTCAGGTCTGGGAACATACAATCAATACATCTCACTTCATTTCATCAATCCCTTCACCCTTGACCTCCTTGATAGAAAATGGAGAGCTTATCATTAGACCATACACCACACAAACCACCACAGGAGCCACAAACAGAGATCTTACAATACACGACCTAACCAGTAACGAAATCCTCCTCTCACAAAATGACTTGGTAACAAAAGGCCTCGCATGCTTTGAAGACTGGTTTACATATGCACAGGTAACCCATTTTATCACCAAACACCAGGGCTATAGAAATATGATCAGGCCCCTGACCTCTTTTGAATCCCTTTGCACCCAAGAACCCCCCCTACGACATACACTCTCGATTTTATATAAGATCCTGACCCACACTCCCCCAGGCCATATCCCCCCTTACCTTGAAAGTTGGGAGAGGGACCTGGGAGTAATCATCTTACCTCACACGAGTAGACTAATGTTCCAGGGCACAAAAAAATCCTCTATCTCATCCTCAATTCAAGAAGTTAATTTTAAACTCTTGCATAGATGGTACCTAACCCCGAGAAAGCTAAACCGTCTCTTCCCCACCCACAGCAACAAATGTTGGCGCTGCGGTCATGTTAACAGTGACACCGCCCACATGTGGTGGTGGTGCAACAGCATTCAGAATTTCTGGAGAAACACCATCTCCGAAATGGAGACCATTTTGACAACCCAATTCCCGATTGACCCCCTCATTTGGCTACTACACAAACCCCCCCCAACACTCAAATATAAACCCTACCTACACCTCCTCAACATCATGACCAATGGGGTTAAAGTATTGATAGCTAAGAACTGGAAAAGTAGGGAGGCCCCCTCTATGAATATGTGGATCACAAAAGTCACGGAAATACTAGATCTGGAGGAATACTACTTCCTCAAAAATGACAAAATGGACTCCTATGCGGAACTCTCCCAACTTTGGACCACTTACATCCAAAATAAACACAAAGGCACCAATTAGTTAGTCTTCCCAAAAATCAGTCAGGTTTCCTCCCATTCACTACCTCTACATAACACGCTAGCAGGGGATCCAAAAGCATCCCACACCCATCACACTCATGTTCTGTGCGCGGGCGGAGCGGGGGCGCCCAACCTCCGTTCATGTAAATTGTTTTGTATTTAAATTCTTAATTTTTAAAAAAAGGATAATCAGGACAATACCCTTTGGTAGTTACCTCCCAGTTTCTTGCGATCCTACAACAGGACTCTATCACAGACTTTTCAATCATAACCTGATATCGCAGAACACTCAGAATGGACATCCTGGGAGGTCCTGCCATTTTGTGCCGATAGGCACCTTGCATTTCGACTTTATCCTTAAAAATTAACAGCTGTTGTTGTACCTGGCGATCTGGAGCTGCGTCTCCAACTACTTGTAACCTCATTTTTTTATCCTACAATAAAGCTGTTTCAAAAAAAAAAAAAAAAAAAAAAAAAAAAAAGCCATGGTGGAACCCCATTTTAGAATGTGTACCAGATGTACTGATTTCATGTTAAACAATAAAGATCATTTTTTGTATTTAAATACATTATCACCAGAGGATTCTGTCGAGGGGGAAGTTATGCCAGTATTAGTCAGACTACCTGAAATTAAAGGAAAGCAAAACAGCTCTGGGGGTAGATACAGAGCATACAGACGCTTTAAGAACCATGTCTGATACTACCTCACAATATGCTTAGTCTGTGGGTGATATTTGTGACTCAGGGAAGATGATTTAACCTGATTCTGATATTTCTACATTTAAAATTTATGCTTGAGAACCTCCACTTGTTGCTCAGGGAGGCTTTAGCTGCTCTGAATGAATGTGTACAATCGCAGTGCCAGAGAAATTGTGTAGACTGGATAAATAATATGCAGTGCCGGTGTGTACTTATGTTTTTCCAATACCTAAAGAGGTTTACTAAAATTTTTCATAAGGAATGGGATAGACCAGGTGTGCCGTTCTCTTCCCCTCCTATTTTTTAGAAGAATGTTTTCTAATAGTTGCCACCACACAGGACTTATGGCAGACAGTTCCTAAGGTGGAGAGAAGAGTTTCTACTCTAGCTAAGCGTACCACTACCTCTGGCGAGGACTGTTGTGCTTTTTTAGATCCAATGGATAAAAAATGTTTATTCAACAAGGTTTTATCCTGCAGCCCCTTGCACGCATTGCTCCTGTCACTGCTGCTGCGGCGTTCTGGTTTGAGTCTCTTGATGAGGCTTTACAGGCTCCATTGGATGAATATATTTGACAAGCTTAGAGCACTTAAGCTAGCCAATTCCTTTGTTTTCTGATGCCTTTGTTCCTTTGACTAGACTAACGGCTAAGAATTCTGTTTTTTACTATACTGGCGCGCAGAGCGCTATGGCTTATATCATGGTCAGCTGTCGTGACTTTAATAAATAAGCTACTTATCTTCCCTTCAAGGGGCAGACCCTATTCAGGCCTAGTTTGAAGGAGATTATTACTTATATCACTGGAGGAAAAGATCATGCCCTTCCTCAGGACAGGTCCAAATCAAGGGACAAAAAAGGCCTAATTTTCGTGCCTTTCGAAAATTCAAGGCAGGTGTGGCATCAACTTCCTCTAAGGCAAAATAAGAGGGAACTTTTGCTCAGTCCAAGGCGGTCTGGAGACAACCGGACCTGGAACAAAGATAAGCAGGTCAAGGAGCCTGCTGCTGCCTCTAAAACAGCATGAGGAACGGACCCCTATCTGGTAACGGATCCTATAGGGGGCAGACTTCATTCTTCGCCCAGGCGTGGGCAAGAGATGCCCAGGATCCCTGGGCATTGGAAATTATACCCCAGAGATATCTTCTGGATTTCAAAGCTTTCCCCCCCCAAAAAAGGGGAGTTTTTGCCTTTCACATTTATCTGCAAACCAGATAAAGAAAGAGACATTCTTGCATTGTGTACGTGACCCATTCAGTTCCAATAGAGGAACAGGGACACAGTTTTCCTCAAATCGGTTTGTGGTTCCCAAGGAAAGGAAACCTTCAGACCTATTTTGGATCTAAAAGATCTTAAACAAATTCTTTAGAATTCTATCATTTAAGATGGAAACTATTCGTACCATCTTAACTATGATCCAGGAGAGTCAATAGAGGACTACAATGGATTTGAAGGATGCTTATCCTCACATTACGATGCATAAAGATCACCATCGGTTTTTCAGGTTTGCCTTTCTAGACAGGCATTACCAGTTTGTAGCTCTTTCCTTTGGGTTAACTACAGCCCCTAGAATCTTTATGGAGGTTCTGGGGTCACTTTGGCGGTCCTTAGGCCGCGGGGCATAGAAGTGGCCCCTTATTTAGACGACATCCTGATACAGGCGTCAAACATCCAAGTTGCCAAGTCTCATACGGACGTAGTACTGGCATTTCTGAGATCGCATGGGTGGAAAGTGAACAAGGAAAGAGTTCTCTATCCCCAATATCAAGGGTTTCCCTCCTAGGGATTCTGATAGATTTTGTAGAAATTAAAATTTACCTGACGGAGTCCAGGTTGTCAAAGTTTCTAAATTTCTGCCGTGTTCTTCATTCCATCCGCGCCCTTTGGTGGCTCAGTACATGAATGTAATCGGCTTAATGGTAGCGGCAAGGGACATAGTACCGTTTGCACGCCTACATTTCAGACCACTGCAACTATGCATGCTCAGCCAGAGGAACAGGGATTACACAGATTTGTTCTCCTGTTAAATCCGGACCAAGAAACCAGAGATTCTCTTCTCTGGTGACTATCTCGGGTCCATCTGTCCAAGGGTATGACCTTCCGCAGGTCAGATGGGACAATTGTTACAACAGATGCCAGCCTTTTAGGTTGGGATACAGTCTGGAACTCCCTGAAGGCTCAGGGATAGTGGACTCAGGAGGAGACCCTCCTTCTAATGAATATTCTGGAACTGGGAGCGATATTCCATGCTTTTCAGACTTGGCCTCAGTTAGCAACTCTGAGGTACATCATATTTCAGTCGGACAATATCACGACTGTGGCTTACATCAACCATCAAGGGGGAACAGAAGTTCCCTAGCAATGTTAGAAGTCTTAAAATAATTCACTGGACAGAGACTCACTCTTGTCTAAAAGCTATCCCTATCCCAGGTGTTGAGAACTGGGAGGCAGATTTTCTAAGTCGTCAGACTTTTCATCCGGGGGAGTGGGAATTCCCTCCGGAGGGGTTTGCACAAGATCAAGCAGGAGAGTGCTTTGGTGCTTTGGTGCTTTTGACAGCGCCTGCGTGGCCACGCAGGACCTGGTATGCAGATCTGGTGGACATGTCATCCTTTCCACCACGGTCTCTGCTTCTGAGACAGGACCCTCTACCTCAGGGTCTTTTCAACCATCTAAATATAACTAATCTGAGATGGACTGCCTGGAGACAGAACACTTGATGTTATCAAAGCATGGCTTCTCCGAGTCAGTAATTGATACCTTAATACAGGCATAAAAGCCTGTCTCTAGGAAAATTTAACATAAGATATGGTGTAAATATCTTATTGTTATGAATCCAAGGGTTACTCATGGAGTAAAGTCTGGATTCCCAGGATATTATCTTTTCTCCAAGATGATTTTGAGAAAAGGGTTGTCAGCTAGTTCTTTAAAAGGACAGATTTCTACTCTGTCTATTCTTTTGCACAAGCGTCTGGCAGGTATTCTAGACGTTCAGGCATTTGGTCAGGCTTTGGTTAGAACCAAGCCTGTGGTTAAAAATGTTGCTCCGCCATGGAGCTTAAAGCTGGTTCTTAAGGTTCTTCAAGGAGTTCCATTTGAACCTTTTCATTCCATAGATATCAAACTTCTATCTTGGAAAGTTCCTTTTTGGTAGCTATTTCCTCGGCTCATAGAGTCTCCGAGTTATCTGCGTTGCAATGTGATTCTCCTTATCTGGTTCACCGTACGGATAAGGTAGTCCTGTGTACCAACCTGGGTTTTTACCTAAGGTGGTATCTAACAAGAATATCACTCAAGAGATTGTTGTTCCATTCTTGTATCCTAATCCTTCTTCAAAGAAGGAACGTCTATTACACAATTTGGACGTGGTTCGTGTTTTAAAGTTTTACTTACAAGCTACTACAGATTTTCATCAAACATTCACCTTGTTTGTTGTCTATTCTGGACAGAGGAGAGGTCAAAGGACTTCAGCAACCTCTCTGTCTTTTTGGTTAAAAAGCATAATTCATTTAGCTTATGAGACTGCTGGACAGCAGCCTCCTGAAGGGATTACAGCTCATTCTACTAGAGCTGTGGTTTTCACTTGGGCCTTTTTTAAATGTGGCTTCTGTTGAACAGATTACAAGACGGAGTCTTGGTCTGCGTTTCATACTTTTTCAAATTTAACAAATTTGATACCTTGCTTCTTCGGAGGCTATTTTTGGGAGAAAGGGTTTTTTACAGGCAGTGGTAACTTCCGTTTAAGTACCTGCCTTGTCCCTCCCATCATCTGTGTACTTTAGCTTTGGTATTGGTATCCCATAAGTAATGGATGATCCGTGGACTGGATACACTTAACAAGAGAAAACATAATTTATGCTTGCCTGATAAATTTATTTCTCTTGTAGTGTATCCAGTCCACGGCCCGCCCTGTCACTTTAAGGCAGGTAATTTTTCCATTAAACTACAGTCACCACTGCACCCTATGGTTTTCCTTTCTCTGCATGTTTTCGGTTGAATGACTGGTAATGGCAGTTAGGGGAGGAGCTATATAGCAGCTTTGCTGTGGGTGGACTCTTGCAGCTTCCTGTTGGGAAGGAGAATATATCCCATAAGTAATGGATGATCTGTGGACTGGATACACTACAAGAGAAATAAATTTATCAGGCAAGCATAAATTATGTTTTTTTAACTTTTAAGGCATTTGACTATCACAGGTATGCAATTAACCTTGCGCTCCAAAACCATACAGACATGTGAGTGTGTCTATATAAGAGATTTGAACATTAATTGTACACTGGGCAAGTGTTTGCTGGGTTATTGATTTTTTTTACTTTAATTGATTAAGTAGAAACACTTTGGGCCAGATTACAAGTGGCACGCTATTTAGCGCTTTCACTCGCCAGCAAACCCCATCAGAAGAAAACTTTTAATGCTCATGGGTTACAAGTTGAAAGTAAAATGTTTAAGCACAAGCAAAAGCTGACATGCACTAGCTTCAGGACTTAAAATAACATAACTGTGCTATCTTCTCCCCATAGACTTATAGAGTGCAAACTGGAAGAAACGTAACACTTATTGCTCGTGCCCTAACTCGACAGGAGTTAAACCTGCAGCTGTTTCTAGTCATTAAAGGGACAGTATACTATAAAATAGTTTTTCCATTAATGCGTTTCAAATAACTTTTTTTTATCAGATGCAGAATATAAAATGCAGGAGATTTGCTTTTTTAAGGTTTATTTGTGTATATGAATTAGCTGATTTTGTGTTTTGAAGCCACAACCTAATAAAATGGGTTGAGCTTGTAGGTATAATCAGATCTCGTTACTGTATCATATTGTATACATATACCTGCTTCTTTATCTTATATCTGTCCATAAACCAATCACCAATACTTGGAGAGAACAATGGAAAATTAACATTTTATTACCTCATCTCTTCTATAACCAACTAGGAGCGTAATTTCTTCTACTGGCTATGTTAACACAGCTTGGCCTCGAGGCCAAAAACTTACAGGATGGATGGGAATACCACAGGCTAAATAAACTATTTCTAATGCCAATATAAGGTTAATGGAAATACTTGTAAACCATTTAATACACTCCAGCAGCTAAAGTGGATCATTAGGAACCAATTAAAGGGCAGAAAACTTTTGAGAAAACTGTCCTTTTAAGTATTGTTGTGTGTATATATATGCATCATGAAAAAAATACTTAAAATAATCATTGAGTAATCATTTTGTCCTACCTTTCTTCTTCTCCTTTCTTTGCTATATGGTAGACTGGTTTCCAGTAGGGTTTGAGTTTTTTTTTTAGGGTTCTTGGTTTTTTTTATATTTTTTTATGTTTTAAAAAGATTTGCCCATGAGTAATGATTAACCCATATTCTGCAAAATGGTGGATGGGATGAGAATTATTTTAAGTATAAATGGTATGCAGTTGGAAATTCCTTCTTAATATGACCAGAGTCCACAGCTTCATTCATTACTTGTGGGAATACAGAACCTGGCCACCAGGAGAAGGCAAATACATCCCAGCCAAAGGCTTAAATACCTCCCCCACTTCCCTCATATCCCAGCCATTCTTTGCCTTTCATCACAGGAGGTTGGCAGAGAAGTGTCAGAAGATACAGCATAGTTCCTTATAGAGGGTAGTGCCCTTCGGAATGTGACTGGAGTTTTAAGTCGTCTTGTCAGCCTCTCAGTGAGAGCATTGATGAATGTTAGGGTCTGGAAATGCAGAGAGAGTCTTTCTGTGAACCCACCCATACTGGTATTAACAGCTCCTAAGCAATCAGTGTTGGTGAGTTTCACGGCCTGCTTCTTTCACTCAAGTCCATGTCAGGAGCAATGCTACAAGACTGTCAAACTTGAGAGGCTATGTGCTTGTTCCACGGCAGAGATTCCGGTAAGATTGTTTCATTTTTATACAAATATGATAAGGCAAGAAGACAGGGTCACAGTGTGTCTCCTTTTATCTGTATGGAATCAAGGGTTAATATATCCGGAAGGGGATTATTGAACAGGGGGGATTTATTGCATAATTTACTTTATTATGTTTTATGCTGCGACATGTGTGAGATGAGGCTCAGGCAGATGTTGGAATGTACAGGTTTTTACTTTAGTTTTTTGGTTATCTGCGCAGCCTGTTAGGATGGCGCACTTTTTCCTGTAGCAGGGGTGGTCCTGCATGGTGCACCATGTGACCGGGAGTGGTCACACTGATTTCCCCTTTTCCTGACCGTGCGGTTTACCAGAGATGATGCGGTTTCTCTGTGGGGCCTGGGTCATAGGAGGTGGTGAGTGCCCCAGCCATTTGGGGTATAAAGGTGCCATTTATCTTTTTCTATAGTCCATCTTACAAGCGCAAGCTATGAAGGACTCTTGATGCGTTGGAGGGTACTCTTTACCTAAATCTAATACCTGTCTATATTGTGAGGAGGCTACGGTATATCCGCCTGCTCAATTATGTTCCACATGCCATGATAAAGTAATTTTATTAAAGAAAACAAATATGTTTAGTAACACTGAGCTGCCCACCTCTGAGGAGTCTCCGTCCCATGAGGTGCATTCCCTGATGTCATCCCCTATTACACATGCAGCTTCCCATTGCACTGCTAATCCTTCTGGAGGGGCTCTCTTTCTACCAGACTTTACTGAACAGCTACAAATGGCAGTGTCTGCAGCCTTCAGTGCTTTACCTCGCCCAGCTAAGCGCAAGCAAAGGGTCAAATATTGCTATCCTTCCCAGGGGTCATCTACTAACTTATTGGATTTATCTGATACCAGACTATCTGATGATGAGGATGCCTCTGATACTTCAGAGGATGCTATTTCTGGGTCAGAATCTGCTGCCTCTAGGCCTCCAGCTGTGGAGGAACCAGACTTTAGATTTAGGATTGAACACTTACGCTTTCGGTTAAAGGAAGTTTTGGCTACTTTAGAGGTTCCAGAACCAAAATTACCTAAGGAAGCTTGTATTCCTAAACTAGATAAGGTCTATGAGGCCAGGGTTGTAATAACAGACTTTCCTGGTTCCCGTAAAGATGGCAAATATTATTAAGAATGAATGGGAAATACTTGGTTCTTCCTTCTCCCCTTCTTCCTCTTTTAAGAAATTATTCCCGGTTCCGGACTCTCAATTAGAGTTCTGGGGTTCCGCCCCTAAGGTGGATAGCGCTAACGCCACGCTTGCTAAATGCACTACTATCCCGCTGGAGGATAGTTCCTCATTCAAAGAGCCCATGGATAAGAAGCTAGAAACTCTGTTGAGAAAGATGTTTCAGCACACGGGATATTTATTTCAAATGGAAGTGGCAGTTTCTGCTGTGGCTGGAGCTGCCACCTATTTGTGCGACTCTTTATCTGAATTGATCAAGGTGAAAGGTCCCCTTGACACGATCCAGGAAAGAAGGCCTTGAGAGTGGCTAATTCTTTTATTTGTGATGCAAATATGCAGATTATTCACCTGAATGCTAAGTACTAGCACGTAGGGCACTCTGGCTGAAGTCTTTGTCTGCGGACATGACTTCAAAATCTAGACTTCTTTCCCTGCCATTTCAGAGGAAGATTATTTTTGGTCCAGGCCTGGACTCAATAATATCCACTGTCACTGGAGGCAAGGGTGCCTTTTTACAGCAGGATAAGAAGAACAAGCCTAAGGCAGCAGCCCTACGTGAAGCCTAATCAGCCCAAGGGAACTTGGAGACCTACTCAGTCTTGGAATAAATCCAAGCAGAACAAGAAGCCTTCCGAGTCAAAGTTGGCATGATGGGGTGGCCCCCGATCCATCTTCGGGGCAGACTATCTCTCTTTCTGGAGACTTGGCTGGGGAACAAGCAAGACATTTGGGTCCTGGAAGTCATCGCTCAGGGGTACAGGATAGGTTTCAGATCTCATCCACCATGAGGCAGATTCCTCTTGTCAAACCTGTCTTCAAGGCCAGAAAAAAAACGAGAGGCCTTTCTAGGGTGCGTGAGGGATCTCTCCTCCCTGGGAGTAATTGTACCAGTACCTCTAGCAGAAAGAGGTCTGGGATACTACTCAAACCTTTTTGTGGTCCCAAAGAAGGAGGGAACTTTTGCCCAATTCTGGACCTAAAGTGCTTAAATAAATTCCTGTCGGTCCCATCATTCAAGAAGGAGACGATAAGGTCTGTTCTTCCCTTAGTTCAGGAAGGACAGTTCATGACTACGATAGACTTGAAGGATGCTCACCTTCATGTTCCAATTCACAAGAACACTTCAGGTTCCTAAGATTAGCATTCCTGGACAAGCACTTCCAGTTTGTTGCACTTCTATTTGGTCTAGCTACTGCCCCAAGAGTCTTTACGAAGGTTCTGGAGGCTCTGCTCGCAGCGGTGATAACCAGAGGGATAGCAGTAGTGCCATATTTAGACGACATCCTGGTCAGTTGGCAGAGGACCATTCAAAAGCTCTTCTATTTCTTCTTTGATCTCATGGATGGAAGATACACTTAGAAAAGAGTTCTCTTGTTCCCAGCACAAGGGTGGAATTCCTGGGTATGATAATAGACTCCATATCCATGAGGATATTTCTTACAGACCATTACAAGCTAACTTCCAATTGTCTTGCCCTACAGGCCTCCTTAAGGCCCTCTGTGGCCCAGTGTATGGAGGTAATTGGACTCATGGTGTCCAGCATAGGCATCATTCCATTCGCCAGGTTCCATCTCAGGCCTCTTCAGCTGTGTATGCTTAACCAGTGTAACAGCGACCACTCGGATCTGTCACAACAGATTTCTCTGGACAACCGGGAATTGCTTTCTTGGTGGCTCTGTCCAGATCACCTGTCCGAAGGGACATAATTCTTGAGACCATCCTGGGAGATTGTGACTATGGACACAAGTCTCTCAGGATGGGGTGCTGTTTGGGGTGCCAGGAAGGCACAGGGTCTGTGGACTTGAGAGGATTCTCTCCTCCCAATGAACATTTTAGAACTTTTAGCAATCTTCAATGTTCTGAAGGCTTGGCCTCTTCTAGGTTCGTCCCAGTTTATTAGATTCCAATCAGACAACATAACCTCGGTGGCTTACATCAACCATCAGGGGGAACGAGGAGCTCCCTAGCAATGAGGGAAGTATCTCGGATTCTGGAATGGGTGGATGCAACAACTGCTCGCTGTCAGTGATCCAGATTCCGGGTGTGGACAAATGGGAAGCGGATTTTCTCAGCAGACAATCCTTTCATCCGGGGGAATGGTCTCTCACCCTGAAGTGTTTGCAGAAATTTACAACAGTTGGGGGATGCCAGATATAGATCTCATGGCGCCCCGACTCAATTCCAAGCTACCCAGATAGGGTCGCGGTCCAGGGATCCTCAGGCAGAGCTGATAGATGCATTAGCAGTGCCTTGGAGGTTCAGTCTAGTTTACATTTTTCCACCATTACTACTTCCCCCTCGGGTAGTGGCCCGCATCAAGCAGAAGCAAGCTTTAGCAATACTAATTGCTCCATCATGGCCGTGAAGGATGTGGTTTTCGGACCTGGTGGGGATGTTCTCATCTCCTCCATGGAGGTTACCTTGTCGCAGGGATCTGCTGGAACAGGGTCCTTTTGTTCAGCCGAGACCAGAAACTCTGCGCATATGAGTGGAACAGTGTCTAAGCGCTGGGACCCGGAAGCGCAACCCCACACAGTCGGAGAAGTGAGTAGATCAGAGATATGGATGTCCCTGGGACTCGCTGCCTTAAACATTGATTCTACCAAGGCGGTATGATGTGCTATAAGCATATAGCGCAGTTCCTGCAAAAAGTTATTAGCACTCTCCATAATGGTTTTGGGATCAAGCTTCTAGGTTGTCCTGAAAGGTATCTTGAAGGCTACAGTCTTCAGTGGAAATCGGAGCCCAGAGGCCACGAGGGTAGTAAGATGGCCGCCACTCTTGTAGTATCAAGACAGGCCTCTATGCTGCCACACCGGTATTTAAGTTTAGTATTCCCCAGGTATTAGGCAGGGGTCCAGGAAGTCATTGGAGGGTTCCAATAGGTTTAATTGAGTTATAAATATCTCCCATAGTCGATTATAATATTATCAAAGACGGAGCAGTGTGAATATACGACTACTCTTATGTGTTGCTGGCTCCGCCCCCTCAATAACAATTTTCTAATACACAGTCTAATGAAGCAGCAGATTAATTTATCTATGAAATTACTTTTATTATATAATCAAGGGTCCAAATAAAGGACAATATTTCAGGCTAACTGCCCTTAGTCATGGCATATTTTAAACTAAATCACAAATCATTTAAATAGTATCACAAAGGTGCAATTACACCAATTAACTGTTAATAATCTTTTATAGACACAATCTCTCCTAAACTATTCAAATGCCATCTAGTGGTGCAATGCTCTGTAAACATGTTTCTCATGAATCAAAGAAACAGATATATTTACATTTGCCTATTCCCATCCCATACAGAAACCATTAGACATTGAGCAAATATTATTGTTTAGAATTTTGTGACATGTTTTCTTTTTATTTTGTTTTACTCAACACAAAATATCATTCTTGATTTTATTATTATTTTTTTCAGTTTTGCATAGAACATTTAAAGGGATATTACAGCCAAAACTGGAATCCACATGGATGCATTTCAGTTTTGAATAGAAGCAATTTTGTAATATAAATGTATTAGCAATGATGCTTCTAACAAAAGCTATAGCTGTTTTAAATGTGTATTTAAGTATGAACCGTGCACCAGCAATATAAACACTTGCTCAGAGAGCCTAAGGTGATTGTACCATCTGGTAATGACTCAATTTGTTAATTACTGACATGATACAAACCCCACCAGCGATCCGAGCAGTTGCAGTATTTAAAATGCTGGTGCACTGAGAATATCTAGCTATGCTTCACATGCACGTGCAGAGAAAAATGTTAACACTAAAACAGTGCTAACCTTTACTAGAAGCATTTTTGGCAATACATGTATATTGCAAATATGTTTCTATTCAAATATGTAATTCATCCATGTGCATTTAAATATATACCGAAATATCCCTTTAATCATAGTAAAGAGCACAGACTTTCTTTTTCTGTTAATATCAGAGATATGTAAACTCATTTTCCAAAATGTATAAATTCTGACTTTTTTTTTTTTCCAGGCGCTACGTGTAATGGGGAGGATAATGCGTGAATGTTGGTATGCAAACGGAAAAGCAAGATTAACTGCCCTTCGTATAAAGAAAACTATGTCTCAGCTGTGTGTTGAGGAGGATTTTAAAGTGTAACTCAGTAGTTGCAAAACTACAAGCATGGAAATATTTGTGTGGGTTTGTTATATCTGTGTTTTCTGCTACCTCAGTAATAGTGCCACATGTGAACACTAAGAAAAAAAAAGATTTGTGGTAGGACATAGGCGATATATTGGCCTTTTATTTTATTTTTTTAAAGGTATATGAATGAAAATATATTAGAGGATATAAAATATGAAAACATTATTTCAAAGAAATATTTTGATATATAAAACCAAAAAGACCAAATATGTTTTTACATTTCAGACAGTTTTTAGTGATGACATCATTTAGATCTATACATAAAGATGTATGATTTTGAAAATGATTTTCTTCTTTTAATAGTGTATCAAGAACAATAATATGTTTTATATAAGGGAAAATATATTCTAGTTGAATAAGCTTTGAACATATCATGTACTGTTTTATTCATTGGTAAATACACAAAGATATTTAGTTACAGTGTACGTCAGAATATTGTGCTTTTAAAAAGTGGCAACATGTATTTACTGTGAAATAGTATTTGCTTTATTAGGTACATTATTTTTATGATCATGTTAAAGTGATGGCAAAGCCTTGCATTTTTGAAACGCTAGTATTTACCAGTGCTACACATAAAGAGAACTTTCAGTGAATTATAAAATACTTCATGCAGAAAATTCCTTTATTTGCCTGCAGCTTATGCCGTGCTGAGCGCCTCAGGCCTCCCAAGGCAGAACACAATTTTTTCAATGAGGTGATGTTTTCAACTCTTAGCCAATAGCCATGTGGGCCAATTGGCTTTATGCTGTATGGCTTGCATGCTATTGGCTAACATCACCTCACTGATAAAATAGCATTCTGCCGTGGGCGGCCTGTCATTTAGCATGGCATATGCGGCAGGCAAATAAAGGAACTTTCAGCAGGAATATTTATATACTTCATGACTGAACGTTCCTTTTATTTGTAGCACTGGTAAATCCTACTGTTTTGAAAATGCTGCGATTTACCATCACTTTAATTCAACTTTTCAGTATCTATTGATACTACTATTTTTCAATATGGTATATTTTAGTTTTTAATCTTACAGCATGTTTCTTACTGAAATACATCTCATAAAAAGTGAGTCATTGTTTCTTCACCCTATTTAACCAGTTATATGTTACTTTTTTTTGTACTTTTGTTGTTCATTATGTGTTGTCCATTATATTGAACTGAATCACCAGAATTCTGTCATCATTTAACACGCTTTATAAACTGATACTCTGTTCCTTACAATAAAACAGAATGATCTAGTTTCTCTTCTTATAAGATCTATATTTCAGCTGAAGTCTTAGATTACCTAGGGATCAAACTTGTCAATGTCCAAGTAGTGTATCTTAAAGGAGCAACAATTGTCTTGTTAGCACATTGAAGGGACAGTAAATATCTTGTACTTACAGGATATTCCTTTTGTGTTGCTATAGATAGAAGAACATCAGCTTAAACATTTTAAAAACATTTTGCAATAGCCAAACTTTACCCACCAATTACCTTATTATGAAGGAGCCAATCTGGGTTTTATTCTGCAGAAAACAAGGCTAGACACTGTCATAAAGTTAAGTCAGCAAGGTACATTTCAAGTTATGAGAATTAGAAATCCTCAATTTTCAGAGCTAAATTACATGAAAAGGGGGGAAATAAATAATGAAAATATATTGCAAAGTTCTTTCATATTATGCATAACTATACATTTTATATAAAAGTCTCAAGGGGTACTGTCCCTTTAAACATGAGACGTGTGCATTTAGTTTCAGACAAATGTAAAACATCATTGTGGTATTTCTGTTTGAAAATGCAAAACAAGCAGTCAATTCAATGAATAAGTGAAAGAACAAATGAATGTGACAAAAAAAATGGCTGATGCACTCATGTTGTTAAAATCATTACTCTGAAGGTAGGGAAGGCTTTTCTGCAGGCGGGAAAGGCTTCAAATTTACAGTTTTACACTATTTTGTGAGCCTTATAAGCTGATTGATACCTAAGTCAGCCAATACTGTAAGTATGTAAACTTCACTTTTGTTCTTGACAATCTTGACCCCATTCAAATTAAATTTTTGAGCTGGTGCTGCCATTTAGTAGTAACACTAGCTACTACATTAACTTTATTTAAGTTGAATCTGCTAACCAGCTGCTCTTCTGCTGCCTTGAAGATGTTCCTCATAGGAAATAAGACCAGGGATGAATTTCCATTAACAAATTAACAATGTCAAAACCCCATGAACTAATATCAGATGACAAAAAATATTTTTTTTCTGCAACAAAGATTCATTTGATTTTTTTTTTGTTTGTTTGCACACGTCTCTTAAACATTTATTGTTAGCACAGGTAAGACTTTGCAAGGTTACAATATTATTTTTCTTATTTAGAACATTTCTTATATATGTTTTTTAAAGTGACATAAAGCTGTAATTAGAAAATGTGTTAGCGAATTTATTGCACTGTTGCTTGTCTATACCTATGTGTTTAACATCCTACAAAGAAGTTAAACACATAGGGCTAGATTACAAGTGGAGGGCTAATTTTGTTGTGTGTCCCTATATGGGCAAATTTGCCAATTCGCCGGTGATAAAAAACAAGCCATTATATGTGTCTGGTTATTGATACAGCAAGCTTATGGTAGCAATTAGTGCTCAAAAACAGAATTTATGCTTACCTGATAAATTACTTTCTCCAACGGTGTGTCCGGTCCACGGCGTCATCCATTACTTGTGGGAATATTCTCTTCCCCAACAGGAAATGGCAAAGAGCACAGCAAAAGCTGTCCATATAGCCCCTCCTCAGGCTCCGCCCCCCAGTCATTCGATCGTCGGTTAGGAGAAAAAAAGAAGAAACTATAGGGTGCCGTGGTGACTGTAGTGTATAGAGAAAGAAATTTTTCAAACCTGATTAAAAAATCAGGGCGGGCCGTGGACCGGACACACCGTTGGAGAAAGTAATTTATCAGGTAAGCATATATTCTGTTTTCTCCAACATTGGTGTGTCCGGTCCACGGCGTCATCCATTACTTGTGGGAACCAATACCAAAGCTTTAGGACACGGATGAAGGGAGGGAGCAAATCAGGTTACCTAAACAGAAGGCACCACGGCTTGCAAAACCTTTCTCCCAAAAATAGCCTCTGAAGAAGCATAAGTTTCAAATTTGTAGAATTTGGCAAAAGTGTGCAAGGAAGACTAAGTCGCTGTCTCATAAGCCAATCGGATAATGCTTTTCAGCCAGAAAGAAAGAGAGGTAGCAGTAGCTTTTTGTCCTCTCCTCTTACCAGAGTAAACGACAAACAAAGATGAGGTTTGTCTAAAATCCTTTGTTGCTTCTAAATAGAACTTTAAAGCACGGACTTCATCTAAATTGTGTAACAAACATTCCTTCTTTGAAACTGGTTTCGGACACAGAAAAGGAACAACTATTTCCTGGTTAATATTCTTGTTGGAAACAACTTTTGGAAGAAAACCAGGCTTGGTACGCAAAACGACCTTATCTGAATGGAACACCAGATAGGGTGGATCACACTGCAAAGCAGATAATTCAGAAACTCTTCTAGCAGAAGAAATAGCAACCAAAAACAGAACTTTCCAAGATAGTAACTTGATATCTATGGAATGTAAGGGTTCAAACGGAACCCCTTGAAGAACAGAAAGAACTAAATTTAGACTCCAAGGAGGAGTCATGGGTCTGTAAACAGGCTTGATTCTGACCAAAGCCTGTACAAAAGCTTGTACATCTGGCACAGCTGCCAGGCGTTTGTGTAACAAAACAGATAAGGCAGAAATCTGTCCTTTTAGAGAACTCGCTGACAACCCTTTATCCAAACCCTCTTGGAGAAAGGAAAGAATCTTAGGAATTTTAATCTTACTCCAGGAGAATCCCTTGGATTCACACCAACAGATATATTTTTTCCATATTTTATGGTAAATCTTTCTAGTCACCGGTTTTCTGGCTTGGACCAGAGTATCTATCACTGAATTTGAAAACCCACGCTTGGATAAAATCAAGCGTTCAATTTCCAAGCAGTCAGCTGCAGAGAAACTAGATTTGGATGTTCGAATGGACCTTGTACTAGAAGATCCTGTCTCAAAGGTAGCTTCCATGGTGGAGCCGATGACATATTCACCAGGTCTGCATACCAAGTCCTGCGTGGCCACGCAGGAGCTATCAGAATCACCGAGGCCTTCTCCTGTTTGATCCTGGCTACGAGCCTGGGAAGGAGAGGAAACGGTGGAAAAACATAAGCTAGGTTGAACGACAAAGGCGCCACTAATGCATCCACTAGAGTCGCCTTGGGATCCCTGGATCTGGACCCGTAGCAAGGAACCTTGAAGTTCTGACGAGATGCCATCAGATCCATGTCTGGAATGCCCCATAATTGGGTTAACTGGGCAAAGACCTCCGGGTGGAGTTCCCACTCCCCCGAATGGAAAGTCTGACAACTCAGATAATCCGCTTCCCAGTTGTCTACTCCTGGGATGTGAATTGCAGATAGATGGCAGGAGTGATCCTCCGCCCATTTGATGATCTTGGGATACCTCTCTCATCGCCAAGGAACTCTTTGTTCCTCCCTGATGGTTGATGTAAGCTACAGTCGTCATGTTGTCTGACTGGAATCTTATGAATCCGGCCTTTTCTAGTTGAGGCCAAGCTTGGAGAGCATTTAATATCGCTCTCAGTTCCAGGATGTTTATCGGGAGAAGAGACTCTTCCCGAGACCATAGACCCTGAGCTTTCAGGGAATCCCAGACCGCGCCCCAGCCTAATAGACTGGCGTAGGTTGTGACAATGACCCACTCTGGTCTGCGGAAACTCATTCCCTGAGACAGGAGATCCTGAGTCAACTAGCGAAAAACGGGTAGACCCCCAAGCGCCTACCAGACTAGAGGCAAAGGAAATTAGCACTACGGGCAATTCATAAAATTTAATAACAACGTAAATTATGGATCCAAAAAAACAATTAAAATCAATAAAACAATTGGTCGACAGTGAAATAATCAACAATATAAAACACCAATATAAAACAAAGGTAGAAAGGTCGACAGAAAATCAGCAGTGGATAAACAGTGAATAATCAGCAGTGGAAAAATAACAGAGAACCACAGGTGTTTAACCTGGGTGATAGAAATAAAATCAAAGTATCCAAACAAATGTGGTTAAAAAATTGTTGTGAACAATGTCTCAGAAGCAAAAAGGTAAAAAAGGTAAAAAAGTCTTGGTGTGAACGTTCAATGCTGTGAATTGCAATTCAGTGATCAAAAATTGAAACAATTGAAAATCAACAAAAGAAAAAATGAAAAAATAATAAAAAATAAAAATAAATGAATGAGAGTAGTCACCCAAACTTGAATAAATAATCCTTGTAGTAATCCCACAGTGTAGATATCCTTGTAGATGTGAAGAAGAGAAGTGCTGGGTACACAGGAGAGTGGAATAGTGATCGAAGTCTGAACTAGATATAGCCCAAAAAAACAAAATCCACCTAAAAATATAAAGAAAAATATGGTGCAGATAGCTTCATACAATAGTACATAAATGGGAATAGGCTTACCAATACTCAGTCGACGCGTTTCGGCCCTAATAAGGCCTTTATCAAGACTGAGTTTATTCAGGAGGTTGTATCCTTATAAAGGGTATTGTAGCCAATAGACATTATCAGTTTTTGCGCCAAAACTTTAAGCTCCGCCCACTTCCTGTTGGGTGCATTGTGGGTATGGGCATTGTAATTATGGTGTATTGTGGGTATGGACATTTTATTTATAAGTATGCACGTTATTATCCATTATAGATACTTTGTATCATTTTAGCCGGAATTTCTATATGTGCTTAAAATGTGCTTAAATTAGGTATATAGTCAGTTAGAATTGGGAGTGGACTCGGGTTCTGACAATGAGGTCACTTCCGGTATAACTGTGTATATGTGTAAGATAAAGTTGCTTTCTATAACAGACTCGTCATGCCAAAGATTGTGATGATACATCTAGAAATGATCAACATTAACTCGTGTTTGCAAAAATTGGAATGTATCAGGAATTTTCAGAAAATTGCCCACGGAGTTTTATTTCCGGTATCGGCAGAAATGTGATGTAATTTCCGGTTCAGAGCTTTACCCGGATTTGTATTTCTGGATTCGGCAGTTTCCGGTCTGACCACTCGACATCTAGGGCCACAGTTTACCCAAGGAGTTCAAGCGTAAGCTCGACAGACGGCCCAATATGTAGAGAACGTTGCAGAATACTGCCCTAATGAACCTGACAGTCTAATAAATACATTTCCACTTAATGTGTAATGAATTAATACAAAACCGATAATAACATAGACAGTGTGAAAAAGAATGAGACTTAACAATAACATCCAGAAATCGCATAATGCAAATAAAATCGATAATAACATACATAATGATAATAGCTTAAAAGTTGATGTAATAGACAATGGATGATATGTGGTCCGGTGACATATCCAGAAACATTATACAGTCTACCTTGAGCTAATGCTAGCTCAAAATAGCTCATGTGTCTGATAATGGTAATAACACATCAGATTTTGGGAGGAGGTCATGTCATATATATTATAAGAGATATTTATCCTTTAAACCCCAGAGTCGTGACGTCACAACCACATGTAGGGGGATTGAGCATTTATACTAGTTGCCAAAATGGGCAACTGGGCTGTGGATGGTTTAGGATCCATATCTAAACCGAATTAGATGCTAAAAAAGATTGCATCGAGACTATGTTTCGGTGACATATATTGTATCTACGGTCAAATCGGGCCGATTACCGGCACTGACTAGGTCGTGGGGTCACGACGATATATACAACGTTATTGGTGATTATTAAGGTTGGGACTAGTGAACTCTCTTTGATTCAGGTGTAGAGACAACAGGAGGCTAATTTAGACCTATAAGTCTTAATGAAAAATAGATAAATAGATAGGTTCTCACTTGGTCTAATGGTATAGAGAGGTATGGGAGGGGACTGGTATGTGGCTAAAAGATAGATGGTGACTACAAACAGTAATTGTGGCTATAACTTCCTCAGTAGATACATGATGACGTGGCTTTACAATAATGTAGAACAATCCTGTATGTACACCCCAGAGCCAATAGGGTGTACAAATTAGAGTGTGACTCTCTACTTTAGAGAGAAGGAATTGTGGAGCTATTCCTTAGTATAGATAATTTATAATTTATACTGAAAGAGTGAAGCTCTAGTCACTATTGTAGTAAGGCATACTTTGGTAATATAAGGCTAACATCTTCAATGAGTCACAAATGGCTGTAATTTCATGATCCAAAGTTAGCCTTAATCTGGTACCCAATCGATATGGAGGCTAAGAGAGATATACAATATGGTAAGGAATGTTCATGATACATAGGTGCTTTTAAAGATAAAGGAGAGGGCATGTTTAGGGTGGAATTTAGGTAATTTTAAACAGATGGGAGAAGTCATCTTTGTTGTTTAATCCATTAGGATAGAGGCAATCAAGGGTAAAGATCCATTTGGATTCTGTAAAGAGTAGTTTTTTCTCAAGATTACCTCCTCTCCATCCTTTATTGACTTTCTGAATGCCCATGAAGGACAGATCTCTGATATTTCCATTGTGTTTTAGAGTGAAATGCTTATAATTCCTTACCATATTGTATATCTCTCTTAGCCTCCATATCGATTGGGTACCAGATTAAGGCTAACTTTGGATCATGAAATTACAGCCATTTGTGACTCATTGAAGATGTTAGCCTTATATTACCAAAGTATGCCTTACTACAATAGTGACTAGAGCTTCACTCTTTCAGTATAAATTATAAATTATCTATACTAAGGAATAGCTCCACAATTCCTTCTCTCTAAAGTAGAGAGTCACACTCTAATTTGTACACCCTATTGGCTCTGGGGTGTACATACAGGATTGTTCTACATTATTGTAAAGCCACGTCATCATGTATCTACTGAGGAAGTTATAGCCACAATTACTGTTTGTAGTCACCATCTATCTTTTAGCCACATACCAGTCCCCTCCCATACCTCTCTATACCATTAGACCAAGTGAGAACCTATCTATTTATCTATTTTTCATTAAGACTTATAGGTCTAAATTAGCCTCCTGTTGTCTCTACACCTGAATCAAAGAGAGTTCACTAGTCCCAACCTTAATAATCACCAATAACGTTGTATATATCGTCGTGACCCCACGACCTAGTCAGTGCCGGTAATCGGCCCGATTTGACCGTAGATACAATATATGTCACCTAAACATAGTCTTGATGCGATCTTTTTTAGCATCTAATTCGGTTTAGATATGGATCCTAAACGATCCACGGCCCAGTTGCCCATTTTGGCAACTAGTATAAATGCTCAATCCCCCTACATGTGGTTGTGACGTCACGACTCTGGGGTTTAAAGGATAAATATCCCTTATATGACTTGACCTCCTCCCAAAATCTGATGTGTTATTACCATTATCAGACACATGAGCTATTTTGAGCTAGCATTAGCTCAAGGTAGACTGTATAATGTTTCTGGATATGTCACCGGACCACATATCATCCATTGTCTATTACATCAACTTTTAAGCTATTATCATTATGTATGTTATTATCGATTTTATTTGCTTTATGCGATTTCTGGATGTTATTGTTAAGTCTCATTCTTTTTCACACTGTCTATGTTATTATCGGTTTTGTATTAATTCATTACACATTAAGCGGAAATGTATTTATTAGACTGTCAGGTTCATTAGGGCAGTATTCTGCAACGTTCTCTACATATTGGGCCGTCTGTCGAGCTTACGCTTGAACTCCTTGAGTAAACTGTGGCCCTAGATGTCGAGTGGTCAGACCGGAAACTGCCGAATCCAGAAATACAAATCCGGGTAAAGCTCTGAACCGGAAATGACATCACATTTCTGCCGATACCGGAAATAAAACTCTGTGGGCAATTTTCTGAAAATTCCTGATACATTCCAATTTTTGCAAACACGAGTTAATGTTGATCATTTCTAGATGTATCATCACAATCTTTGGCATGACGAGTCTGTTATAGAAAGCAACTTTATCTTACACATATACACAGTTATACCGGAAGTGACCTCATTGTCAGAACCCGAGTCCACTCCCAATTCTAACTGACTATATACCTAATTTAAGCACATTTTAAGCACATATAGAAATTCCGGCTAAAATGATACAAAGTATCTATAATGGATAATAACGTGCATACTTATAAATAAAATGCCCATACCCACAATACACCATAATTACAATGCCCATACCCACAATGCACCCAACAGGAAGTGGGCGGCGCTTAAAGTTTTGGCGCAAAAACTGATAATGTCTATTGGCTACAATACCCTTTATAAGGATACAACCTCCTGAATAAACTCAGTCTTGATAAAGGCCTTATTAGGGCCGAAACGCATCGACTGAGTATTGGTAAGCCTATTCCCATTTATGTACTATTGTATGAAGCTATCTGCACCATATTTTTCTTTATATTTTTAGGTGGATTTTGTTTTTTTGGGCTATATCTAGTTCAGACTTCGATCACTATTCCACTCTCCTGTGTACCCAGCACTTCTCTTCTTCACATCTACAAGGATATCTACACTGTGGGATTACTACAAGGATTATTTATTCAAGTTTGGGTGACTACTCTCATTCATTTATTTTTATTTTTTATTATTTTTTCATTTTTTTCTTTTGTTGATTTTCAATTGTTTCAATTTTTGATCACTGAATTGCAATTCACAGCATTGAACGTTCACACCAAGACTTTTTTACCTTTTTTACCTTTTTGCTTCTGAGACATTGTTCACGACAATTTTTTAACCACATTTGTTTGGATACTTTGATTTTATTTCTATCACCCAGGTTAAACACCTGTGGTTCTCTGTTATTTTTCCACTGCTGATTATTCACTGTTTATCCACTGCTGATTTTCTGTCGACCTTTCTACCTTTGTTTTATATTGGTGTTTTATATTGTTGATTATTTCACTGTCGACCAATTGTTTTATTGATTTTAATTGTTTTTTTGGATCCATAATTTACGTTGTTATTAAATTTTATGAATTGCCCGTAGTGCTAATTTCCTTTGCCTCTAGTCTGGTAGGCGCTTGGGGGTCTACCCGTTTTTCGCTATATGACTCTTATTGGTGGTTACTAGGTTACACCCCTCCCCCGAGCCAAGGTTTTTTGAGTAGGCGCTAGTCCCATCCCTTCCAGATCCTGAGTCAACTACCAACGGAGTGAGTCTCTGGTTATCTGGTCTACCTGAATCTGAGGAGACAAGTCTGCATAGTCCCCATTCCACTGATTGAGCATGCACAGTTGTAATGGTCTTAGATGAATTCGAGCAAAAGGAACTATGTCCATTGCTGCAACCATCAATCCTACTACTTCCATGCACTGAGCTATGGAAGGCTGCAGAATAGAGTGAAGAACTTGACAAGCGTTTAGAAGCTTTGACTTTCTGACTTCTGTCAGGAAAATCTTAATTTCTACAGAATCTATTATTGTTCCCAAAAAGGGAACTCTTGTTGACGGAGACAGGGAACACTTTTCTACGTTCACCTTCCACCCGTGAGATCTGAGAAAGGCTAGAACAATGTCTGTATGAGCCTTTGCCTTGGAAAGAGACGACGCTTGAATTAGAATGTCGTCTAGATAAGGTGCCACTGTAATGACACTCGGTCTTAGAACCGCCAGAAGGGATCCTAGCACCTTTGTGAAAATTCTGGGAGCAGTGGCTAAACCGAATGGAAGAGCCACGAACTGGTAATGTTTGTCCAGAAAGGCGAACCTTAGGAACTGATGATGATCTTTGTGGATAGGAATATGTAGGTAAGCATCCTTTAAATCCACGGTAGTCATATATTGACCCTCCTGGATTGTAGGTAAAATTGTTCGAATGGTTTCCATTTTGAACGATGGAACTTTGAGAAACTTGTTTAGAATTTTTAAATCCAGAATTGGTCTGAAAGTTCCCTCTTTTTTGGGAACTACAAACAGGTTTGAGTAAAACCCCTGACCTTGTTCCACTGTTGGAACTGGGTGTATCACTCCCATCTTTAACAGGTCTTCTACACAATGTAAGAATGCCTGTCTCTTTATTTGGTTTGAAGATAAGCGAGACATGTGGAACCTTCCCCTTGGAGGAAGTTCCTTGAACTCTAGAAGATAACCCTGAGAGACTATTTCTAATGCCCAGGGATCCGGAACATCTCTTACCCAAGCCTGAGCAAAGAGAGAGAGTCTGCCCCCTACTAGATCCGGTCCCGGATCTGGGGCTACCCCTTCATGCTGTCTTGGTAGCAGCAGCAGGCTTCTTGGCCTGTTTACCCTTGTTCCAGCCTTGCATTGGTTTCCAAGCTGGTTTAGCCTGGGAAGCGTTACCCTCTTGTCTAGAGGCTGCAGAGTTAGAAGCCGGTCCGTTCCTGAAATTACGAAAGGAACGAAAATTGGACTTATTCTTAGCCTTGAAAGGCCTATCCTGTGGGAGGGCATGGCCCTTCCCCCCAGTGATGTCTGAAATAATTTCTTTCAATTCTGGCCCAAAAAGGGTCTTATCTTTTAAAGGGATATTAAGCAATTTTGTCTTGGAAGATACATCCACCAACCAAGACTTTAGCCAAAGCGCTCTGCGCGCCACAATTGCAAACCCTTAATTTTTCGCCGCTAATCTCGCTAATTGCAAAGCGGCATCTAAAATAAAGGAATTATCTAACTTAAGTGCGTGAATTCTGTCCATGACTTCCTCATATGGAGTCTCTTTATTGAGCGACCTTTCTAGTTCATCGAACCAGAAGCACGCCGCCGTGGTGACAGGAATAATGCACGAAATTGGTTGGAAGAGGTAACCTTGCTGAACAAAAATCTTTTTAAGCAAACCCTCCAATTTTTTATCCATAGGATCTTTGAAAGCACAATTGTCCTCAATGGGAATAGTCGTGCGTTTGGCTAGTGTAGAAACTGCCCCCTCAACCTTAGGGACTGTTTGCCATGTGTCCTTCCTTGGGTCGACCATGGGGAACAATTTCTTAAATATAGGAGGTGGGACGAAAGGTATGCCTGGCTTCTCCCACTCCTTATTCACTATGTCCGCCACCCTTTTAGGTATCGGAAAGGCATCAGGGCGCACCGGGACCTCTAGGATTTTGTCCATCTTGCACAATTTTTCTGGAATGACCAAAGAGTCACAATCATCCAGTGTAGTTAGTACCTCCTTAAGTAATGCGCGGAGATGCTCTAACTTAAATTTAAACGTCACAACATCAGGTTCTGCCTGTTGAGAAATTCTTCCTGAATCAGAAAGTTCTCCCTCCGACATACCCTCCCTCACTGCCACTTCTGACTGGTGTGAGGGTATGACAGATAAATTATCGTCAGCACCTTCTTGCTCCACTGTATTTAAAACTGAGCAATCACGCTTTCTTTGAAATGCTGGCATTTTGGATAAAATATTAGCTATGGAATTATCCATTACTGCCGTTAATTGTTGCATAGTAACAAGCATTGGCGCGCTAGATGTACTAGGGGTCGCCTGCGCGGGCATAACTGGTATTGACACAGAAGGAGAGGAACTATCTCCACTACCTTCATTTGAGGAATCATCTTGGACAACCTTGTTAAATGTGACAGTACTGTCCTTACTTTGTCCTTACTTTGTCTGGACGCTATGGCACAATTATCACATACATTTGAAGGGGGGACCACCTTGGCCTCCATACATACAGAACATGTTCTATCTGAAGGTACACACATGTTAGACAGGCTTAAACAGGCTAATAATGCAAAAAAAAAAAAAAAAACGTTTTAAAACAAAACCGTTACTGTCTCTTTAAATGTTAAACAGAGCACACTTTTTTACTGAATATGTGAAAAACTATGAAGGAAATATCCAATCTTTACCAAATTTTCACCACCGTGTCTTAATGCTTTAAAAGTTTTGCACCCCAATTTTCAAGCTTTTAACCCCTTAAATGAGGAAACCGGAGCCGTTTAATCAATCAGCAATTTTAACCCTACTACAGTCCCAGCCACAGCGTTTGCTGCGACTTCACCTGTCCCTGGGGGTTATACAATACCAAATGAAGCCTTCCAGGAACGTTTTCAATGATCACCAGACCCTCTCACATGCAGCTGCATGCACTGCATCCAAAAGAAACTGCGCAATTATGGCGCGAAAATGAGGCTCTGCCTACTATAGTGAAAGGCCCTTCCTGACTGGGAAGGTGTCTAAACGACTGCCTGGTGCCTAAAAACGTTCCCAAACACTAAAAGTTTAGAAAATCACTTCAAACTGCATAAAATACTAAAAGAAAGCAATCGATTTAGCCCACAAGAGTGTCAACCAGTGTATAGCCCATAATAAGCCTTCATTCTGTTAAGAGTCTAAGAAAATGGCTTACCGATCCCCAAGAGGGAAAATGACAGTCTTCTAGCATTACACAGTCTTGTTAGAAAATGGACTAGTCATATCTTGAGCAGAAAAATCTGCAAACTGTTCCCCCCAACTGAAGTTCTCTGGGCTCAACAGTCCTGCGTGGGAACAGTAATTGATTTTAGTTACTGCTGCTAAAATCATACTCCTTTTCATCTCTTTCTGTTTTAGAGTAAATAGTACAAACCGGCACTATTTTAAAATAACAAACTCTTGATAGCAGAATAAAAAACTACAACTAAACACCACATACTCTTCACCATCTCCGTGGAGATGCTACTTGTTCAGAGCGGCAAAGAGAATGACTGGGGGACGGAGCCTGAGGAGGGGCTATATGGACAGCTTTTGCTGTGCTCTTTGCCATTTCCTGTTGGGGAAGAGAATATTCCCGTAAGTAATGGATGACGCCGTGGACCGGACACACCAATGTTGGAGAAAAGATAATCAGAGGTCAGACCTCTGGTTAATTTCTAAAATGCCCTCCAATTACCCCCAAAATAAAATATGAGGTCAGTTTTTTGGGGTTAAAGGATTTAGGAAAAAAATCGCACTAAGTAGACATTGCGGTCTATGGGGAAATATATATATATATATATATATATATATATATATATATGTATGCTTATATACATATATATTTATACACATATTAACACATAAATATACAGCATATATGTATATATTCATATATATTTATATTTGCTGCCTATGGCTGCGTGACTTATCCCCTTTGCTGAGCTATTTTCTCAATCATGTCTGATGGCATGAGAACGAGGCTCCCTATGGAGCGCAATGCTTCTGTGTAATGGGAACACAAGGTGCACTGCTCTCCATTTGTAATCTAGCCCATAGTTAAAGATAGCTCATTTGCAGGAATAAACACTTAGTAATGATCACAAACATTTAGACAAATGGATCTAGTGGTTTTCAACAGAAAATTATTATTAAAGTCTATGGAGATTTTTGTAGATCAATCATTTGATATTTTTTTCTAAAGGAATGTGATTGACCCCATAGTTACCTGAAAGTTAGTTCCAGAGTATCTTATGCTGTCTATCTGGAGCTGAATACAGCTGATGATTGGTGGCTACACACATATGAAGCCCTTGTGTTTAACCTCTCAGTACTCTACAGGAGCCTAATGAAACCTTCTTTTACTGATCAGGAAATACTAAAATGGAGTAGAATCCTAGATCATTTTACTACAAAGTAATGATAGTAACATATTTGCCAGCTATGAGTAATTGACAAAAAACATAGTGCATTTAGAAGTTCAATAATGTAGTGAATAAGCGTTTTGTTTTTGGCCAATCATGACCACATCCTGAATCCTGTCTGTCAGATTTATTTTACTTAACATGTGGTCACCATGCTGCTTGATTGTCTTGCCAGTGCCATTATAAAAAATAAATTGTTATATTATTTAAATAAAAAAATAAAAATCTGTTTTGTGCTGCTCCTGGCTTAAAGCATTATCTGTATTTAAAATAGGAAACAATAGGTGAACAATGGTTTGGGTGGGGGCACTAGCCCTCACAATGGTGGTAATCCCTTACTTCTTCCCACTACTCTGCTTATGCCCACCCCAGCTCCGCTTGTAGCCTGCCTAGGCCCTGTCTATGATATGACGGAACCCGCCCACAGCATGCTCTGTGCCAGCCCAACACTCTTATTGTATCCCCACAAACAAATCACTGGAGGACCTGCTGGAAGTGCCCCCTCCAGATGTAATTTCTGGAGACACCACTACTGGTTAATGGATTTTTGTTAAAAAAATTACGACTCCGTGAATTTTGTTTATTTTTTTCATGATGAACGATTTATCCGTAAATAAAAAAAATAAATATATATATATACGTTGATTGGAGTAGCCATGTTAGTCCAGAGATTTAGATATCAAAATAACAAGAGTATTGCATTGAGCAATGATACATTTTTATTGGACTAACTATACATTTATAAGTTGACAAGCTTTCGGAAGAGTTCCTTCCTTTATCAAGTCTGAAGCAATACTGACCAATTCAATGGAATTTACAGATTGTATCTTAAAACACAGAATAGCTAAGAAGACAGTGCAGGGACAGGAGGAGGTGTCGTAAAAATCATGAGGGGGGCTTAGGTAACAGCCAGACAGTGTCCAGTGTAGGAGAACAGACAGGGGAAATATATAGCTATACATAGAGCATATACTGACATAAAGTTATATATCAACATTGAATCAATATCTATAAAGATGTGAAATTGTATATACAGGGGGAATACAAAAGTTAAAAAAAGACAAAAGTGTGGACATAGGCTTACCTGTGTACCTATGTATAAAGAATGTGGAATATACAATGTAATTGACTAAATGAAAGTACATTACAAAAAATGTTGATAATGTGTTAAGAATCCAGAGTCCACATTTAGTCCAGAATTAAACAGGTTGAAGTGTATTATCATTTTCATTTCAAAGGTTTTTCTTTCCATGGTGTTTTTGAAGTTGCCTCTGAGAATTTTGATTTTGAGGTTTTGGATGGAGTGGTCAGGTTGGGTGAAATGGTGACCAACAGGGGTGCAGTATTTTGTTTCACAGTGGGGTTTTTTTTTTTTTTAAATAATTTTTTATTGAGGTAATGAACAGCATCCACAAAAAAAATAATGTGTCCAGGCACGAATCATAAGTAATAAGAATAATTATACATGTCTCTTATAAAAAGGAAATTTGAACTAGAACCTTAAAGTCTCTGTGTTACAATGGTTGTCACTGTATTCAAGCAGCAGTATTACTGTACATTTATAGATGAGAGCTGTAATCATATAGTAAAACACGTTCAATAGAGATAGAATAACTACTGAAATGAGTTATAACACTACTTCAGAGGACATGAGCTTTAGGTGTAGATTAGTTTGTAATGAACAAGGGTGACTGAGACACATAATAATGAAACCAGGTTTTTTATATAATATATCAAATGATCCCTACTCTGATATAGGAGGTGCTCTATAATCTTATAACTGTATGATGTAGGGAGTTGGCTTTTGTCTGGCCTCTCTTGGGCCAAAGTGTATAGAAGGGAAATTCAGCGGGCAAGAGCCGCTCGATAAAAGGGGGAGGAAAATGAAGGGGGGGCGGAGCCTTTTAAGGTAGCTATATAGCATATTTGAGTTTCCAAAAAAATTAGATTAGATGAGGGTGGTATACATGACTTGGGGAGTCTTCTAATTAGCATCATGAATACATATATATACAGGGAATGTCTGCTTGGGATATATATCTTTGAAAGCGAGGTGTAATATCTATTTCTTTGTATCATTCATGGGATCATTGTAAAGTAGGCACATTAGATAAGTTAGCCTAAAGGCGTTCAGGAATAGTTATTTAAATTGCAGGTGCATTGGGGGAAAGCGCTCCGCACAACTAAGGGCCAAGGCTAATATTATATTGGGAGCAAGATAATGGTGTTAGGTAAACTAATGGAAAACCACAATGCTAGGCCAAGATACATAAACAAACAAAAAGCTAAAAACATGGTACAGTTTAGGATATCAGATTCCCAAAGGTAACTTTGGCTAAAATTGAGAAATTTGGGACATCAGCATAGCTAAAGAATAAATGGAGCTTAGTAGGATTAGATGCAATTCAACACATTAGTATGGCCTGTGGACTCAGGTTAGTACCGACTATGCCAGCTGAATATTTGGTGAGTGAAAGCATGGAAAACCCTAGTAATAAAGAAATTATCATAATAAAACACATCCCATACTTTCACAATTAAGAGAATACAAACGATGATAAATATAAAATAAGCTAGTGTACGGTAAAGGCAAATCTCAGGTATTCCAACTCTCATAACTAATATACTAGAGTGCTCTAAAACTAAATACCTGTTAATTCACAGATTGTCCCAAAGTAAAAGGAGCGTGTAGTAGGAGTCTCTAAAGTAGTTCCTCTAATAACCACAATTGAGGTGAATTATGTTCACCTATAAGGGAATGAGTTAATGTAAACTGTATATTACGTAGTGTGGGTACTCAATCAAGTATATAACAAATAATGCCTATAGAAATAGAGAAGTGTGGGAGACGTGTTACTTATTGTAAATGTCTGAATGTATGCTATCTTAACTTAATTAAAGTTATATGGAGAATAGGGCAATAGGTATATACCCCAATCTATTAGATAGTGTGCAGACTTCATTGAGCATTGCCATTATAGCCATTAACTAGGACATAAAAAAAAAAATCTACAATGCACAAAATGTAGGATAACATTTCCAAGAACATATATAATATAACAAGTATCTGTATTTATAAACAGCACCATGAATGACCTGGCAAATACCCTCAAACTAGAGGAATGATAAATTATGAAATGAAAATAAGGGGGACTGTAGAGCATTCAACTAGCAACTTTAAAGTGGCGTACTCAGATATATGTAGAAGGCCAAGTGTTAATGGCACAAGTATTAATACTTTGACAGGAATGTAGTAGGAAACACATGTAGCATGGAACTAAGTACTCTTACCTCCAGTCTCATAGACATACAGGAAGAGCCCTATAAGGGAAACACCTTAAGTGTATGACATAGATTATATAACTACTTATTAGATAGACTATGAAATATAGTACCATTACATATCCATGGGACCAATATATTAACTCTAAATATATAACCCTAGTTAACTTGAGGGACATAAATAATAACAATAAACTGGCTAGTAGGCAATCTACATTTATATAGAGTAGTTGTTTGTATCTAGTCAGCTAATACAGGCTAATAATGCAAATAAAAAATACTTAGCTGCCTCAAGAATTGCTTGGCATCTAGAACTGTTATTATAAAAAACTACTCATCTAAATAGGTAAGACTAAACAGTCGTATCATCTAACTAATAACATCTGAAATATATAGAGAAGGGATTCAAAAGCACTCCTGCCTCAGAAAATTAAGGGGCAGGACATTGAGAGGGGCATCACAGCATATAAGAATCAATTGTTAGGAATATAGTCAATTTTCTTTATCCATATTTAAACCTTATAGTAAATAGTTCTGCCAAGTATGAACTATACAGTAGATGAAATTGTCAGAAATCCCATAAGTTGAAATAGAACATATAGTCCAGGATTTCCTGCACTAGGTCAATCATTGCAAAAGTAGAGTTAGGTAAGACCTCAGAATAAAAAAAAATGTTAAGGTCATAAAGGATGTGGGTTACCAAATATAATTATTGTGCAAACGTGGGGTACTCTGGGAGGTGAGAAGGGGAGAACAAAAACAAAGGGAAACCCTATAAACTGGACCTCCTAACAATATTAGCTATGTTGGTGCCAACATAGCCAGAAATCCTGCAGCTTCACCCCACACCTCTCTTTAGACCTTTATTATCAATGTGTCTTAGTGCCGCTTGTGATCTTAACTCCTGACTTTCTGCAGAGAGCAAGAGTGTGGTCAGCAGATCTTGACCGTGCCGTAGTAAGTAAGGGTGCGCAGACAATAACTGGAGACTTTGTATTGGGCAAGTAATGAGAAAGCTCCGGTCAGGTTTGGCACTTGCCCAGGTAACGGTCATGCACTTTGAATCGACCTTTGGGTGTTCAGGGCTGGTTAGCTGTATATTGGATCTTGTGTGAGGCTGTAGGTCTGTGTTATGTAGGACCTGTGTGAGCTTGGCTGAGTTGGGCGGTATCGGAAGATCACTGTCTGTCTCCTTCAGGTCAGTGGCGCTGTTAGGTTCTGCAGCCGATTCAGCAGCAGTTGAGGCCACTCCGCCGTCTGTGATCCCACTCCCGATGGGAGGATGTAGACCGCATGTGAGAGTTAAGGTGTCGTCTCCTGTATTGGCCTCTTCTCCATATGCAGCTGAGTTGAGGGGGCACTTCACTGCTCTGAGGTCTGCGACTATGCTCAATAAAGCAAGATGTGGAGGCGGCTCTGTGCGGGTCTGTGGTGGTTCCAGCAGTGAGAATGAAACTCCCACAGGGAACCAGGAAGTCTCGTCATTCTTAAAAAGATCAGTCGCCATCTTGGGTGTCGGGTCGATCTCTTCCTCCCTCAATTCCTTAAGCGTAGACCGTAGGTTGTGAAAACAATTATCCATCTTCTCCTCAAATGCTTCAAGCCATGCCTGCAGCTGGTCATGTAGATCTGCCATATCCACTCGGCCAGTTGTCAGTTCTGTCTCGTGGCTTCAAGAAGTGCCGTGCTTCTAAGTCAGTGCCCCAATAAAAGTTTAAGGTTTCGTTAGATGAGGCAATTTAAGAGTTACTCTCTCCCTCTCTCAGGTGTAGGACCCAGACTGGATTAGGGAAGAAAAACAAAAAATGTAAATTAAAGTTCTATTAGGCTAAATGTTTGGTGATTGTTCAAGAGCCCATGGAATACACGTCTTGTTTCTTCTGATGCTGGCTCCGCCCCGTCACAGTGGGTTTTGATTGAGTGTCTGTGTAAGTTCATTCGAAGGTGCAGTTTTTGGCTTGTTTCTCCAATATAGCATCCCATTTCACATGCAGTGCAATGTATCATGTATACCACATTTGCAGATATACATGCATATGCCCCTTTAATGTTATTAGATTTATTATTGTGATTTGCTGTGCTGCTTTCACAACGTGTTGACACAGTTTGCAGAGTGCTTTATAGCAGCACTTGGTTCCATTCTGAGTGTTCTTTTTCTCAAGGGGTAGCTTCCTATGTACCAGTTTCTGCTTTAGGTTAGGTGGTTGTCTGTATGCCAGGATTGGGGGTTTTGGAAAGATTTTTTTGAGTGTGGGATCCTCTAAGAGTAGTGGCTGTAAGTCTTTTATGCTTTTTCGTATCCCTTCCACAGCAGGATACTATACTTGTGACAATGGATGTGGAATCCCTGTACAGCAATATTCCACATAAAGATGGTATTGATGCCTGCTTAAACTTTCTTTCCTCCAACAGCCCTAACCAGACATATAGTGCTTCTACAGTCAGTAAACTTACAGAATTTATACTTACTCACAATTATTTCATCTTCAACCACTCCATCTACTTACAAACCATGGGAACAGCCATGGGCACCAAAATGGCACCACAGTACGCAAACCTCTTCATGGCTGACTTAGAGCAGAGATTCCTAGCCACTCACCCTCACAAACCCTTCAAATACTTTCGCTACATCGATTTTATTTTCATCATATGGACAGAAGGAGAAAAAAACCTTGAACATTTTCATAAATCATTTAATCTATTTCATGCATCAATCAAGCTTAAAATTAACTTTTCTAGAGACTGTTTCAGCTTCCTGGATACAACAATATCCATCACAAATGAAAAACTGCACTCATCTGTATACAGGAAACCAACAGATAGATGCAGCTACCTCCACAGCTCCAGCTCCCACCCCAATCACATAAAAAAATCCATAATCTACAGTCAGGCTACAAGATACCACAGAATTTGCTCAGATACCAAGGACCGTGACAAACACCTTATCACACTGTCCCAATCATTCAGAGAAAAAGGTTACAAAACAAGGATTATAAATAAAAAAATTAACTCTGCCCTCAATACTCCATGTGAACAATTACTACAATACAGGGAGAAGAAAAACATATCACGTATCCCACTAGTAGTCAAATACAACCCTGCTGTGGAAGGGATACAAAAAATCATAAAAGACTTACAGCCACTACTCTTAGAGAATCCCACACTCAAAAAAATCTTTCCAAAACCCCCAATCCTGGCATTCAGACAACCACCTAACCTAAAGCAGAAACTGGTACATAGGAAGCTACCCCTTGAGAAAAAGAACATTCAGAATGGAACCAAGTGCTGCTATAAAGCACTCTGCAAACTGTGTCAACACGTTTGTGAAAGCAGCACAGCAAATCACAATGATAAATCTAATAACATTAAATGGGGCATATTCATGTATATCTGCAAATGTGGTCTACATGATACATTGCACTGCATGTGAAATGGGATGCTATATTGGAGAAACAAGCCAAAAACTGCACCTTCGAATGAACTTACACAGATACTCAATCAAAAACCACTGTGAAACAAAATACTGCACCCCTGTTGGTCACCATTTCACCCAATCTGACCACTCCATCCAAAACCTCAAAATCAAAATTCTCAGAGGCAACTTCAAAAGCACCATGGAAAGAAAAACCTTTGAAATGAAAATGATAATACACTTCAACCTGTTTAATTCTGGACTATATTTGGACTCTGGGTTCTTAACACATTATCAAAAAATTTTGTAATGTACTTTCATTTAGTCAATTAAATTGTATATTCCACATTCTTTATACATAGGTACACAGGTAAGCCTATGTCCACACTTTTGTCTTTTTTTAACTTTTGTATTCCCCCTGTATATACAATTTCACATCTTTATAGATATTGATTCAATATTGATATATAACTTTATGTCAGTATATGCTCTATGTAAAGCTATATATTTCCCCTGTCTGTTCTCCTACACTGGACACTGTCTGCCTGTTACCTAAGCCCCCCTCATGATTTTTACGACACCTCCTCCTCTCCTTGCACTGTCTTCTTAGCTATTCTGTGTTTTAAGATACAATCTGTAAATTCCATTGAATTGGTCAGTATTGCTTCAGACTTGATAAAGGAAGGAACTCTTCCGAAAGCTTGTCAACTTATAAATGTATAGTTAGTCCAATAAAAAAGTATCATTGCTCAATGCAATACTCTTGTTATTTTGATATCTAAATCTCTGGACTAACATGGCTACTCCAATCAACGTGTATATATATTTATTTATTTTATTTACGGATAAATCGTTCATCATAAAAGAAATAAAAAAAATTCACGGAGTCGTAATTTTTTAACAAAAATCCATTAACCAGTAGTGGTGTCTCCAAAAATTACAGCTGGAGGGGGCACTTCCAGCAGGTCCTCCAGTGATTTGTTTGTGGGGATACAATAGGAGTGTTGGGCTGGCGTGACAGAGCATGCTGTGGGCGGGTCCGTCATATCATAGAATATTATTACAAACATAACTTTGTAGAGAAAACCCACTGTTAGTCAAAACTGCTGTGTAGAATTCATAGGAGGGCGCAGAAGCGTATTTCATGTCTTTTGACCTTTGCTGCTATGGTACCATTATATTTTATGTTAAGCAGCAAACAAACACATAACTCTCATTAAAGAGATTGAGCAGTTAAGGGGGCATTGTGCATGTAAATACAGTAATACGTAAGTGAAACATGCTTTCTAAATTTTTTTTTTATTCACAGAGAAATGAAATCATATAACTAAAAATTAACTTTCATACTCTTTCTTTTTGTAATGAAATAGGCTTTAAAGTCTCACTATCACAGGTATCAGCAAAGCTCAGCTTTGAAAAGCAAGGAAAAAAAAATCAGATTTGCAAGGCTTATCACAATTACAATACTCTAATCTTCTAATTCAAAACATCTTGCACAACGTAAACACTTTAAAGGGGCAGTGCACTGTAAAACTGGTTTCCCCTTAATGTGTTTCCAATGACTTGTTATACCGGTTGCAGGGTATTATTTTTTAAAGGAAATAGCTGGATTTACTCTTTGAAACCACAGCCCATCAAAATAGGCTAAGCTTGCAGACAGATCAGACATTTTTAACTTATCACTTAAATACTTTCCTTTCATATATCTGTCTCTATACAATACATAAAAAGAACAATATATATATATATATATATATATATATATATATATACTGTATATATATTTATCTCTCTCACACCCCACTGGGAGTATAGTTTCCTCTTCTGGCTGTGTTTACACAGCTTTTCTTTAGCGTATACTAAGGTATAGAAACTTTCAGTATAGGTGGGATACCACAGGCAAAATCAGCTATTTCAAATAATGATATAAATGAAAAGGAGCTATTTGTAAATTATTTAATGCACTCCAGCAGGTAAAATAGAACATTGGAAGCAAATTAAAGGTGAGACAACTTTTGGGTAAACTGTCCCTATAATATATATATATATATATATATATATATATATATTAGGGATGGGCGAATGTGCAAATTTTCGAATTTCAAATGTAGAACGAATGTTATTACCGAAATTCGAATTCTAAATTCGAATGTCGATAAGAACGAATATTCTTAAAAATTCGAAAATCAAATGTTATTTACAGTTTTCGAATGTCACTTTCGAATTCGAATGTTTATAATTATATCGAATGTCTACATTCAAAATTCGAATTTTTCGAATTCGAATATAAATTCGAATTTTTCGAATTCGAATATTGCATAATTCGAATATTACATTTAAAAGCATTAGAAATACTATTACAATCTAAATTCGAATTTTTCGAATTCGAATACACGTATTGCATAATTCGAATATAACATTTAAAGAAAAAGCATTAGAAATACTATTACAATCTAAATTCGAATTTTTCGAATTCGAATATTGCATAATTCGAATATTACATTTAAAGAAAAAGCATTAGAAATACTATTACAATCTAAATTCGAATTTTTCGAATTCGAATACACGTATTGCATAATTCGAATATTACATTTAAAGAAAAAGCATTAGAAATACTATTACAATCTAAATTCGAATTTTTCGAATTCGAATATTGCATAATTCGAATATAACATTTAAAGAAAAACGTGGCCGGACTTTTGGCCGACGGACACTTGGCCGACGGACACTTGGCCGACGGACATTTGGCCGACGGACATTTGGCCGAAACACAAGTGGCTGTCAGATAACAGTCCGGCACAAGATAGATAGATTTGATAGATAGATAGATACATAGATTAGATAGATAGATCAATAGATGCAATAGATACATTTGATAGATACGATAGATAGATAGATTTGATAGATAAATAGATAGATTTGATAGATAGATAGTTTCCCAGACAGAGAATTACAAAACGTGCGGCCTAGGACCCATGGTAAGGTTCCCAGAGGCAGTTGCGGCGCCCGAGGCTGTGATTAGAACAGAGCACTCTGGTAACGCATCTGCCCTCGGCCGAAATCGGAACATTCTTTAGCTTTCTGTCTGTCAGCCAAATGTCTGTCGGCCAAATGTCCGTCTGCCAAATGTCCTTCTGCCAAAAGTCTTTCTGCATTTTGTCAGAGCACCAAGAAAAAGCATTAGAAATACTATTACAATCTAAATTCGAATTTTTCGAATTCGAATATTGCATAATTCGAATATTACATTTAAAGAAAAAGCATTAGAAATACTATTACAATCTAAATTCGAATTTTTCGAATTCGAATACACGTATTGCATAATTCGAATATTACATTTAAAGAAAAAGCATTAGAAATACTATTACAATCTAAATTCGAATTTTTCGAATTCGAATATTGCATAATTCGAATATTACATTTAAAGAAAAAGCATTAGAAATACTATTACAATCTAAATTCGAATTTTTCGAATTCGAATATTGCATAATTCGAATATTACATTTAAAGAAAAAGCATTAGAAATACTATTACAATCTAAATTCGAATTTTTCGAATTCGAATATTGCATAATTCGAATATTACATTTAAAGAAAAAGCATTCGAAATACTATTACAATCTAAATTCGAATTTTTCGAATTCGAATATTTTCGAATGTAATCGTAAAATTCGAAACCGAATATTCGAAAATCGAATGTTAGAATGTTATGTAAACATTCGAAATTCGATTCGAACGAACGAATGTGTTAAAATTCGTGCCGTTTTTCGAATGTTGCGAAACATTCGCCCATCCCTAATATATATATATAGATATAAAATAAAAGATATCATATTTACAGATTAATCTATGTGATGGCACTCCTGTGATATCATTGTATATATACATTAGCGCATGCTATGGACTGCATTTATTAGATAGACAAGGTGGCCTGCAGCTGCCTATTAGCTTGTGGTTGCAGGCTCAACTTCATATATGGAGCCCTAAGAGTTACACAAGATCTAAATAATGGTTTAGTGTAAAAAAATAATGGTACAGTTGTAGATTACATGGAAAAGATGAATGCTTACTGATTGTTTTCTTTGTACAGAGTTATGGTTCATGTGACATAAAACTAAACGTAATAAATAATAAAAATAAATAAACCTCTAACAATCGAGCAGTTTATTAGTTTGACAAACAATCTACTAAAGGTTAAAACATAAATATAATTTATGTAGAATACTCAATAGAGCTGCAGCCTAGGAGCTTCTGTAAGGAGCGTGTTATATGCAGCAGCAGTACGTGTCTATCTTCCCAGAACCAATCACTAATTCTGTTATACCCGAATTATACAATGCTCTTGTCAGTGTTCAGTGTATAAGTTTTATTTTCAAAGATGATTGTACGCTGTACACTGCATTTTTTTCTGGGATTAAAACGTTATTGTAAAAGTTATCTTCTTTATATAAAAATGAACAAATCATTAGTTGCACTGTGTTTAGCATGTCATTTTATTATGTACTGAGTGGATGAAGAACATTGACCAGTTAAACTGTTATTCCAATATTGTTTAATCATATTAGTAAGAAAAAGCTGTTATTGTATATACATAATTGAAGAATTTTAATAGGACACTGTCATTGAAAATTACACAGAAGCATGCAGAGAAAAAAAGGATGTTTTTGTTTAGTCTGGTTTTGGAACAAGTACTTTTTAAAAGTTTGCAATGGGATTTTTAAATGTTATTGTGTAATACCATTGTGGTTTCAGAAGAAAATAAGGTGCTTAAAAATGTAATTCTCTCAAATTCTAGAAATGCCAAATTAGGCAGGTTTCTTGTTGAAGCCCGGTATAAAATGCTGTATAATAGTCCTTACTTTAACAACATTTAAACTGAGTGAATAGATTAAAAAGCTAAATCAAATCAATATTTGGTGTGACCACCCTTAGTACACTTGCATTTTAAACTATTAGTACCCTTGCATCTTAAACTATTAGTACCCTTGCATTTTAAGAGAGAAATGCAAAAAAGCCTGACTGGGGTTTGCCAAACTGCATGTTGACAAGCCAAAATCCCTGTCAAAAAGTGTATAAATCCCATTCAGAGCTACTGAAATGGTTTAATTGCAGTTATTGCCTCCAAAGGTGGTGCTACAAAATATTAGGTTGGGAGTACCAATATTTTTGTCCATGCCATTCTCAGTTGTTTAACTGTTTAAAGTAATATGTAAAGTGGTAAATCAGAAGTGAAGTTTCTTTTTTATTACATGTGAAATAAAGAATGGTGGATATCAAATACTTTTGTCAATTTTTAGGCTAGAGAAAATTGTGCGTTTTCCTAAAAAAATGGAAGGGTACCAATACTTTTGGCCACATCTGTATAGATATGTGCATGATTAAGCAATACCAGGTGCTAATAATCATCAATTTAATATGTAGGTTGAAACACAATCATTAATTGAAACAGAAACTGCTGTATAGGAGTAATAAAACTGTGTGAGGTACAGCCAACCTCTGCCAATATGTTTAATTTCAAAAGTCTTACACCATGGCAAGAGTGAGCACAGCAACATGACACAGGGTAGTTATACCACATCAGTAAGGTCTCTCCTAGGCAGAAATTTCAAGGCAGACAGGGGTTTCCAGGTGTGCTGTCCAATCTCTTCTGTAGAGGCACAAAGAAACGGACAACATTGAGGACAGTAGACATAATAGTCAACCAAGGAAACTTAGTGCAGCAGATTAAAGACTCATCATGCCTACTTCCCTTCACAAATGCTCAGAATTGGCAGAAACTTTTGGGACCCTGGTACACCCATCTACTGTCTGGAGAAGTCTAGTCAGAAGTGGTATTTATTGAAGACTTTTGGCTTAAAAGCCATACCTCTGACATGGAAACAAGGCCAAGCAACTTAACTATACACAAATACGCAAGAAATAGGGTGCATAAAAATAGCAGCAGGTGCCCTGGACTGATGTGTCAAAAATAGAAATGTTTGTGTGCAGCAGAAAGCAGTTTATTTGCCTAATCTATGTGATGGCACTCCTGTAATATCATTGTATATATACATTAGCGCATGCTATGGACTGCATTAATTAGATAGACAAGGTGGCCTGCAGTGGTATAAGAATGAGTGCCTGCAGGCAACAGTGAAACATGGAAGAGGTTTGGTCAAAATAAATGGTCAGAATTAATGGCCTCCTCAATATTAAGAAGCACACACAGATTCTTATTCATCATGCAATACCATCTGATTGTCCCAAAATGTATTCTGAAGCATAACAACTACCCCAAACATACAGCCCAAATCATTAAGAACTATCATGAGCCCTGGCCTCAACATCATTGAGTCTGTCTGGAATTACATGAAGAGACAGAAGCAACTGAGGCTGTGTAAATCGAAGATGTTTCAACAACCTACCTGCTAAGTTCCTTAAAAACTGTGTGCAAGTGTACCTAGAAGAATTGATGCTGTTTTGAAGTCAAAGGGTGCTCATACCAAACATTGATTTGATTACGATTTTTCTTCTGTTTACTTACTTTGCATTTTGTTAATTGGTAAAAATAAACTATTAACTTTTCTATTTTTGAAAGCATTCTTACAGCATTTTTTCACACCAGCCTACCATATATATATATAAATATATATATATACAGTATATGCACTATTGTGTATGAGTATGTTAATATTCTATAAATAGCTTTGTGCAATTATCATGCAAAATGGTGAAACATTAAAGGCGACACGAAACCCCAATTTTTTTAAAAAAATGAATAATGTTCTAAATCATAAAATAAAATCAACTGCTCCTAATTGTCCTGCTCAGGCATGGAAATAGTGTGACTGAGCATATTGTGCAATCCTTTGTGGCAGTTAAAATGCTCTACCATGTTAATATATTATTATATTTCTTTAAACTTGACATTTTAAAACTTAAATCGAGCAACACTGCTTTAGAGTATTACCTTTTATCTGGTTTATTTTTTTTTAAAAAAGTCCTTACATTCCAATATTTGTATTAAAAGGTACAATGTTTGTATTCCATTCCCTCCTTCAGATATTGAATATTTGTTTTCATTCTGCAGTATTGTTCAATAATGAACTTACCAATTTACTGATTTAAAGGGACACCAAACCCAAATATTTTATTTTGTGATTCAGATAGAGCATGCAATTTTAAGTAACTTTCTAATTTACTCTTATTATCAATTTTTTTCGTTCTATTGGTATCTTTATTTGAAAAGCAAGAATGTAAGTTTAGATCCTGGCCCATTTTTGGTGAACAACCTGGGTTGTTCTTGCTGATTGGTGGATAAATTCACCCACCAATAAAAAAGTGCTGTCCAGAGTCCTGAACCAAAAATTGGCTGGCTCCTTAGCTTAGATGTCTTCTTTTTTAAATAAAGTTAGCAAGAGAATGAAGAAAATTGATAATAGGAGTAAACTAGCATGCATGCTCTATCTGAATAATGAAAGAAAAAAATTATGTTCAGTGTCCCTTTAAATAAATATGTGCAAAGTAGTCATTTTCTGTCATTAAAATAAACACAAATGCATTTACCGTATATTTTTGTGCCCTAATATACTTGTTTTGCTGTACAAAGTATACTTTTTTTTCAATGTATTTCATAGACATCAAGCATTATTAAAATAAACTCCTATATATTTATTTTGCTAGGTATAAAATGGAATAATTTGCTTTAAGTTGTAACAACATTTACAAAATGTATTTTTGATGCATACATTTTTTGAACATGTATTGTTTTGTTAAGTCTTAACTATAGTAAATTCTATCAGTGTTTCAGTGAGGTAAAAAATTATATTTTAAATAAAAAAGGAAAACATTTTGATTGTGTTGTCTTCAGTATATTCCAATTAAATTAAGTGTTATACTTATTTTTTTATGTATGTGTATAAATTGTAAAATTATATATATATAAAAAAATCTATTTTACATGCAGGGACAGGACATAATTTAAAGGGACAATCAACACCAGAATTTTTCTTGTTTAAAAAGATAGATAATCCCTTTATTACCCATTCCCCAGTTTTTCATAACCAACACAGTTATAATAATATGCTTTTTACCTCTGTTATTACCTTGTATCTAAGCTTCTGCAAACTGCCGCCTTATTTCAGTTCTTTAGACAGACTTGGATTTTAGCCAATCAGTGTTCACATTACAGGGTAACTTCACGTGCATGAGCTCAATGTTATCTATATGAAAAACATGAACTAACGCCCTCTAGTGGTAAAAAACTGTCAAAATGCTTTCAGATTAGCGGTGGCCTTCAAGGTCTAAGAATTTACCATAGGGACCTCCTAGGTTTAGCTTTCAACTAAGAATACCAAGAGAACAAAGCAAAATTGGTGATAAAAGTAAATTGTAAAGTTGTTTAAAATTACATGCTCTATCTGAATCATGAAAAAATGTTTTGGACTTGACTGTCCCTTTAGTTAAAGGGATTTGCAACCCAAACATTTTCTTTTATAAATTTTTCCAATTTACTTCTATCATCAAATTTCCTTAGTTCCTATTATATTCTGTGTTTAAGAGATACCTAGGTAGGCATCTGGAGCACTACATTACAGGAAATAGTGCTGCCATCTAGTGCTCTTGTAAAAGGTTAACATTCTTGCAAAACTGCTGCGGATAGTGCTCCAGAAATGGGCCAGCTCCTAAGTAGGGATGGGCGAATGTGCAAATTTTCGAATTTCGAATGTAGAACGAATGTTATTACCGAAATTCGAATTCTAAATTCGAATGTCGATAAGAACGAATATTCTTAAAAATTCGAAAATCGAATGTTATTTACAGTTTTCGAATGTCACTTTCGAATTCGAATGTTTATAATTATATCGAATGTCTACATTCGAAATTCGAATTTTTCGAATTCGAATATAAATTCGAATTTTTCGAATTCGAATATAAATTCAAATTTTTCGAATTCGAATATTGCATAATTCGAATATTACATTTAAAAGCATTAGAAATACTATTACAATCTAAATTCGAATTTTTCGAATTCGAATACACGTATTGCATAATTAGAATATTACATTTAAAGAAAAAGCATTAGAAATACTATTACAATCTAAATTCGAATTTTTCGAATTCGAATATTGCATAATTCGAATATTACATTTAAAGAAAAAGTATTAGAAATACTATTACAATCTAACTTCGAATTTTTCGAATTCGAATATTTTCGAATGTAATCGTAAAATTCGAAACCGAACATTCGAAAATCGAATGTTAGAATGTTATGTAAACATTCGAAATTCGATTCGAACGAAGGAATGTGTTAAAATTCGTGCCGTTTTTCGAATGTTGCGAAACATTCGCCCATCCCTACTCCTAAGTTTAAGTCCCTGCTTTTTAACAAAAGATACCAATAGAACGAAGAAAAGTTGATAATATAATAGCAAAGAGACAACTCTATCATCTTCCCACCATCCAAAGTGGGACTTTAAAAAACCTCCTGAGTGCCAATTTGTGGCAGGTGATACTTCTTCCATGGAAAACACATTGTTAGACTAAAGAGATTAATCTCCTAATCAAGTGATACCATTATTAATTATATTTACTGATTGGCTTATTCACATATGTTTATTCCTTCTACTTTGGAATAATATTGTAGCCATTTCTACATAATCTATCACACAACTGAAAATGTAAACAAAGATGTATATACCAGAAATAAATTATAAACAGCAAATGCAGAAATGCAAATAAATTGAATAATTCACATTTGTTCTTATAAAGGGCTGGATTGGTTTTTTTTTTTTTCCAATGGTGCCTTTGTTGCAAATTTAAAAACTACTTGGACAAAATATTGCATGAATGCAAAATTTCTTAGGATTTCTGGATTTTAAGAAAGAAAAAAAAAAAAAGTTTACACAGCAAGGAACAACATTTTTTTTTAGAATTGTGTGAGCTTGAAGGTACTCAAATATGAGTACAATGCTCTGTATTTGCGTCTAATGGTCATTGGCTGACACACACTTCCCACTAATTTACATTGGCTATTAGAAGTCTCAATTTAAATACATTTTCTTGGATACCGGATTTGTTACCATCCTACTTCTGACTGAACAAAATATAATTTGTAAGTGCTGGTTAGGTGCATCAGTGTACTTTCATGTAAATGAATTTTCCACCAGCATTATCTTTAATGACATTGGATCTTTCATATGCCCACAAACCTAAAGCATTCTCTACTGGTTTTACACATCTCCTTAAAGTGTCCTGACACCAGGTAGTTATTGCAGGTTGAACTCCCTTTATACAAAACTGCTTGGGACTTGAAAAGGGTTGGATTTGTATATCTGCACCTGTATAATGACATGGCTTGGAGAGAGGTGGGACCAATATGTCATTTAGTCAATGTTTACATGTTGTAATACAGCGTATACAACATAACTGTAGTTTTTTATTATTGTTATGCTTCTGTATACATAATAGCACCAGAAATATAGTACAGCACTGTAATCATAAAAGTAATAATTGTTGTATCCAATGAATATAATACTATCATTTGCATTTTAGAACACAATAAAACAAACCAAGCACACAGGCAGAGGAGACTGTGACATACTGGTGGGGGGAAATAGTCATTTTTAATAATTTTATTTAAACAAAATATGAATGAAAAAGTCTGAATTTCGGAATAATTCTGGATTTTGGAACAAGGCACTTGGGGATATAAAGGGACAGTAAACACCAAAAATGTTATTATTTAAAAAGATAGATAATCCCTTTATTTACCATTCCCCAATTTTGTATAACCAACACTGTTATAGAAATATACTTTTTATCTCTGTAATGACCTTGCATCTAAGCATCTGCACACTGCCTCCTTATCTCAGATTTTTTGGCAGACTTGCATTTCAGGCAATTAGTGCTGACTCTTAAATAACTTCATGTGCGGGAGCACAATGTCATTTATATGAAACACAGGAACTGACGCCCTCTAGCTGTGCATTCAGATAAGAGGCAGCCTTCAGGGGCTTAGAATTTAGCATATGAGCTTACCTAGGATTAGCTTTCAACTAAGAATACCAAGAGAACAAAGCAGATGTGAAGATAAAAATAAATTGGAAAGTTGTTTAAAATTACATACCCTCTATGAATCATGAAAGTTTAATTTGGACTCTACTGTCCCTTTAATTAATCAATATTGAAAAGATGACCTCTTACTGTTTTCATTACTGGGTTTCATTTTCTACCTTTGGATTGCTTTGAGCATAAACAAGGCCATCATACACTGTGTCTATGTATATTATGTTGTCATTCTTACCATTCTGTCATGTGTTTATTGATTGAAAAAATATATAACAGGGGTATATCCTCCATCTTAGTAACATAATATACAAGTCATAAAATCAAATCTAAAATCTAAATATAAAATATTCATGGATACCCTTTAAATATATGTTCTATTGATTTAAAAGTTAAAAAAAAACTTTTTTTTATTTTATTTTGGATTTCTCTATAAACATTTTTTAATTTTCCAATTGTAATTAGATTAATTGTATAATTATATTGTTGCAATAAAAATAATAATAAAAAAGGATAGGTGTATTTTACTTCCCTTCAACATGTTAATATGTATATATTTTTGTTCTTATTAGCACTGAGGTCCTTTTAAAAAGAATGAGTAGATATCGTTTGAGTGGTTTTTACCCCCCCCCCCAAAAAAAAGAGTTGTTTAAATGAAATATGGTTTAGTTTCCATTTAATCTTTATACTTCCTCCCACAGAAATGAAGGGTGCGTCTAGTGACAACAGTTGGTTTCCTGTGTTCACATACAACAGAAAGGTTTGCATCTAACAATCTAGGAAAGTTAAACCTAAATAGTGTTGCAAATGATATATAATTAGTATGAAAGCTGTAGTATATAATGTCAGCATTTAATTGCAAATGATTAAATTATTCAAAGACAGACTTGCAAGAATATGTTGATTTGAAAGTTCAGAGGACATTGTTTTCATAATTGCCTGTTTAAAGGGACAGTCTACTTCAAGATGTTTATTGTTTAAAAGATATATAATCCCTTTGTTACTCATTCCTCATATTTGCATAACAAACACTGTTATATTAATAATAATATGACCTAGTCACAGGGAGGGGGCGCTATTACAAGAGCAAATTAACCCTATATATAAGGATAACAATTTGATTCCCAATTTCTTATATAAACATCACAATGATAGGATTACACTCTATATAAGTCAGACAATCCTCCAGATCACACATATATATTAGTAACAAAAACAATGCTGTATATAACCGCAAAATATATACAGATAATAACCCAAAGTTGATGGCAATATGTTACTATATTTATGAAATGATCCCTTTAACATATAAAGTGGATATATGATTAAAATACAAAATGTATAAAATAAAGTCCTTTTTAAATTGAAAATGTCCTGTGCTGGCTGCCTCCTCCTCACCGACTGGTCCGGGTTTTGCTATAGGAAATAGGGAAGCGCCCCTCTGTTCTTCCCTATTTCCTACTGTTATATTAATACAATTTTGCCTGTGATTACTTTATGTCTAAGCCTCTGCAGACTGCCCCATTACCTCAGTGCTTTTTACACATTTGCATTTTAGCCAATGTTGGTTGTTCAAACCTGGGGAATGGGTAGTAAAGAAGTTATCTATTATTATTATCGTTTCTTTATGAAGCGCCAACATATTCTGCAGCGCTGTCCATGGGTACAATTCATTTAAATAAAAAATGATATAAAACTTGTAAGATACAAGACAACATTTGACAAACACATACAGAAGGAGTTGAGGGCCCAATTCCCGTGGGAATTTACAATCTAGAAGGGTAGGAGGTTGAGAAACAGGAGGTGAGGACTGCAAGAGTGAGAAAGATGTTAATGCAGAGTTAGATGAAGGAAATATTAAGTGGAATTAATTTGTTACTGAATTGGGTGGTAGGCTTCTCTGAACAAAAAAGTGTTCAGGGAGCATTTTATTTTAAACAATAATAAAAATCAAGTAGAGTGTCCCTTTAAATGTTTGTGGGCATTTCATTTAGTTTCCTATAAATTTCATTTGGTTGAGAATTATTTTTTTTCATTATAAATTCAATATTTTTCTTTAAAGGACCACTAATGAAAAAACTAAGTTTTAATGATTCATATAGAGCATGTAATTTTAAACACCTTTCCAATTCACTTCCATTATTAAACTGTGCTCATTCTTTTTATATTCACACTTTATGAAGCTCTTGCGGATCATACTGTTTTAGCAATTTTTGGGCATGTTTGGTACAGTATATATATATTTATTTAGTAGAGAGTTTGTCTGAGGAAAAGACATTTGTCCGGAAAAGTCACCATAAAATAAAGTAAACTACTGTTTCCCTTTGAAAATCCAGTGAGTGTGGATTTACTCTCTACTAAGTGAATACAAACGTTTGGATCCCGACACCCTGATAGCTGCATATGAGAAATGTAAGTGCAGGCTATAGATATATATATATTTATCTATCTATATCTATATACAATATATATATATATATATATATATATATACATACATATATTTTTTTAAAAAAAACAAATATACCTTACAATAAAATATATAAAATGAGTTTAGTCATGTAAACAGCATTCTAGCACACACTTTATGGGATGTGCTAACTACAGGGTTATCAAGGGACAGTAAAGTCAAAATTAAACTTTCATGATTCAGATAGGGTATGCAATTTTAAACAACTTTCCAATTTACTTTTATCATCAAATTTGCTTTACTCCCTTGGTATTCTTTGTTGAAGGCTAAACTTAGGTAGGCTCATATGCTAATTTCTAAGCCCTTAAAGGCCGCCTCTTATCTCAGTGTGTGTTATAGCTTTTCACAGCTTCACAGTCCTAATTCTAGTTTGCTATATAGATAACATTGTGCTCACTCCCGAGTTATGCATTAATTGGCTGAAATGCAAGTTTGTAAAAAGCACTGAGATAAGGGGGAAGTTTGCAGAGGCTTAGATACAAGGTACTCATAAAAACAGTTACGTGTGAGCAATATCTGGTTTATAGCGGCTTTTTGCACACATCGGATGTAGAGCTTTAATTTTGGGGCATATTTATCATGCTCCGTATGGAGCTTGAGGGCCTGTGTTTCTGGCGAGCCTTCAGCCTCGCCAGAAACACCAGTTATGAAGCAGCGGTCTAAAGATATCGCTGCAATTCAACCCGATCGAATACAATTGGGTTGATTGACACCCCCTGCTAGGGGCCGATTGGCCGCGCATCTGCAGGGGGCGACATTGCACCAGCAGTTCACAAGAGCTGCTGGTGCAATACTGAATGCGCAGAGCGTATTGCTCTCCGCATTCAGCGAGGTCTGTCGGACATGATCCGCAATATCGGATCATGTCCGACAGGCCTTTCATAAATAGGCCCCCATATTTTAAGTCAAAGTAAATGTGATCGAATTTAACGTGCGTCAGGATAGTGCGACCTCAGAGCTCGGGTTGTCTGGTTTGTGAAACTAAAAAATGTCACATAACACAAAAAAAATACATTTAAAAGTTACACTCATAATTACTATATCTAATAAAAATTATTTTAAAAAAAATTGCACAAAAAAGTTATAAGGGCATATGTATTTATATGTGTGCGTATGTATTCACAGAGATGGGGAATTCTTAATTAACACTTTTTTCTTTCCAAGGATGAACATCAATAAAGTTTATGAAAAAAAAAATACAAAAAACCCCACACCAAATAAAAAAAGAAAGATTGCCTATTTTTTCAACTATGTTTTATTATGTTTTTATGAGTGTTTTTATGAGAAGAAAGGTGCTGTGGACTATAGATAAATACCTATTTTGGATAATAGTAGTGTGTGTACTTTTAGAAAACATAGTTTATGGAGCTAAATTAGGTCTATGGAGTAGTTTGCAAGTGTAGTGCTAATTTATTGCGCACTTGCAAAGGGGCAAATTCACCTGGCTTGTGATAAATAACCAGCCATTATATGTGTGTGTGTGTGTATATATATATATATATATATATATATATATATATCGCAAAAAGGAATGCACTCGCCGGGTTTAATAAGGATAAAGTTTTATTCCTAATGAAGTAACGTTTCAGAGTTTTACCTCCGTTTTCAAACTGACAACAAGAATCAATGCTATACACAGCCTTAAAGGGACAGTCAACCATAGAATTGTTATTGTTTTAAAAGATAGATAATCCCTTTATTACTCATTCCCCAGTTTTGCATAAACAACACAGTTATAATAATATACTTTTAACCTCTGTGATTACCTTGTATCTAGGAACCTTCTTCCAGCCCCCTGATCACATGACTGTGACTGTTTATTATCTATTGTCTTAAATTTAGCATTGTATTGTGCTAGATCTTAAATAACTTTCTGTGCCTGAACACAGTGTTATCTATATAGCCCACGTGTACTTTCTGTCTCTTTGTGTTGAAAAGAGATTTAAAAAGCATGTGATAAGAGGCAGCCCTCAAAGGCTTAGAAATTAGCATATGAGCCTACAAATGTTTAGTTTAAACTAAGAATACCAAGAGAAAAAAGCAAATTTAATGATAAAAGTAAATTGGAAAGTCAATTAAAATTAAAAGTCCTATCTGAATAATGAAAGTTTAATTTATACTTGACTGTCCCTTTAAATACCCCTTCACCATAATCACCTAGTGCAGGTGTTGCACACTAGGGTTGCCACCCGTCCCTTAAAATACAGAACACTTATAAGTTACGCATGCTGCAGGGTGTGCAGGGAGGAATATGAATAGTGCTGTCCAGAAACACAATACATGTTCCTCCCTGCACACCCTGCAGCATGTGTAACTCATAAGTGTCCAGGAAAACATGGCTGAGGTGGCAACCCTATGCACAACACTTAGCACGCATCATCAGACAGTGCCCGTATCTTAGCAACCAACAACAAACAACCTTAAGTGAACACCTTTCACTACAACTAATAATGAACGTGTAAAACTAACTTATTTAAAAACAATTGAATTGCTGCAATATTACACCTATTAGCACTAATAAGGTAACTAAATACAATAATATATGTCTCGAGCACAGCAATTTCTACAGTACTTTGTATACTAAACTGCATTACTAACTCAGGACTAATATGTACAGGATATAACCTCCATAATATACCGAAAACATCCACACATTTCCTAAGTCCAGTATTCTAATTTCTAGAAACAGATACATACGGCACTCAAAGGATTGCTAATCTCGGTTGTCCTGCATCAAAGGATGACATGAAATCTCTTTGTCATGTCAAACCTCAGTCCCACAGCCTTAACTCATCCCGGCATCATACATGTAACAAAACAAACAGAAAACTACCTGACAATACAACAAATCATAAACCAGACTAAAAACATAAAATAAACAAACCGCAAAAAACAAAAAAAACAAAAACAACGAAAGACAGCAACAAAAAAGGACACACAAAAAACAAAGTTAAAAATCAAAAATATCAACAAAAAATAAAACACCATGAAAGACATCACATAAACCAGACTAAAAACATAAAATAAGCAAAAAGCAATAAAAATAAAAAACAAACCAACGAAAGACAACCACAAAAAGGACACACAAAGAACAAAGTCAAAAATCATAAAAATCATAAAAAGACAACACATCACCAAATAAACATAAAATACAGATAAAAGATACTGGGTATAACTATCTCATGCAGAGATTATAGGAAACTATGCCACTCAAGTTTAGTGTTCAGTGCTTTTATTATAGTGTATATATATATATATATATATATATATATATATTGTTGTAACAGAGCTCATGGGATTGTGTATGTTGGAATCTATAATATATGTTTCCCCACAAATTCTACAATGTTCTTGGTAGAATTGAGAATCTACTATTAATTGTTCATTATGGGCCGGTAATCCCCTCTACAGTTTGGATGTGGCAGAGAATTGCAGATGAGGAATCCAGTTCAGGTTTTCCCTACAAGCTAAGGTTTTTTCACCTGCAGATAATTAATGTCAATTAACTATTGTTAAAGGGACATAATACTCATATGCTAAATCACTTGAAACTGATGCAGTATAACTGTAAAAAGCTGACAGGAAAATATCACCTGAGCATCTCTATGTAAAAAAGGAAGATATTTTACCTCACAATCTGTGTAAAAAGTTATACTTCACCTGCTCCCAGCTGCAGGTAAAAAAATAAAATAAAAATGAAGAAATGAACAGCAGCCAATCAGCATCAGCAGTGCTGAGGTCATGAACTTTTACTGTGATCTCATGAGATTTGACTTAACTCTCATGAGATTTCATTGTAAACTTCCTTTACCTGATTGGTGAAATAAGATGAGAGTGCACGATGCTTATCCCTTCAGATGTCCCAGGACAGACACACTAAAATGCTGCTTAGAAATCCTTTACAATGGGAGGTGGCTACTGAGGAACTATTGAGGTAAAATATCTTTCTTTTTTACATAGAGATGTTCAGGAGATATTTTCTAGTCAGCTTTTTACAGCTATGCTGCATCACTTTCAAGTGTTTAAACATTTGGGTATTATGGCCCTTTAAATAGTGAGTGCTGGGGCTGCTAGTGAGAAGAACCTGTATGAGAGAGACAGAATGTTTGCTGGAGCTGAGCTGCTTGCCTAGAGGTTCTAGGCCTGCAAGTTTCTTATTGCTTTGTAATTTTGCAGTGAAATTTTGATCTGGAAAAGCCACACAACTTCTGTCAGGCCTGCTCTATTCTATTTAGCAAGCGCTGTTGAGCAATGATTGTTTTTGTTTTGCGCATTTTAAACTGTATTCATTCTAATTTTCTGTGACTAAACACGTGACGTCAATGCTTTTACACAGGAGTGGAACTACCATTGGTGCAGCAGCTGTACTCGCACCAGGGCCCAAGAGAATGAGGGGGCCCATAACAGCCAGTCTTTACATAGTTGTGTGCAGAATGTTTACAATTCTAATGCTGGGGAGCCTTTTGTTAGTGCAAGTTGCAGGTCCATCTGTCTGTCTGTCTATCTATCTATCCATCCTCAAAATCATTATACAGAGATGTCTACTGAGTTACCTTTGGGGGGCCCCAGAAAAATCTTGCCCCAGGGCCCTCTGTTGAGTAGCTCGGCTGCTTTTACACTTAATCCATTGTGTATGGAGTACTTTTTTGCTGTAAAAAACTGTGTGCTAAAACTGTTCCTGAGACAAAATCCCAAGGAGAGGGGTATTTTTGTCATATTTAGTGGAGAATGCGGGCAGCACACTGATAAGTCTGTAAAGCAGAAAAGTGACAATTTGCAAAGCTGGAAGAGGATATTAATGCTCTGGTCAAAACCTGTAGCAGTGAAAAAGGAAACAAACGTGCATGCTGAGACCAATGCTACACAGCAAGGTTACATTGCAGCTTTGCAAGAACTTGTACTAAGTCAAAAAGAAAATACAGATGTGCCGATTAAGTAGCTGTGGAAGCACATCAATTGCTGAGAGAGGAGCAACAAAGTGCCACTCATGCTTTACATCAGGAAATCTAGTGCCTGTCTGAGAGACTGTCTAGGAGTGCGGCAGGAGTGAACAAAGTTCCAGAGTGTTTGGTGTAATTGCCTGCAGGATCAATTCCTGAGGAGCTTACCAGTTGCCCTTTGCCGGTGGGTGAGTTAGAGTGATTCCCAAACAATTAACCAGCTGGTGGAACTTGTGGAAATATACGTGGCAGCAGGAGATCTGCTGTATTATCATATCCAAGAAAGACCCTGAAGCCCCAGATAGCTTCTTAATCTGGTAAGACTGCTCCAGGAAGGACGGGATCTGGTGATGAGCAGAGAAGTTTATATTATCCTAGAGACTTTTTTTTGAGAGACTAAGAATTTGTGAGTCTGGATGAGCCTACGAGAGATTCAACAGTGACTATGTCTGCTATAAAATCTTTAAAATGTAAATAATCTGGGCATATAGCAAAGAACTGTCCTAATGTTGAAGCAATGGAATATAATTTGTCTAATAGCCAGGATTTGTATTCACTATATTCTAAGTATATATTGGAAACACATGTGTCTGTCTGAATGGACACCCTTGTGTACTGTGACTATAGAAGGGAAAGTAATACAATCCCTACTAGATTCAGGGAGTATGTTTATTCTTTCAGACCAAGCATTTTTCCTAGCATTCAACCAGACAATACACACAAGCTAGAAATTGCCTGTATTCATGGAGACATCCATAATTACCTTACAACAGAGATTGTTATTTAAACCCAATTTGGACTTACAAAGTGGCAAGTTGGGTTGGTACAAAAATTGGCACAAAATATGATAATTGGAATAGATTTTCTTAAATTTTTGGCCTATCGGCCAGGGGCGAAACTACAGGGGGTGCAGAGGTCGCAATTGTGACTGGGCCCTCAAGGGTGGGGGCCCAGCTTAAAAAAATAAAATAAAAAAATATATATATTTCTTTCATGTAATTAGCAAGAGTCCATGAGCTAGTGACATATGGGATATACATTCCTACCAGGAGGGGCAAAGTTTCCCAAACCTCAAAATGCCTACAAATACACCCCTCACCACACCCACAATTCAGTTTTACAAACTTTGCCTCCCGTGGAGGTGGTGAAGTAAGTTTGTGCTAGATTCTTCGTTGATATGCGCTTCGCAGCAGGCTGGAGCCCGGTTTTCCTCTCAGAGTGCAGTGAATGTCAGAGGGATGTGAAGAGAGTATTGCCTATTTGAATACCATGGTCTCCTTCTACGGGATCTATTTCATAGGTTCTCTGTTATCGGTCGTAGAGATTAATCTCTTACCTCCCTTTTCAGAACGACGATATACTCTTATATACCATTACCTCTACTGATTCTCGTTTCAGTACTGGTTTGGCTATCTACTATATGTAGATGAGTGTCCTGGGGTAAGTAAAATCTTATTTTTTGTGACACTCTAAGCTATGGTTGGGCACTTTATATGTAAAGTTCTAAATATATGTCTTTAAACTTATATTTGCCATGATTCAGGATAATCAGTATTCCTTTATAATTCAGACTGTCAGTTTCATTATTTGGGATAATGCATTTTAATTCAATTTATTTTTCATTACCTTGAAAAATTTCAATTGACCATTTTCTCTGCGTGCTGTTAGGCTCGTGGGGGCAGAAAATGTTTCTTTTTATTGCGTCATTCTTGGCACAGACTTTTTGGCGCAAAAATTTTTGTCATTTCCGGCGCCGTAGTTGACGCCGGAAGTTGTTTTCTGTAACGTCATTTTTTGACGCATGTGTATTCAGACATTTTTTTCCAGCCAAAAAATGTGGGCGTCGGTTTCGGCGTCAGAGGATGTGGCGTCATACTTGGTGCCAAAAATATGGGCGTTGTATTTAGCGCCAATAATGTGGGCGTCATATTTGGCGCCAAAAAATGTGGGCGTATTTGTTCCATTTTTTCCTCACATTATTTTAACCTCACTTTTTTATTGCTTCTGGTTTTTAGAAGCTTATTATTTTGCATTCTTTTCCCATTCCTGAAACTGTCATTTAAGGAATTTGATAATTTTGCTTTAAATATTGTTTTTTTCTATTACATATTGCAAGATTTCACTGTTCCTGTTTCAAAAATGTTCTAAGGGACTCCTGTTGACTGAGTTCAGTCCTACCAAAGCAAAGTTCATTTATTTTAAAATGTTATGAATGTTTTTCTTTAGCTATGGTTTGTAATAAGTTATCATGATAAACTTTTGCATGCAGAATCCGTTAGTATTTATGCTTTATATATTTGCTATTCTTTTTACATCTTATGTAGAAGAATTACTTAGAAGATTTATAAGAATATTTTTCTGATTCTATTTTAAAGGCTTTGTCTGACATCGTGCCTTCTAATAAATTTTTTAGTTCTTTTTCAAACTTTAATTATTGAAGTTTCAAATGATCAACAACATAATGATTTATCCTTCTCTGATGATGTTTTTTCTCATTCAGAATTTTCTTCATCAGATATTGACACTAACAAATTCACTTTTTTTTTTTATTAAAGTACATTTGTTCTTTGTTGAAAAGGTGTTGATTATTTTGGATATTAAGGTAATTAGTTCTTTCAAGACTAACTAACATTTTATTTCTCCTTATTTATTTTTCTGTATTTTCAGAGGTTTTTTTCCAGTTCCTCATACTAGGGAATGGAATAGGCTGAGAATTTTCTTTTATTTCTTCTTTAAAGGTTTTAAACTATATTCTTTGCTGGCAGTTCATTTCAATTTTGAAGGTTCTCCAATTTAATGGGGCTATCTCTACTTCTGCTAATTATGCTATTGTTTCTATAGCAAAATAGTATTTATTTTTCCTTTAGATGGTTGTATCTTATTTAAGGAAAATTATTTATTTTTTTGGTACTTTTCTTGGACCTGTGATTTATTTGAATGATGTTGCAATTGCTTCATTTTTTCTGTTTACTTTAAAATCAAGTATCAGATTATGATTTATTTTAGCATTGTTAAGGACAAAATCTACTAGACTAAGTGCTGTTGCATTTGTCTTGTTGTTTTGCTTTTATTGATTATGTAAGTCCAGTGTGTTGACTGGTCCTTTAACTGGGTTATCATGCTAATATTTTTCATTTGTGTCTTCATTTTATTGAATATTTTTGCAAATGAGGTTTATTCTATGTCTTTAGCTGTTTTAGGTAGAAGAATTTTGTGATTTCTAAAAAATCCATATTTCTTTTTTTTCTAAGATAATCAATTATTTGGTTTATAATTGGATTCAATTCTTAACTGTTACTCTGGGCTTCAAGATTGAGTTCCAAGACTAAACATTAAGCTTATATTAGTTTGGTTGTTCTTATTAAGGAACAAATTCCCAAGTAACATGTTTTTAATTGGAAATTTTTTTCATTAATTTTTTTTAAATTTGTTGTTTTGCAAATTTCTTTGATTTTGGATACAGAATAAAGTTCAGAGTAAAACCGTCTGTGAGAAGTCTTTTTTCTCTTTGATATTCCAGCTATTCCAGTAAGGCTAACACTTTTAGTGTGTTTCGGTCCTATATATTTTGGGATAATGTTGAAGCGTGGCTGATCACCCGTTGGGGCTCAAGTGCTGCTCAGACCTGGAATCTTCTGGGGTATTTCTTCCAGTTCCATTTTTAGGAACTGGGTTTTGGGGTTTTATTCAAACCTATTCATTGTTCCAAAGATAGAAAATCTTTTTGATATATAAATGTATCATGTATAAATGGTCTTTTCTGCCTTTTGTTGGTCAGTGATGGCATTATTTGTTTTCATTAGATACAATAAATGCATATCTTCATTTTCTGTTTTCATTCAGATTATTTTCTGAGGCTGTGGAATCTCATATGATTCAACTTTGTTCTTTCAGGACATAGTTAGAGGATCTTTTTTTCAAAAGCTCTTGATTCCTCACACAAGGGTCACCTTTTTTTAGGTTTCCAGAAGGTGACATATGGGATATACATTCCTACCAGGAGGGGCAAAGTTTCCCAAACCTCAAAATGCCTACAAATACACCCCTCACCACACCCACAATTCAGTTTTACAAACTTTGCCTCCCGTGGAGGTGGTGAAGTAAGTTTGTGCTAGATTCTTCGTTGATATGCGCTTCGCAGCAGGCTGGAGCCCGGTTTTCCTCTCAGAGTGCAGTGAATGTCAGAGGGATGTGAAGAGAGTATTGCCTATTTGAATACCATGGTCTCCTTCTACGGGATCTATTTCATAGGTTCTCTGTTATCGGTCGTAGAGATTAATCTCTTACCTCCCTTTTCAGAACGACGATATACTCTTATATACCATTACCTCTACTGATTCTCGTTTCAGTACTGGTTTGGCTATCTACTATATGTAGATGAGTGTCCTGGGGTAAGTAAAATCTTATTTTTTGTGACACTCTAAGCTATGGTTGGGCACTTTATATGTAAAGTTCTAAATATATGTCTTTAAACTTATATTTGCCATGATTCAGGATAATCAGTATTCCTTTATAATTCAGACTGTCAGTTTCATTATTTGGGATAATGCATTTTAATTCAATTTATTTTTCATTACCTTGAAAAATTTCAATTGACCATTTTCTCTGCGTGCTGTTAGGCTCGCGGGGGCAGAAAATGTTTCTTTTTATTGCGTCATTCTTGGCACAGACTTTTTTGGCGCAAAAATTTTTGTCATTTCCGGCGCCGTAGTTGACGCCGGAAGTTGTTTTCTGTAACGTCATTTTTTGACGCATGTGTATTCAGACATTTTTTTCCAGCCAAAAAATGTGGGCGTCGGTTTCGGCGTCAGAGGATGTGGCGTCATACTTGGTGCCAAAAATATGGGCGTTGTATTTAGCGCCAATAATGTGGGCGTCATATTTGGCGCCAAAAAATGTGGGCGTATTTGTTCCATTTTTTCCTCACATTATTTTAACCTCACTTTTTTATTGCTTCTGGTTTTTAGAAGCTTATTATTTTGCATTCTTTTCCCATTCCTGAAACTGTCATTTAAGGAATTTGATAATTTTGCTTTAAATATTGTTTTTTTCTATTACATATTGCAAGATTTCACTGTTCCTGTTTCAAAAATGTTCTAAGGGACTCCTGTTGACTGAGTTCAGTCCTACCAAAGCAAAGTTCATTTATTTTAAAATGTTATGAATGTTTTTCTTTAGCTATGGTTTGTAATAAGTTATCATGATAAACTTTTGCATGCAGAATCCGTTAGTATTTATGCTTTATATATTTGCTATTCTTTTTACATCTTATGTAGAAGAATTACTTAGAAGATTTATAAGAATATTTTTCTGATTCTATTTTAAAGGCTTTGTCTGACATCGTGCCTTCTAATAAATTTTTTAGTTCTTTTTCAAACTTTAATTATTGAAGTTTCAAATGATCAACAACATAATGATTTATCCTTCTCTGATGATGTTTTTTCTCATTCAGAATTTTCTTCATCAGATATTGACACTAACAAATTCACTTTTTTTTTTTATTAAAGTACATTTGTTCTTTGTTGAAAAGGTGTTGATTATTTTGGATATTAAGGTAATTAGTTCTTTCAAGACTAACTAACATTTTATTTCTCCTTATTTATTTTTCTGTATTTTCAGAGGTTTTTTTCCAGTTCCTCATACTAGGGAATGGAATAGGCTGAGAATTTTCTTTTATTTCTTCTTTAAAGGTTTTAAACTATATTCTTTGCTGGCAGTTCATTTCAATTTTGAAGGTTCTCCAATTTAATGGGGCTATCTCTACTTCTGCTAATTATGCTATTGTTTCTATAGCAAAATAGTATTTATTTTTCCTTTAGATGGTTGTATCTTATTTAAGGAAAATTATTTATTTTTTTGGTACTTTTCTTGGACCTGTGATTTATTTGAATGATGTTGCAATTGCTTCATTTTTTCTGTTTACTTTAAAATCAAGTATCAGATTATGATTTATTTTAGCATTGTTAAGGACAAAATCTACTAGACTAAGTGCTGTTGCATTTGTCTTGTTGTTTTGCTTTTATTGATTATGTAAGTCCAGTGTGTTGACTGGTCCTTTAACTGGGTTATCATGCTAATATTTTTCATTTGTGTCTTCATTTTATTGAATATTTTTGCAAATGAGGTTTATTCTATGTCTTTAGCTGTTTTAGGTAGAAGAATTTTGTGATTTCTAAAAAATCCATATTTCTTTTTTTTCTAAGATAATCAATTATTTGGTTTATAATTGGATTCAATTCTTAACTGTTACTCTGGGCTTCAAGATTGAGTTCCAAGACTAAACATTAAGCTTATATTAGTTTGGTTGTTCTTATTAAGGAACAAATTCCCAAGTAACATGTTTTTAATTGGAAATTTTTTTCATTAATTTTTTTTAAATTTGTTGTTTTGCAAATTTCTTTGATTTTGGATACAGAATAAAGTTCAGAGTAAAACCGTCTGTGAGAAGTCTTTTTTCTCTTTGATATTCCAGCTATTCCAGTAAGGCTAACACTTTTAGTGTGTTTCGGTCCTATATATTTTGGGATAATGTTGAAGCGTGGCTGATCACCCGTTGGGGCTCAAGTGCTGCTCAGACCTGGAATCTTCTGGGGTATTTCTTCCAGTTCCATTTTTAGGAACTGGGTTTTGGGGTTTTATTCAAACCTATTCATTGTTCCAAAGATAGAAAATCTTTTTGATATATAAATGTATCATGTATAAATGGTCTTTTCTGCCTTTTGTTGGTCAGTGATGGCATTATTTGTTTTCATTAGATACAATAAATGCATATCTTCATTTTCTGTTTTCATTCAGATTATTTTCTGAGGCTGTGGAATCTCATATGATTCAACTTTGTTCTTTCAGGACATAGTTAGAGGATCTTTTTTTCAAAAGCTCTTGATTCCTCACACAAGGGTCACCTTTTTTTAGGTTTCCAGATAGTTTGTGTCACTGTCTTTGTCTCTATCGGACAAGGGACAATTTTATTGGGTTCCGTCTGTCGGTACCTTTAGTCTCTATTATTTCCTTCAATTGCTATATATGCATAGAAGTTTTAGGTCTTATGGCCACAGCATTGGATTCAATTCCCTTTGCTCATTTTCAATAGAGATAACCTCTTCCAGTTTTTTATGCTGAATTATGGTGCAGGGATTCTAGGATTTTACATTTTAAATCTTCAAATCCTAATATTTATCTATCTTGATTTGGTGGTTAAGATCACCATCATTTAGTTCTACAGGTCTCTTCGTTTCTTTCAACCTGGGCCATGATCTTTACAGATGTGAGTCTTTTTGGTTGGGAGGCTGTCTCAGTATCTCTGTCAGCACAAGGGGTTTGGAAATCTCAGGAGGCGAGATTACCATTTGATATTTTAGAACTCCGTGCATTCTCAGAGTTTTTCGGTTAGTTTCTTTTTGAAGAAGAGACATTTTTTTGTTTTCAGACAATATCACTACTATGGTGTATGTCAATCATCAAGGTGGGACTATCAGTCCTTAGGCTGTGACAGAAGTGTCTCGGATATTAGCTTGGGCTAAATCCAGCTCCTATCTAAATTCTGTGGGGGGTTTTCCCAGGTATAGATATTTGGGAAGCGGATTATCTCTGTTAATCAAGCTTTATATCCGGGAGAATGGTCTCTCATACCTAGATATGTTTTTCAATTTTTCAGATGTGAGCATTTCTAGAAATAGATCTGTTGGCATCTCATCTGAATAAAGAACTTCCCAGGGGCCTATTCAGGTCCGGGGATCCTCAGGCAGAAGTAGTATATGCATTTGAAATTTCTTTGGAATTATCTTTTTGCCTATTTCTTTCCGCCTCTAGTTCTTCTTCCAAAGTGATTTCCAAAATTCTTATGGAGTATTTGTTTGTTCTGCTGGTGGCTCCAGCATGGCCTCACAGGTTTTGGTATGTGGCTCTCATTCGGATGGCCAGTTGCCAACCTTGGACACTTCCGTTTAAACCAGACCTTCTTTCTCAAGGCCCATTTTTTCCATCGGGATCTCAAATCATTAAATTTGAAGGGATGGAGATTGAACGATTGATTTTTAGTCATAGAGGTTTCTCTGACTCATTGATTAATACTATGTTTCAGGCTCGTAAATCTGTCTCTAGAAAGATTTGTTATAGAGTCTGGAAGACCTACTTTTCTTGGCATTCTTTTAAAATTCTATGAATTTTATAATTTTTTCAGGTTGGTTTGGATAAGGTTTTGTCTTCAGTTCTTTGATAGGACTAATCGCTACTTTCTGTTCTTTTTTCACAGAAAGATTGCTAATCATCCTGATATTCATTGTTTTGTACAGGCTTTGGTCCATATCAAGCCTGTCATTAATTCAATCTCTCCTCTTTGGAGTTTCAATTTGGTGCTGAGGGCTTTACAGGCTCCTCCGTTTAAAACTATGCATTTTCTGTACATTAAATTACTTTCTTGGAAAAGTATTGTTCCTTTGGTTATTTCTTCTGCTAGAAGAGTTTTTGAGTTATCTGCTCTTTTTTGTGAATATCCTTTTCTGATTTTTTCATCAGGATAAGGCAGTATTACTTCCTGATATTCATCATTTTTGGTTTTGATTCGTATCAAACCTGTCATTAAGCCAATTTCTCCTCCTTGGAGTCTTAATTTGGTTCTGAAGGCTTTTCAGGCTCTTCTATTTGAGCATATGTTTGCTCTGGACATTAATTACTTTCATGGAAAGTATTGTTCTTTTTGGACATCTCTTTAGCTAGAACAGTTTTTGAATTATCTGTTCTTCCTTGTGAATCTGTTTTTTCTGATTTTTTTCATCAGGATAAGGTGGTTTTTGCTGTCCTCATTTCAATTCTTACCTAAAGTTGTAAGTTCTAACAACATTAGGGAGGACTTATTGTTTTCCTAAGACTTCTTTGGTGAGATTCTTACTTTCTTTGAATATGGTAAGAGTTTTTGAAATTCTATGTTGAAGCTATTCAGATTTCAGATAGACTTCTAGTCTATTTGTTATCTTTTCTGGTTTTAGGAAGGTCAAAAGGATTCTGCCATTTATTTTGGCATCTTGCTTAAACTTTTGATTCATCATACTTATTTGGAGTCGGGTGGATTCCCGCCTCGGAGGATTACGGCTCATTCTACTAGGTAAGTTTCTACTTCCTGGGCTTTTTAAGAATGAATTGATCAGATTTGCAAAGCAATGACTTGGTCTTCTTTGCATACTTTTACTATGTTCTACCATTTTGATGTTTTTTCTTCTTTAGAAGCAGTTTTGGTAGAATGGTACTTCAGACAGCTGTTTCAGTTTGATTCTTCTGCTTATAATTTCAGTTTTTTTCATTATAAAAATTGAAACTTTTTTGATTGGGGTAGTGGATTAATTTTTCAGCGGAATTGGCTGTCTTTATTTTATCCCTCCCTCTCTAGTGACTCTTGCGTGGAAGTTCCACATCTTGGGTATTTATTATCCAATACGTCACTAGCTAATGGACTTACCTGATAAATTCATTTCTTTCATATTAGCAAGAGTCCATGAGGCCCACCCTTTTTATGGTGGTTATGATTTTTTTGTATAAAGCACAATTATTCCAATTCCTTATTTGATGCTTTCGCTCCTTTCTTATCACCCCACTTCTTGGCTATTCGTTAAACTGAATTGTGGGTGTGGTGAGGGGTGTATTTGTAGGCATTTTGAGGTTTGGGAAACTTTGCCCCTCCTGGTAGGAATGTATATCCCATACGTCACTAGCTCATGGACTCTTGCTAATATGAAAGAAATGAATTTATCAGGTAAGTTCTTACATAAATTATGTTTGTTTTTTTTACAATAAAAAATGTTGACCTGCCTCTGCCTGCACTGATATCATGTGAGTGTGAAATGATGCTTCACTAGTGCCTCTGACTACAGGGGTTGGTGTTTATGTGTGTGTGTGTGTGTGTGTATGTTTGTGGAACCAGCAAATTACAGACCTTGTTACTACAGTATGGGGGGGCAGGGGATAAACAGTGTCAGTCTATACAGTACTACTATATACAGTATAGGGGGGCTGGACCATGTCACAGACTACTGTGGTCAATTTATAAAGTACTGGGGTGGGTAGGTTCAGGCCAGTCAACTCATCGACAGATTACAGACTGTGTCACTGACTCATTATATACAGTACTTGTGGGTTAAACAGTGTTACTATATATAGTAATAGGGGGTCAGACCATCTCACAGACTGTGGGCACAGGGTACCTCCTTTTGCAGACATGTAATCTGATTCACATTTTATTCCTGTGTTAAATGTAAAAAAAAAAAAAAAGATATGTATCAAATTCACTTTTTTTGGGGGGGAGGGTGGGGGGTTGGGGGGCCCTTCTTAGATTCTTGCACCTGGGCCCTGTGGTTTCTAGTTACGCCTCTGCTATCGGCCATTGCTGATGCATGTTCTGCTGAGCCATCAGAACAGCTAAGATTAATGAATTTCCATAATCTGATGTTTTGATTGATGAACTAGATAATAATGATGTAAATAAGCACGTATTGCCTATGAAAACACTAGTTGGTGATAACCCAGAAAAACTGAGGAAGTTCAACTAGTAGTGCAAAACAAAATATAAGGCTGATTTAGAATTCAACCCAGGTAACTTTAAAAGTGCACAATTGTCTGATTCAATTTTGGAAGTGGCCAGAGATAATATCTTGCTATGAAATTATTAACAGTTTAAGCAAGACAAGCTTCTTACTTATCCTTATTTTGAGGTAGATAATGATTTACTGTATCGAGCTGAAAAGAAAGGAGCAGGGGTTACAAAGTGATTATTGGTTACTGCCCATAGCAATATTCTTGGGAGCCACCTAGGGGTGGAAAAGACAAGGGTGTTTTTGCATCAATAACAAATTATTGTTCTTTGTGCCCTGAATGCCAGCTTACTGCTCCATTCACTGCTTACCATAGTCCCTTAGTGCCCTAACCTATCATTGAAGTTCCATTTGAGTGTATTGCGATGGATATAGAAACTAAAGTTTAATTAAACTGGATTACAGTGTTAAAGGGATAGTAAACCCATTTTTTTTTCTTTCATTATTCAGATAGAGCATGCAATTTTAAGCAACTTTCTAATTTACTCATATTATCAATTTCCTTCCTTCTTTTAGTATCTTTATTGGAATAGCAGAAATGTATCATTAAGAGCCGGCCCGTTTTTAGTTCAGAACCTGGGTTGCACTTATTGGTGGCTAAATATAACCACCAGTCAGCAAGTGCAACCCAGGTTCTGAACCAAAAATGGTCCAGTTCTTAAACATACATTTATGCTATTCAAATAAAGATACCAAAAGAAGGAAGAAAAATTGATAATAGGAGTAAATTAGAAAGTTGCTTAAAATTGCATGCTCTATCTGAATCATGAAAGAAAAAAAATGGGTTTACTATCCCTTTAATATATTCAACCAACTATTTCTACCCCTTTTCTGGCTTGGCAGTTCCCTATCTCCCCTACTTTTATATTATTTCCTATTTCTATAGCTCTCCATGATAACTGCTTTAGGAGTATTGGATCACAGGAATAGGACTGTCCAGATGGGCACAAAAAGACTGTCTTCAGTGAACACAGTTTAACCTTGATAAGCTGTTTTTCAGTTTCTTACCTCGTTGTTCTACACTGTTTGCTCTGTGTATATTTTCCAAGAGACAAAGGGAGTCCACAGTGTAAAAATCCACAAAGTGCTATATATTTTATCAAGACAGGATTATTTTGCACTTGGAGTTTAATTTTCTTTTTATGTTTGTATCTGAACTTAAATTAAGTGGGGAAGTTATGGATGGGGAAATCAAGATAATGTTAAACATAATATAGCTCCCAGAGTGTAGGAGTGTATCCCGTAGTTGAGTTTTGTATGTATGGGGATTATGAATGGATGTTTTCACCAAAACTCTATAGTTTATTCCCATCCACTTAATATTGTATAATGATCATACAGCACCCTGCAATTAGGAATATTAATTAGAGATGGTAACAGTGTTAACATTTTTACAAACTAGTCACAATTTGTTGTAATTTTAGTTTAATCAATTGAATATTGCTACATCTGATGGAGATTACTAACATAGGGCTCCACTGAGCCGTTAAAAATGAAGCCGTAAGCTACTGAAGTTGCCGGCAGCTAAAAGTAATTTATGGCTCCATTTTAGTACCAGGTTTCCAATTAAATATTTTGCGGATTGCGCACAGTCGCTTTTTTGGTGTAGATGTTGTGTTAACGCTTCCATCCGATGTCGGATTTCTTGAGAATTAATTGATTGCTATGCTAACCCGACCTTACGCTATGGGACTCGATCACATATACGGTGCCCCATACAAGTGCGGCACGTATATTTTACCTATCGCTTGCTGTTATTACCCCATAAACTAACATAAATAGAACCGACGTCGCAAGTGGATATCATATATTCAGTGCCAGAAATTTTACTCCATTGTCACCGCGCTACACATAGGCAGGCACAGCAAGCCTTGCGCTGAAGTATATGAGCACCGTAGCTCCCTAAAAGCCTTAACAAACACCTAACGCATGTACCTCTCAACCCCCCCACCACAATAACTAATAAATGTATTAACCCCCAATCCACCAACCCCCATATCGCAAAGTATCTAATAAAGTTATTAACCCCTAATCTGCAACCCACCCACAACGCAAAGTATCTACACTATTAACCCCTAAACCCCTCACAACACAACCTATTTAATCTATTAACCCTTAAACCGCCAACCCCCCACAATGCAAAGTATCAATTTTATCACTAAGCCCCCCAACCTAACACCCCCTAAATTAACCCCAATTAACTACAATTACAAAAAATGAAAAAATAATAAAGATTACCAAAAATAAAGAATCCTATCTTTCTTTCATGTAATTAGCAAGAGTCCATGAGCTAGTGACATATGGGATATACATTCCTACCAGGAGGGGCAAAGTTTCCCAAACCTCAAAATGCCTATAAATACACCCCTCATCACACCCACAAATCAGTTTTTACAAACTTTGCCTCCTGTGGAGGTGGTGAAGTAAGTTTGTGCTAGATTCTACGTTGATATGCGCTCTGCAACAGGTTGGAGCCCGGTTTTCCTCTCAGCGTGCAGTGAATGTCAGAGGGATGTGAAGAGAGTATTGCCTATTTGAATTCAATGATCTCCTTCTACGGGGTCTATTTCATAGGTTCTCTGTTATCGGTCGTAGAGATTCATCTCTTACCTCCCTTTTCAGATCGACGATATACTCTTATATATACCATTACCTCTACTGATTCTCGTTTCAGTACTGGTTTGGCTTTCTACTACATGTAAATGAGTGTCCTGGGGTAAGTAAGTCTTATTTTTGTGACACTCTAAGCTATGGTTGGGCACTTTTATATAAAGTTCTAAATATTTGTGTTTAAACATTTATTTGCCTTGATTCAGGATGTTCAATATTCCTTATTTCAGACAGTCAGTTTCATTATTTGGGATAATGCATTTGAATAATCATTTTTTTCTTACCTTAAAATTTGACTTTTTCTCTGTGGGCTGTTAGGCTCGCGGGGGCTGAAAATGCTTCATTTTATTGCGTCATTCTTGGCGCGGACTTTTTTGGCGCAAAAAAATTTCTTTGTTATTTCCGGCGTCATACTTGTCACCGGAAGTTGCGTCATTTTTTGACGTTTTTGCGCCAAAAATGTCGGCGTTACCGGATGTGGCGTCATTTTTGGCGCTAAAACCATTTTGGCGCCAAATAATGTGGGCGTCTTTTTTGGAGCTAAAAAAATATGGGCGTCATTATTGTCTCCACATTATTTAAGTCTCATTGTTTATTTGCTTCTGGTTGCTAGAAGCTTGTTAACTGGCATTTTTAACCATTCCTGAAACTCTCATATAAGGAATTTGATCAATTTTGCTTTATATGTTGTTTTTTCTATTACATATTGCAAGATGTCTCAGATTGACCCTGAATCAGAAGATACTTATGGAAAATCGCTGCTGGATGCTGGACCTACCAAAGTTAAGTGTATTTGCTGTAAACTTGTGGTATCTGTTCCTCCAGCTGTTGTTTGTAATGAATGTCATGACAAACTTGTTAATGCAGATAATATTTCCTTTAGTAATGTTACATTACCTGTTGCTGTTCCATCAACATCTAATACTCAGAGTGTTCCTGTTAACATAAGAGATTTTGTTTCTAAATCCATTAAGAAGGCTATATCTGTTATTCCTCCTTCTAGTAAACGTAAAAGGTCTTTTAAAACTTCTCATTTTTCAGATGAATTTTTAAATGAACATCATCATTCTGATTCTGATAATGATTCCTCTGGTTCAGAGGATTCTGTTTCAGAGGTTGATGCTGATAAATCTTCATATTTATTCAAAATGGAATTTATTCGTTCTTTACTTAAAGAAGTTTTAATTGCATTAGAAATAGAGGATTCTGGTCCTCTTGATACTAAATCTAAACGTTTAAATAAGGTTTTTAAATCTCCTGAAGTTATTCCAGAAGTTTTTCCTGTCCCTGATGCTATTTCTGAAGTAATTTCGAGGGAATGGAATAATTTGGGTAATTCATTTACTCCTTCTAAACGTTTTAAGCAATTATATCCTGTGCCATCTGACAGATTAGAGTTTTGGGACAAAATCCCTAAGGTTGATGGGGCTATCTCTACTCTTGCTAAACGTACTACTATTCCTATGGCAGATAGTACTTCCTTTAAGGATCCTTTAGATAGGAAAATTGAATCCTTTCTAAGAAAAGCTTACTTATGTTCAGGTAATCTTCTTAGACCTGCTATATATTTAGCTGATGTTGCTGCAGCTTCAACTTTTTGGTTAGAAGCTTTAGCGCAACAAGTAACAGATCATAATTCTCATAGCATTGTTAATCTTCTTCAACATGCTAATAATTTTATTTGTGATGCCATCTTTGATATCATTAGGGTTGATGTCAGGTATATGTCTCTAGCTATTTTAGCTAGAAGAGCTTTATGGCTTAAAACTTGGAATGCTGATATGTCTTTTAAGTCAACTTTGCTTTCCCTTTCTTTCCAGGGTAATAAATTATTTGGTTCACAGTTGGATTCTATTATTTCAACTGCTACTGGAGGGAAAGGAACTTTTTTACCACAGGATAAAAAATCTAAAGGTAAATTTAGGTCTAATAATCGTTTTCGTTCCTTTCGTCACAATAAGGAACAAAAGAATGATCCTTCCCCTACAGGAGCGGTATCAGTTTGGAAACCATCTCCAGTCTGGAATAAATCCAATCCTTTTAGAAAGCCAAAGCCAGCACCCAAGTCAACATGAAGGTGCGGCCCTCATTCCAGCCCAGCTGGTAGGGGGCAGATTACAATTTTTCAAAGAAATTTGGATCAATTCGATTCACAATCTTTGGATTCAGAACATTGTTTCAGAAGGGTACAGAATAGGCTTCAAGATAAGGCCTCCTGCAAGAAGAGTTTTTCTTTCCCGTGTCCCAGTAAATCCAGTGAAAGCTCAAGCATTTCTGAAATGTGTTTCAGATCTAGAGTTGGCTGGAGTAATTATGCCAGTTCCAGTTCTGGAACAGGGGCTGGGGTTTTACTCAAATCTCTTCATTGTACCAAAGAAGGAGAATTCCTTCAGACCAGTTCTGGATTTAAAAATATTGAATCATTATGTAAGGATACCAACATTCAAAATGGTAACTATAAGGACTATTCTACCTTTTGTTCAGCAAGGGCATTATATGTCCACAATAGATTTACAGGATGCATATCTGCATATTCCGATTCATCCAGATCACTATCAGTTTCTGAGATTCTCTTTCCTAGACAAGCATTACCAGTTTGTGGCTCTGCCGTTTGGCCTAGCAACAGCTCCAAGGATTTTTACAAAGGTTCTCGGTGCCCTTCTGTCTGTAATCAGAGAACAGGGTATTGTGGTATTTCCTTATTTGGACGATATCTTGGTACTTGCTCAGTCTTCACATTTAGCAGAATCTCTTACGAATCGACTTGTATTGTTTCTTCGAGAACAAGGTTGGAGGATCAATTTACCAAAAAGTTAATTGATTCCTCAGACAAGGGTAACCTTTTTAGGTTTCCAGATAGATTCAGTGTCCATGACTCTGTCTCTGACAGACAAGAGACGTCTAAAATTGGTTTCAGCTTGTCGAAACCTTCAGTCTCAATCATTCCCTTCGGTAGCCTTATGCATGGAAATTCTAGGTCTTATGACTGCTGCATCGGACGCGATCCCCTTTGCTCGTTTTCACATGCAACCTCTTCAGCTTTGTATGCTGAACCAGTGGTGCAGGGATTATACAAAGATATCTCAATTAATATCTTTAAAACCAATTGTACGACACTCTCTGACGTGGTGGACAGACCACCATCGTTTAGTTCAGGGGGCTTCTTTTGTTCTTCCAACCTGGACTGTGATTTCAACAGATGCAAGTCTGACAGGTTGGGGAGCTGTTTGGGGGTCTCTGACAGCACAAGGGGTTTGGGAATCTCAGGAGGTGAGATTACCGATCAATATTTTGGAACTCCGTGCAATTTTCAGAGCTCTTCAGTCATGGCCTCTTCTAAAGAGAGAGTCGTTCATTTGTTTTCAGATGGACAATGTCACAACTGTGGCATATGTCAATCATCAAGGAGGGACTCACAGTCCTCTGGCTATGAAAGAAGTATCTCGAATACTGGTATGGGCGGAATCCAGCTCCTGTCTAATTTCTGCGGTTCATATCCCAGGTATAGACAATTGGGAAGCGGATTATCTCAGTCGCCAAACGTTACATCCGGGCGAATGGTCTCTTCACCCAGAGGTATTTCTTCAGATTGTTCAAATGTGGGGACTTCCAGAAATAGATCTGATGGCTTCTCATCTAAACAAGAAACTTCCCAGGTATCTGTCCAGATCCAGGGATCCTCAGGCGGAGGCAGTGGATGCATTGTCACTTCCTTGGAAGTATCATCCTGCCTATATCTTTCCGCCTCTAGTTCTTCTTCCAAGAGTAATTTCCAAGATTCTAAAGGAGTGCTCGTTTGTTCTGCTGGTGGCTCCAGCATGGCCTCACAGGTTTTGGTATGCGGATCTTGTCCGGATGGGCACTTGCCAACCGTGGACTCTTCCGTTAAGACCAGACCTTCTATCGCAAGGTCCTTTTTTCCATCAGGATCTCAAATCCTTAAATTTGAAGGTATGGAGATTGAACGCTTGATTCTCAGTAATAGAGGTTTCTCTGACTCTGTGATTAATACTATGTTACAGGCTCGTAAATCTGTATCTAGGAAGATATATTATCGAGTCTGGAAGATTTACATTTCTTGGTGTCTTTCTCATCATTTTTCTTGGCATTCTTTTAGAATTCCTAAAATTTTACAGTTTCTTCAGGATGGTTTGGATAAAGGTTTGTCTGCAAGTTCCTTGAAAGGACAAATCTCTGCTCTTTCTGTTCTTTTTCACAGAAAGATTGCTAGTCTTCCTGATATTCATTGTTTTATACAAGCTTTGGTTCGTATAAAACCTGTTATTAAGTCAATTTCTCCTCCTTGGAGTTTGAATTTGGTTCTGGGGGCTCTTCAAGCTCCTCCGTTTGAACCTATGCATTCGCTGGACATTAAATTACTTTCTTGGAAAGTTTTGTTTCTTTTGGCCATCTCTTCTGCTAGAAGAGTTTCTGAATTATCTGCTCTTTCTTGTGAGTCTCCTTTTCTGATTTTTCATCAGGATAAGGCGGTGTTGCGAACTTCTTTTAAATTTTTACCTAAGGTTCTAACAACATTAGTAGAGAAATTGTGGTTCCTTCATTGTGTCCTAATCCTAAGAATTCTAAGGAAAGATCGTTGCATTCTTTGGATGTAGTTAGAGCTTTGAAATATTATGTTGAAGCTATTAAAAATTTCCGAAAGACTTCTAGTCTATTTGTTATCTTTTCCGGTTCTAGGAAAGGTCAGAAGGCCTCTGCTATTTCTTTGGCGTCTTGGTTAAAGTCTTTGATTCATCATGCTTATGTCGAGTCGGGTAAAACTCTGCCTCAAAGGATTACAGCTCATTCTACTAGGTCAGTTTCTACTTCCTGGGCGTTTAGGAATGAAGCTTCGGTTGATCAGATTTGCAAAGCAGCAACTTGGTCAACTTGGCATACTTTTACTAAATTCTACCATTTTGATGTGTTTTTTTCTTCTGAAGCAGTTTTTGGTAGAAAAGTTCTTCAGGCAGCTGTTTCAGTTTGATTCTTCTGCTTATAATTTCAGTTTTTTTCATTATAAGATTTAAACTTTATTTTGGGTGTGGATTATTTTCAGTGGAATTGGCTGTCTTTATTTTATCCCTCCCTCTCTAGTGACTCTTGCGTGGAAGATCCACATCTTGGGTATTCATTATCCCATACGTCACTAGCTCATGGACTCTTGCTAATTACATGAAAAAAAACATAATTTATGTAAGAACTTACCTGATAAATTCATTTCTTTCATATTAGCAAGAGTCCATGAGGCCCACCCTTTTTTTGTGGTGGTTATGATTTTTTTGTATAAAGCACAATTATTCCAATTCCTTATTTTTTATGCTTTCGCACTTTTGTCTTATCACCCCACTTCTTGGCTATGCGTTAAACTGATTTGTGGGTGTGGTGAAGGGTGTATTTATAGGCATTTTGAGGTTTGGGAAACTTTGCCCCTCCTGGTAGGAATGTATATCCCATACGTCACTAGCTCATGGACTCTTGCTAATATGAAAGAAATGAATTTATCAGGTAAGTTCTTACATAAATTATGTTTTACGTTAAATAAAACTAAGGCCTAGATTTAGAGTTCTGCGTTAGCCATCAAAAACAGCGTTAAGGGGTCCTAACGCTGCTTTTGGCTGCCCGCTGGTATTTAGAGTCAGGCAGGAAAGTGTCTACCGCTCACTTCCCTACCGCGATTCCAGGCTACCGCAGATCCCCTTACGCCAATTGCGTATCCTATCTTTTCAATGGGATCTGCCTAACGCTGGTATTTGGAGTCTTGGGAGAAGTGAGCGGTAGACCCTCTACCAACAAGACTCCTCCAGTTGCAGAAAAAAGTCAGTAGTTAAGAGCTTTATGGGCTAACGCCGGAATATAAAGCTCCTAACTACTGTGCTCTAAAGTACACTAACACCCATAAATTACCTATGTACCCCTAAACTGAGGCCCCCCCACATCGCCGCCACTATAATACATTTTTTAACCCCTAATCTGCCGACCGGACATCGCCGCAATCTACTTTAAACTTATGAACCCCTAATCTGCTGCCCCTAACATCGCCGACCCCTATATTATATTTATTAACCCCTAATCTGCCCCCCCCAACGTCGCCGCTACCTAACTACACTTATTAACCCCTAATCTGCCAACCGGACCTCGCCACCACTATAATAAATGTAATAAACCCCTAAACCGCTGCACTCCCGCCTCGCAAACACTATAATAAATAGTATTAACCACTAATCTGCCCTCCCTAACATCACCGCCACCTACCGAAAAATAATTAACCCCTAATCTCATGCCCACACCATCGCCGCTACTATAATAAAGTTATTAACCCCTAAACATAACTCTAACCCTAACACCCCCCTAACATAAATATAATTTATATTAAACAAAATAATATTCCTAAAATTAACTAAATTATTCCTATTTAAAACTAAATACTTACCTATAAAATAAACCCTAATATAGCTACAATATAACAAATTATTATATTGTAGCTATTTTAGGATTTATATTTATTTTACAGGCAACTTTGTATTTATTTTAACTAGGTACAATAGCTATTAAATAGTTATTAACTATTTAATAGCTACCTAGTTAAAACAATTACAAAATTACCTGTAAAATAAATCCTAACCTAAGTTACAATTAAACCTAACACTACACTATCATTAAATTAATTAAATAAATTACCTACAATTAAATACAATTAAATAAACTATTCTATAATACAAAAAAATCAAACACTAAATTACAAAAAATAAAAAAGAATTACAAGCAGTTTAAACTAATTACACCTAATCTAAGCCCCCTAATAAAATAAAAAAGCCCCCCAAAATAAAAAAATCCCTACCCTATTCTAAAATACAAAAGTAATCAGCTCTTTTACCAGCCCTTAAAAGGGCTTTTTGGGGGGCATGCCCCAAAGTAATCAGCTCTTTTGCCTGTAAAAAAAAATACAACCCCCCAACATTAAAACCCACCACCCACATACCCCTACTCTAACCCACCCAAACCCCCCTTAAATAAACCTAACACTACCCCCCTGAAGATCTCCCTACCTTGATTTGTCTTCACCCAACCGGGCCGAAGTCTTCATCCGATGGGGCAGAAGAGGACATCCAGACCGGCAGAAGACTTCATCCTATCCGGGCAGAAGAGGACATCCGGACTGGCAGACATCTTCATCCAAGCGGCATTTTCTATCTTCATCCATCCATCCGGAGCGGAGAGGAGCCATCTTCTTTCCAGCTGACGCTGATCCATCCTCTTCAACCGACGCCTACTCGCCGAATGAAGGTTCCTTTAAATGACATCATCCAAGATGGCGTCCCTCGAATTCCGATTGGCTGATAGGATTCTATCAGCCAATCGGAATTCTTGGGACGCCATCTTGGATGACATCATTTAAAGGAACCTTCATTCGGCGAGTAGGCGGCGGTTGAAGAGGATGGATCCGCGTCGGCTGGAAAGAAGATGGCTCCCCTCCACTCCGGATGGATGAAGATAGAAGATGCCACTTGGATGAAAATGTCTGCCGGTCTGGATGTCCTCTTCTGCCCCATCGGATGAAGACTTTGGCCCAGCTGGGTGAAGACGACTCAAGGTAGGGAGATCTTCAGGGGGTAGTGTTAGGTTTATTTAAAGGGGGTTTGGGTTAGAGTAGGGGTATGTGGGTGGTGGGTTTTAATGTTGGGGGGGTGTATTTTTTTTTACAGGCAAAAGAGCTGATTACTTTGGGGCATGCCCCGCAAAAAGCCCTTTTAAGGGCTGGTAAAAGAGCTGATTACTTTTTAATTTAGAATAGGGTAGGGACCTCTATTATTTTGGGGGGCTTTTTTATTTTATTAGGGGGCTTAGAGTAGGTGTAATTAGCCTAATATTCTTGTAATCTTTTTTTATTTTTTGTAATTTAGTGTTTTTTTTTTTTGTAATTTAGTTTAGTTTATTAGATTGTATGTAATTGTAGTTAATTTATTTAATTAATTTATTGATAGTGTTGTGTTAGGTTTAATTGTAGCTTAGGTTAGGATTTATTTTACAGGTAATTTTGTAATTATTTTAACTAGGTAGCTATTAAATAGTAAATAACTATTTAATAGCTATTGTACCTAGTTAAAATAAATGCAAAGTTGCCTGTAAAATAAATATAAATCCTAAAATAGCTAAAATATAATTAATCGTTATATTGTAGCTATATTAGGGTTTATTTTACAGGTAAGTATTTAGTTAAATAGGAAGACTTTAGTTAATAAGATTTAATTTATTTTGTTAGATTAAAATTATATTTAATTTAGGGTGGTGTTAGGGTTAGGGTTAGACTTATCTTTAGGGGTTAATACATTTATTATAGTAGCGGCGGGGTCCGGTTGGCAGATTAGGGGTTAAAACTTGAAGTTAGGTGGCGGTGATGTTAGAGAGGGCAGATTAGGGGTTAATACTATTTATTCTAGTGTTTGCGAGACGGGAGTGCGGCGGTTTAGGGGTTAATACATTTATTATAGTGGTGGCGAGGTCAGGTCGGCAGATTAGGGGTTAATAAGTGTAGGTAAGGTAGCAGCGACATTGGGGGGGCAGATTAGGGGTTAATAAATATAATATAGGTGTCAGCTGTGTTAGGGGCAGCAGATTAGGGGTTCATAGGGATAATGTAGGTGGCGGTGGTGTCCAGAGTGGCAGATTAGGGGTTAATTGTGTAATGCAGGTGTCAGCGATAGCGGGGTCGGCAGATTAGGGGTTAATAAGTGTAAAGTTAGGGGTGTTTAGACTCGGGGTTCATGTTAGGGTGTTAGGTGCAAACTTAGAGAGTGTTTCCCCATTGGAAACAATGGGGCTGCGTTGGGAGCTTAACGCTGCTTTTTTGCAGGTGTTAGGTTTTTTTTCATACCAAACTGCCCCATTGTTTCCTATGGGGGAATCGTGCACGAGCACGTTTTGCCAGTTTACCGCTACCATAGGCAACGCTGGTATTGGGGGTTGAAGTGGCGGTAAATTTGGCTCAACGCACCCTTTTTTGAGCCTAACGCAGCCCTTCAGACAACTCTCAATACCAGCATTGTTTGGAAGCAGCGGTAGGAAAAAAAGCAGCGTTAGCTACGCGGGTCTTTACCGACAAAACTCTTAATCTAGGCGAATGTTTACATAAAAAAAAACAACCTAAGATTAAATTCAAATAACAAAATTAAAGATTACAGAGAAATAAACAATTATCAAAAATAAAAAATGTAAACCTAATCTCATACCCCTATAAAAACAAAAAAGCCATCCCAAAATAAAAACATCCCCTAAGTAGTGATGTTGCGAACCTAAAAATTTCGGTTTGCGAACGGCGGACTCGAACTTCCACTATTGTTCGCGAACCGGCGAACAGCGCGAACCGCCATTGACTTCAATAGGCAGGCGAACTTTAAAACCCACAAGGACTGTTTCTGGCCACAATAGTGATGGAAAAGTTGTTTCAAGGGTACTAACACCTGGACTGTGGCATGCTGGAGGGGGATCCATGTCAAAACTCCCATGGAAAATTACATAGTTGATGCAGAGTCACAGTATATGCTTGCTGTTGGCCTGGCACACAGGCCTGGTGGTAAATGAAATTAGATTAAACTTGCAATTAGCAAACTAATGTAAAAGTTTTTTTTATTTTAATTTAAAATAATGTTACACCACCAGATATGAGTGGTTGCACAGAGCAATTAAGCACAGTAAATGCTTGCTGTAGGCCTGGCACACAGGCCTGATGGAAAATAAAATTAGATTAAACTTGCAATTAGCAAACTAATGTAAAAGATTTTTTTTTTGTTTTTTTAAATAATGTTAAACCAACAGGAATGAGTGGTTGCACAGAGCAATTAATCACAGTATATGCTTGCTGTTGGCCTGGCACACAGGCCTGATGGTAAATGAAATTAGATTAAACTTGCAATTAGCAAACTAATGTAAAAGATTTTTTTTTTTTTTAAATAATGTTAAACAAACAGGTATGAGTGGTTGCACAGAGCAATTAATCACAATATATGCTTGCTGTTGGCCTGGAACACAGGCCTGATGGTAAATGAAATTAGATTAAACTTGCAATTAGCAAACTAATGTAAACTTTTTTTTTTTTTTAATTTAAAATAATGTTAAACCACCAGATATGAGTGGTTGCACAGAGAAATTAATAACAGTATATGCTTGCTGTAGGCCTGGCACACAGGCCTGATGGAAAATAAAATTAGATTAAACTTGCAATTAGCAAACTAATGTAAAAGTTTTTTTCTTTATTTAAAATAATGTAAAACCACCAGATATGAGTGGTGGCAGTGAGCAAGTTGGCACAATATATGCTGTGAGGCTCACACACAGGCTGGTGGCAGGCAGGCAAATGCAAAAAAAAAAACAACTGGAGTTCTAGCACTATGCAAAAAAAATATAAAAAAAATGTAGCCCTGAAAAGGGCTTTTTGGGGTGCTGTCCTTTCAGCAGAGATCAGATGAGTCCTTCAGGACTTTAGTGGAGACTGAATAGACTAGCCTAGCTATGAATTTCCCTATAAAATCTTGAGCTGCAACAATAAAACTCCTCTCTCTTCAAAAGCTGCATCACAATGATTCTAAAATGGCTGCTGCCCTGGACCTGGGAGGGGTCTGGAAGGGAGTGTCTGCTGTTTATTGGCTGTAATGTGTCTGCAGACTGTGAGATACAGGGTCAAAGTTTACTCAATGATGACTAATAGGGGGCGGATCGAACATCCCATATGTTCACCCGCGGCGGCGAACGCGAACAAGCTATGTTCGCAGGGAACCGTTCGCGGGCGAACAGTTCGGGACATCACTACCCCTAAGCTAACACTAAACTACCAATAGCCCTTAAAAGGGCCTTTTGTAGGGAACTGCCCTAAGTTTAAAGGGCCATTAAACCCAAATTCGGATAGAGAATACAATTTTAAACAACATTCCAATTTACTTCTATTATATAATTTGCTGCAAACTTTAAATATCCTTTGTTAAAGAAATAGCAATGCACATTGGTGAGCCAATCACATGAGGCATCTATGTGCAACCACCAATCAGAAGCTACTGAGCCTATCTAGATATGCTTTTCAGGAAAGCATATCAAGAGAATGAAGCAAATTAGATAATAGAAGTAAATTAGAAAGTTGTTTAAAATAGTATACTCTATCTGAATCATGAAAGAAAAAATGTAGGTTTAATGTCCCTTTAACAGCTCTTTTACATAAAAAAATAAAAATTAACCCCTAACAGTAAAAGCCCCCACCACCCAACCCCCCAAAATAAAAAAGACCTAACTCTAGAAAAACCTAAGCTACCCATTGCCCCTAATGGAGCATTTGTATGGGCATTGCCCTTAAAAGGGCAATCAGCTCTTTAGTGCCCATAAAAAGCCCTAATTTAAAAAATAAACACCCCAAAAAATAAAAAAAACTAACACTAACCACGACATAGGTACTCACCATTCCTGAAGTCTGGCGGTGAAGGTCTTCTTCTTCCAGATGTCTCCATCTTAAATCTTCATCCCGGTGTCACGGAGCCATCTTCTTCATTCCGATGGCGCGGATCGAAGGTGGCATGCAGCTGAGAAGGATCAGTGGCCGCACAGACATCCAACGGGGAGGCTCCTTTTCATGCTATCGTCCGCCGCACACTGAAGATTGATAATGGTCACTACTCTCTTTGTTTAAATGTATTACAATATTGCTCTTGTGGATATAGATACCGTCCTGTGGAAATATAGACCCCCTGAATACTGGGATTGCTTATATATAGAATGATTGGTTAAATTAATGTACTCTGAACAGCTGTATAACTTGTGGGTGTGTAAATCCACTGTATGTTGATTGGATACTATTGATTATAAGTGTAGCAGCTCTGTAAATATTTGTTTAGCCTGATGAAACAGTGCTGTGACACAGAGAAACGCGTTGCTGGTGTTGTTTTTAATTTTTTAATAAATATACACTTTGCCAACTTGCTGCTGTACTTTATCTTATTGGACTTATCAACTATGTTCCATTTGTGGTTTTATACATCGACCACCACATCCAGGAGAGTTTTTGCCACCTTATCTGCTGTGGCCACAGATACCCTGTAGGGTTAACACTGCACCTTTGGACTCTCTTTGGTGGCACTAGGATCTGACCATTTTCCAGTTTCCTGGGAGTCTGCCGGGCGACTCTTTGGTTCCGGCCTGTCTGCAGTGCACATTGGTGCATTGGATCACGTGAGTAGGGCTATATACCCACTACTGTCTCCTATCCTATGTTAGTTTGATCTGCACCATGTGGCGCCCTCTATCTTTTGTATTTTACACTGACAATTGAATGCAAGGTACACATTTTATATTGAGGTACCTTGCATTCCTATTGACTGACAATTTCAAATCAGCCAATAGGATAAGAGCTGCTTAAATCCTATTGGCTATTCAAATCAATATAGATTAAAGGTTTTTTTTATTATTATTATTTTTTTTATTGAGGTTATAAATGAAACAGGCAAGTAATGTCACATATCCATAAGGAAAAAGAAAGTCACAGCAAAATATACATATTAAATTTCAAAATAAAAAACACAAATATATATACAAATAAAAGTAAACCTCAGGTTTTCAATTAAGGTATATCCCCTTAAAATATGATGTAAAGTCATATAAAATTATTTCCCTCAATGAAAAATAGAGGTCTCTCTTGGACCCCCTAGAGGAGAATTTGGATCGGAATGGGGAATTTTTAGAGGAAAGGATAAAATAACAAAAGGGCCACTTTTGGATCCCAAATGGAAACTACTAGCTTGTGTAACAAATTATTTGAAACTATATAAATATATATATTCAGCTTTATCAGGCTATGTTTAGAATACTAACATAAGTGGAAGGATGTGTGAGTTTAGGATATATCTAAAGATAATCTAAAGGATAAGTGAGCTGGCTGATCACATATTAGCAAATACACGAAAAATAGTGTTATGATGTGCTATTTGAAGAACAAATAACTAGGTATTGCTATAATATTCAATAGGCAATCGCTTTGACTGTTATATAGGCTCTTATTGGAAGGATTCGGGGTATTGATCAAAATGCTAGACTGGGGACCAAAACATTCCATATTATCTATGAGCTAGCTATAAGATAAGGAAAAGTATAATTAATTAATTATCTTGTCTAGTTTTGGTATTAGCAGAAGGCTATCATTGTTCTATCTTTGTACGGTCCCGAGGGGGAGTAACTCAATTAGGTGGGTAAGTATATTAATGCTATTTGAAAGTATAAATAAAAATAGAGAGCTAAAGTCTCATCTGGTTAGGGTAGTAGGGCGGGTTCTAAGTTCAACAGTGGTTAAGTGTACCTTGTCATCTCGGCCACAGATGGCACTGCATCCACCTCAAATGGCTAATTAATATTAGAATAAAGGTGCGTAGTATAGAATAGACTTTCCGATCACTCCCTGTGAAACTATTAAAGTCCTGTTACTAATGTGAATTGCCTATTGAGTACTCAAAATAGAGTGTAAAACGTTATATAGCACATAGCAGGGTTCTACTTATCTTCAGTGCTTCTCCCTAGTAGGTAGACTTTAAAATGAAGCCCTAAATTCTAACATTCAGCAGGACCATCTTATGTAAAATCAGTGTTTGTGTGTAGAGTACACAAATATAAAAAGTTCTCTATAACATATAGCAGGTCTCTGCATGTTTTCAGTAATTTTTCATATTAAACCAACAATGAATTAAAGCATTAAATTCTGCCATTCAACACCATCATATTATGTACATTTAGAGTTACTAACACTTTTTATAAACTTTATCCTCGATTGATTAAGGAGACCACGCTACTAGATAGCGAGCTGACAGTATAACATAAGTGGCAAACACTGTAAAACTTACAGTATAACTTTGCGTCATAAAGATTTATTAAACAAGGGGAGTGCTTTTGGCTAGGATAGTTCTGTTAGGTATGTCAAACACTTTTTTTTATCAGCCTATTCCAGAATCAACCAACTGAAAAATGTACAGTTCACATTTGATTGTCAGTTCCGCTACGGCATTGCTGCCGGTCAGTGGGTTGCCAGTAAACCGAGCAACCTCTCCTTGCAGCTCTAACCAATTCCTCTGCTGTTAGGGGAAACCTTCTGTTCACGGCACTTGGGTGTGTTCAATGCTGCTTGCATAAGAAGTAAATTAAGTGTATTGTAAGAGTCCTTCGCCTTCTGCCCCAAACAGCTCCGCTCTCGTCATCAGCATGTTCACGCAAGATGACATATCTAAAGTTCCTCTCTGGCTAAAGACTCGTATCCACTTGATGCCGTCGATCGGCTCAGTGCTGATGTTTTCCCCAACTCCGCTTCCAGGGGTGAGTTGGTCTTTATCCAGTTCAGAGGTGTCAGCCGATTGCAGTTGTGTGCATCTATAAGGTGTGGTGGTAGGTATAGAACTCTGGATCGCAGGGTTTCTCCACAGTGCTTCCCCTTTAGAAACTGGGCCGCCATCTTCCATAGGCCAGAGTAGTGTGGGGCTGCCTAAGGGGGTCAGTATGTGATAGTCGATAATATTCAGGGGTACTCTTATTCTGCTGAATATTAAGTAGTGGTAATTTCTCAGGTTGGTTAGTGGGCCAGTACTCTATTGTCTGATCCCTAGCTACTTGTTTAGGTTCCGCTGCAGGGACTTCTCCTTCACCCTCATATCTCCATGCTGCCGCCATTTGCCTCTCGAGCTGTATAAAATGCTCCAACAAAATATCACAGATCTTCTCCAGTAGTAAAGCTGTGTCATTCTCCATTCTGATGTCTTGAAATAATATTTCCAGTTTAAAGTTTTGAAGTGTAGTAGTAGAGTTTTTCAGTGTACCCGGCTTACAAGATACTGGGTGTGGGGGGGGAGTGTTTAGTGCCTCTCAGTGAAGAGTCTACCTTAGGCCATGTTGAGCATATCATTTGGTTCAGTTTGAATAGCTGGTTTTAAATATTCAATGCTATAACTTAGATGATCTTTCAGTTCACCGATAATAGGCAGGTTATCCATGATCTACCTAGAGCAGCCGATTTTGCATCCATTCAAGGTGCTGCCCAGAGACACGCCCCCTAGACTAATGGCTTTTAATACATTCTATGGGACACAAAAACATTTTCGGCAGATAGAGTTCGGTTACCAAAATTGAGGTATAAGGCGCCATTGGAAGCAGTCGATTAACAAAATTGCTTCCGACAGCATATTTATCATTTTGCGAGTGCACGCAAACCTAACTACAGCTCAATGGAAGTGAGCCTATAGTAGGTAAATTGCTAAAAAAAATATAATTTTTTTGTTACTTAAAGGGACAGTCTACTCCAAAAATTGTATTGTTTAAAAAGATAGGTCATCCCTTTATTACCCATTTCACAGTATGCATAACCAACACAGTTATATTAATGTACTTTTAACCTCTGATTACCTTGTATCTACGCATCTTTTGACAGCCCCCTGATCACATGACTATTTATTATCTACTGACTTGCATTTTGGCCAATTACTCATAAATAACTCCACGGGCATGAACACAATGTTATCTATATGGCTCATGAACTAGCAGTCTCCTGTGATAAGAGGCTGTCTGTAGTGGCTTAGAAACAGGCAGACATATAGAGGTTTAAATGTTATAAAGTATATTAATATAACAATGTTGGCTGTGCAAAGCTGGGGAATAGGTAGTAAAGGCATTGTCTATCTTTTTAAACAATAGCAATTTTGGTGTTGACTGTCCCTTTAAGGGAGTAATGGGATAATTAATTCGCTCTGTGAACAGATACGTTTGCTTTATACTTTAGTGTATGTGTATGTTTAGGGTGATATGATTGCACTGCACACCCTTACTTAAAGGGACAGTAAAGTCAAAGCTAAATTTTCATGATTCAGATAGAGCACGCAATTTTAAACAACTTTCCAATTTACTTTAATCATTAAATTTGCTTTGTTCCCTTGGTGGTATTTTTGAAAAGCTAAACCTAGCTAGGCTCAAACTGATTTCTAAACCGTTGAAAACCGCCTCTTAGCTCAGAGCATTTTGAAAGTTTTTCACAGTTAGATAGTGTTAGTTCATGTGTGTCATATAGATAACATTGTGATCACTCCCGTAAAGTTATTTAGGAGTCTTCACTGATTAACTACACTGCATGTCTGTCAAAAGCACTGAGATAAGGGGGCAGTCTGCAGAGGCTTAGATACAAGGTAATCACAGAGGTAAAAAGCATATTAATATAACTGTTGGTTATGCAAAAACGGGGAATGGATAATAAAGGGATTATCTATCTTTTTAAATAAGAAAATTTTTGGTGTAGACTGTCCCTTTAAATACTTTACAAAACACATATATTTAAATAGTTATCCCTCTTCATTTGTCTTATTGCAATTTATATTTTGACATTACCTTTCTAGAATTATTCCAGTAGGTATATAATTTTTACAAATTATTTTACCTACATTATGACAAATTTTCATATAATTGCTCATTAGGGCTATGGCCCATTGTGACATACAGCTAGATTAGGAGTTGTGCATTACGGTTTTAATGCTTAAAAATTAGCAATCTCAGCGTAAAAACAGCAATGCAGCCATTACAAGTTGTGTCGGTATAGCTATACCGCAAGCATTTTAGCCTGTAACGCAACGTCAATCCAGCACTAAAAAAAATGATGTTTTTTCGTGGGATTTCCATTGCGCCGGTATTACAGGTTGTGCGGTGAGGCTAAAATGCTTGCATTACAGCCTATACTGACACCCATAAACTACCTATTAACCCCTAAACCGAGGCCCTCCCGCATTGCAAACACTATTTAAAACTTAACCCCTAATCTGCCTCCCGCCCACTTTCACGCCACTATAATAAAGTTATTAACCCCTGTTCCACCGCTCCCCGACACCGCCGCCATTAACTATTATACTAAACTATCGCCTAGATTATGAGTTTTGGGTTAGAGGCTGTGCGGTGCTAACGAGCAGTTTATGCTCACCGCTCACTTACAGACAACGCTGGTATTATGGGTTTTTAGAAACCCGGCGTTAACCGCAAAAAAGTGAGCGAAGAGCAAAATTTTGCTCCACATCTCACCTCAATACCAGTGCTGCTTACGTTAGCGGTGAGCTGGCTAAACATGCTTGTGCACGATTTCCCCATAGGAATCAATAGGGGAGAGCCGGCTGAAAAAAAACCTAACACCTGCAAAAAAGCAGCGTTAAACTCCTAACGCAGCCCCATTGATTCCTATGGGGAAAATACATTTATGTTTACACCTAACACCCTAACATGAACCCCGAGTCTAAACACCCCTAATATTACACTTATTAACCCTAATCTGCCACCCCCGACATCGCCAACACCTGCATTATATTATTAACCCCTAATCTGCCGCTCCGGACACCACCACCACCTACATTATACTTATGAACCCCTAATCTGCTGCCCCTAACATCGCCGACACCTACATTATATTTATTAACCCCTAATCTGCCGCTCCCAATGTCGCCACAATTTAACTACACTTATTAACCCCTAATATGCCGCCGCCAACGACGTTGCCACTATAATAAACATATTAACCCCTAAACCTAAGTCTAACCCTAACCCTAACCCCCCCTAACTTAAATATAATTTAAATAAATCTAAATAAAATTACTATCATTAACTAAATAATTCCTATTTAAAACTAAATACTTACCTGTAAAATAAACCCTAAGCTAGCTACAATATAACTAATAGTTACATTGTAGCTAGCTTAGGGTTTATTTTTATTTTACAGGTAAATTTGTATTTATTTTAACTAGGTACAATAGTTATTAAATAGTTATTAACTATTTAATAACTACCTAGTTAAAATAAAGACAAATATACCTGTAAAATAAAACCTAACATAAGTTACAATTACACCTAACACTACACTACAATTAAATTAATTACCTAAATTAAATAATTACAATTAAATAAAATTATCTAAAGTACAAAAAAACCCCACTAAATTAAAGAAAAAAATAAAGAAATTACAAGATTTTTAAACTAATTACACCTAATCTAATCCCCTAACAAAATAAAAAAGCCCCCCCAAAATAAAAAAGCCCTACCCTACACTAAATTACAAATAGCCCCCCTTAAAAGGGCCTTTTGTGGGGCATTGCCCTAAAGTAATCAGCTCTTTTACCTGAAAAAAATGAATAAAATCCCCCCCCCAACATTAAAACCCACCACCCACACAACCAACCCTACTCTAAAACCCACCCAATCCCCCCTTAAAAAAACCAACACTAACCCCCTGAAGATCACCCTACCGTGAGACGTCTTCACCCAACTGGGCCGAAGTCCTCAACGAAGCCGGGAGAAGTCTTCATCCAACCTGGCAGAAGTGGTCCTCCAGACAGACGGAAGTCTTCATCCAGACGGCATCTTCTATCTTCATCCACCTTTTAAGGGTAATGCCCATGTAAATGTACTTTTCAGTACAATGGGTAGCTTAGGTTTATTTTAGAGTTAGGTTTATATTTTTGGGGGGGTTGGTTGGGTGGTGGGTTTCACTGTTGGGGGGTCTTTTTTTTTCAAGGTAAAAGAGCTAATTTATTTAGGGTAATGCCCTACAAAAGGCCCTTTTAAGGGCTATTGGTAGTTTATTGTAGGCTAGGGTTTTTTTAATTTTGGGGGGGCTTTTTTATTTGTATAGGGCTATTAGATTAGGTGTAATTGTTTTTATTTTAAATAATTTCGTTAGTTATTTTTTGTAGTTTAGTATTTTTTTGTTAGGTTTTTTTTAATGTGTAATTTAGCTTTTTAATTGGTAGTTATTTTAATTTTAGTATAATAGTTTAGTATAATAGTTATGTTAGGTTAATTGTTAGTTTAAACTTAGGTTTTTTTAATTTCACAGGTAAGTTTTTATTTATTTTAAGATAGGGATATTGTAATTTTAATATAAAGTTAGTGGGTTATTAGGTTTAGGGGTTAATAGTTTAATTTAGTTTTTTTGCGATGTGGGGGGCTGCCGGTTTAGGGGTTAATAGGTTTATTTAGTGGCAGAGATGTGGGAGGCCAGAGGTTTAGGGGTTAATAGCTTTTATTAGTGGCAGTGATGTTGGAGGCTAGAGGTTTAGGGGATAATACATTTATTATAGTGGCTGCGTTTTCGGGGAGTGGCGGAATAGGGGTTAATAACTTTTATTAATGGTGGCCATGTCGGGGAGCGACGGAAAAGGGGTTAATAACCTTATTAAGGTGTCAGTGGTTAGGTTTAGGTGTTAATATATTTATGTAGTGTTAGTGATGTGGGAGGCCAGAGGTTTAGGGGTTTATAGTATAGTATCGGCGGCAGATTAGGGGTTAATAAGTGTAATGTAGGTGGCGGCGATGTTAGGGGCGGCAGATTAGGGGTTAATCACTTTATGTAGGTATAGGCGATGTCAGGTACGGCAGATTAGGGGTTAATAACTGTAATGTAGGTGGCGGCGATGTTAGGGGCAGCAGATTAGGGGTGTTTAGATGTGGGGTTTATGTTAGGGTGTTAGGTTTAAACATAACTTTTTCTTTCTCCATAGACATCAATGGGGCTGCGTTACGGAGCTTTTGTTATTGCGATCGCAGGTGTTAGGCTTCTTTTTTGACGGCTCTCCCTATTGATGTCTATGGGGAAATCGTGCACGAGCACGTCAAAGCAGCGCTTGTATTTTGGTGCGGTATGGAGCTCAATGCCATCATATCGCCCGCACAAACCTACTTTTTTAAAACCTGTAATAGCAGTGCTATAGGGAGGTGAAATAACGCTTTTGTGGCGCTAGTTAATTTCCCTATAGCGCTCAAAACTCGTAATCTAGCTGCATGTGCTTAATATTTTTCAGGGGTTAAACACATATGCAAGCAATAATGCAATAATAGAATGTTCTAACATATTAGTTAATTTACTTTTTGTACTTTTATGCCCCTTTAATGCTTTGTCTCTGAGTTAGTCTATTGTTTATTAGTCTGTCAGCATTGTGCCAATGTTTTAATGGTGGGTGTGCTAGAATGAAAGAACCCCAACTGCAACACATAAAAGTGATTACTTTACTTTAAAAACCAACCTTACACCTGTGACTTACTTTCGATTGGGACTGGGGTGGGCCATACTGTGGGCGGGGCATACAGGAATAGGACTAATGGGGGTGGGGAATAAGGGGACTGGGGGGTCCTGCAAATTTATCTTGACCAGGGTGGCTCTGAAGGGGCGTTTACTGCATTTTCGTTTGTGAAGGAAATACATTTATTACAAAAGCGCACAATGAAAATTGTAATTTAAAAATCATACAAAACAAATAATTTAACCATTCACCCAAAAATACTCAGGGAAATATAATATTGTTAAGGTGCATCACAAAAAAACATATTTTATTTAAAATTCATATGTAAATTACACAGAAATAAATTGTTTCAAATATGCAAAGTGTAAATTGTAATTTAAGTGCACTGGATGTGTAAAAAACACAAATTCGTACTTATAAGTACAACATACAAAGCGTAATTAATTTTTTCATAAACTGGACTGAATTTTAATTAGTTTTTTTCATAAACTGGACTGAACATGAGAGTTCCATGTGCCTGTATGAAATTTTCTCTTAAATCCCAGCGTAATTCTCTGAATATTTTTTCCCTTCAGCTCTCACTGTTTTTTTCTCGGAAATGAAAAGGTGGTGAGGTTGTGAAAAAATACTCAAAATACTCAAAATACTTAATTTTAATTTTAAGGTTGCAGAGATACCTTACTCCTGAGGTTCTATCTAAATGGTACAAAACAAGGGTTACCTGCTCTAGATGCTCATCTACAGGGGCTGACTTATTCCATTGTTTATGGAGCTGCCCTAAAGTAAGCCAATACTGGAGAAAAATCACATTTTGCATGATGGTGGTCCTGAAATTGGATCATAAAATAACTCCAATTGAGGTTTTCTTTTTGGTAAAATGTCAGGGTAGAATTAAGAACTATAGCCTGATAAATACTATTATATTAACAGCACGTAATCTCATTTTTAAATCATGGAAAGCATCTGTTGCACCTACAATGGCTCAATTTAAAACGGCCCTGCGTAGCCAATTTATAACAGAGCAGTTTAACGTACCATACCCGCAAGATAAATATCTAGCGAGATTCTTTAAAAAATGGGAGATTTTTGGAAGATCCCTGCCTTTATTACAGCAAAAAAGCTTATTAAGCCATTTAGAAATTCGGAATTTGTCCAGATGAACATCTTGGCAGGCCATTTCCTCGGAGAATGGGCGGAGGTCAGCGATTGAGTACTTGACGGAGGAGGGGGGGGGGGAGAGGGGATGGGAGGAGAGACACAGGTTTTTTTTTTTTTTTTTGTCTTGTCTTGTTTTGTTTTGTTTGGTTCTGTTTCGTCGTCTGATTGTTGCAGTGTTGCTTGTGGGGGTGGGTGGGAGTAAAAGAAGAAAAACAACAAAGATGTAAGAAGATTAGTTTATTGACAAGAGCTACGTGTTCACCTTATGCACTTTTCATATGCACGTATATGCCCGATCTAAAGGATTTTGTATGATTTGTATTGATGTACGGGCATCTTATTTATTTATTTATTTATATACATATTTACATATATTGTCTCTAATTAATTATGCATGTATCCTTTCCTTTTTTTTATTGTGACAACTGTTTTTATATTTGATAACTAATATTGTAGTAATTTTCTTTGTCTTTGTTATAAATAAATAAAAAACAAAACAAAACATATTTTATAAAGATTTAAAATTCATATGTAAATTACACAGAAATAAATTATTTCAAATATACAAAGTGTAAATCGTAATTTAAGTTCACTGAATGTGTAAAAAACACAAATTCGTACTTATAAGTACAACATACAAAGCGTAATTAATTTTTTCATAAACTGGACTGAATTTTAATTAGTTTTTTTCATAAACTGGACTGAACATGAGAGTTCCATGTGCCTGTATGAAATTTTCTCTTAAATCCCAGCGTAATTCTCTGAATATTTTTTCCCTTCAGCTCTCACTGTTTTTTTTCTCGGAAATGAAAAGGTGGTGAGGTTGTGAAAAAATACTCAAAATACTCAAAATACTTAATACCCTAATAGAAAAACATATGAATATGAAAATAGAGGAGATTGTAAGACGCTATAATCAGAAGGCAGCAGATTTTTATTGACTGCAGGATTTACTTTTCAAAGTGCCTTCCCTGTTCACTGCTAACTTCGCCCTTAACAGCAACGTTTCTCTTTCCAGCGAGCTCCCTTAATTACAATAGGAGAGATATCGCCACTCGCATGGACTCCCCCTTTTTTAAGATAATTTCACCCGGGCAGCCCCTGGGATGTTCAATGTAAAAACCATGTCTGATCTGGCAAGTTTTGTATAATTGGCCCCTAGAGATGGAAACCAGATATAAATTAAATGCATTGTGTAGACATGCTAAATCTTTTCCAGATTTGTTATCGACTACTATTAACTGGGATTTTACCTACCTACAAGACATTGCAGCAAAGTATTTTCCTTGCTTGTCCATATAAACCTAAATGTACAGGTCTTTTTTATTAAAGAAATACTTTTAGCAATTGAAGTGCTTTTAGTAAACATATGTACATCAATCACATTCATAATACTCATAAAGCAACCAGCACTTTTATGGCTTTTAGCACAATAAACAAATTTACATGGAAACTTGCATTGCCTATCTAACCCTCTTCGCGGCAATAATAAAAGAGTTTTGATTTCAATCACTTTCTTAAATGAAACACATTTTGTTATATATGAGCTTTTTTGCTGTTATTTTTTTCTCTTGTACTATTTAGAAGTTTGTTCTTTACAGAATAAGAATGAAAGGGAAGACAATGTTTTGCTACATAAGATAACAATATACTTTTTATGAATTTATAAACTTGTATAAATTAATATGAAATATATGAAGTATTAAACAAAGACATCATTTATGCTTACATCATAAATTTCTTCTTTCATGATGGTTAGTCCACAAATCATCTAATGTGGAATTTATTTCCTTTCCACCAAGAGCTGACAAAAAACCCCTATATTACAAAGCTGTGCTCCACTCAGCATACTTCAACCACTGTCAGTTATATATATGTAAAGAAGAAAAGCCACAAAGCAGGAAAGGAACAAAGTGAATGAGTACAACACTGAGGGATCGATTTATCAAGTGTCTTGCGCACATGATCCGCTATAGCAAATCATGTCCGCCAGACATCGATAAATGCTGACAGCATATGCTGTCGGCATTTATCATTGCACAAGCAGTTTTGGTGAACTGCTTGTGCAATGCCGCCCCCTGCAGATTTGTGGCCAATTGGCTGCTAGCAGGGGGTGTCAATCAACCCGATTGTATTGGATCGGTCGCATTATGTCCACAGCCTCAGAGGAGGCGGATGAGTTAAGGAGCAACGGAAACAAGGGTATACAGCCCTATTCGGGCCGTGATAAATCGGCCACCAAAAGTAAGAAATATATCAATGAAATATCATAAAATCAGAGTAAAGCAAATCATGAAGACAGCACTGCTGATGCTCATTTTTTTTTCTTCAAAAAGCTGAAAGATAACTGTTCACTGAGCACTTACTCAAGTGAGTTAGCATGTAAGTATTATGTCGCTTTATGTCCTTGCTGTAATTATGTGTTTAAATACTGGTACTTATGTCACTAAAAAGAAATAGGTTTTTCTAAAAGCATCTTTGTTTATGCAAGGGAATTACAAAAAAGTGTCCTATTTAAAGGAACATTCTAATATAAGAAGGGCATGCTCTAATTCATAGGAGTATGTCATTTGTGCTTCGCTTGCTCAATCTTACTATCGCCTAGATTTAGAGTTCTGCGTTAGCCGTCAAAAGCAGCGTTAAGGGGTCCTAATGCTGCTTTTGGCCGCCGGCTGGTATTTAGAGTCAGGCAGGAAAGGGTCTTTCAAGCCGTGACTTTTCCATACAGCAGATCCCCTTACGCCAATTACGTATCCTATCTTTTCAATGGGATCTTCCTAACGCTGGTATTTAGAGTCTTGGCTGAAGTGAGCAGTAGACCCTCTACCAACAAGACTCCTACCGCCCATGGAAAGGCTGTAGTTAAGAGCTTTATGGGCTAACGCCGGTATATAAAGCTCTTAACTACAGTGCTCTAAAGCACACTAACGCCCATAAACTACCTATCGGCTAGATTTAGAATTTTGTCTGTAAAGACCCGCGTAGCTAACGCTGCTTTTTTTCCCAGCGCACGCTTCCAACAACGCTGGTATTGAGAGTTGTCTGAGGGGCTGCGTTAGGCTCAAAAAAAGGGTGCGTTGAGCCTAACTTAGCTCCACTTCAACCCTCAATACCAGCGTTGCTTACGGTAGCAGTAAGCTGACAAAACATGCTCATGCACGATATCCCCATAGGAAACAATGGGGCTGAGCTGGCTGGAAAAAAAACTAACACCTGCAAAAAAGCAACGTTCAGCTCCTAACGCAGCCCCATTGTTTCCTATGGGGAAACACTCTCTAAGTCTGCACCTAACACCCTAACATGAACCCTGAGTCTAAACACCCCTAACCTTACACTTATTAACCCCTAATCTGCTGCCCCCACTATCGCTGACCCCTGCATATTATTAACCCCTAATCTGCCGCTCCGGACACCGCCGCAACCTACATTATCCCTATAAATCCCTAATCTGCTGCCCCTAACACCGCAGACCACTATATTATATTTATTAACCACTAATCTGCCCCCCCCAATGTCGCCGCTACCTTACCTACACTTATTAACCCCTAATCTGCCGACTGGACCTCGCCGCCACTATAATAAATGTATTAACCCCTAAACTGCCACACTCCCACCTCGCAAACACTATAATAAATAGTATTAACCCCTAATCTGCCCCCCCCCAACGTCGCCGCCACCTAACATCAAGTATTAACCCCTAATCTGCTGACCGGACCTCGCCGCTACTATAATAAATGTATTAATTCCTAAAGCTAAGTCTAACCCTAACACCCCCCCTAAATTAAATATAATTTTAATCTAACAAAATAAATTAATTCTTATTAACTAAAGTCTTCCTATTTAAAACTAAATTCTTACCTGTAAAATAAACCCTAATATAGCTACAATATAACGAATACTTATATTGTAGCTATTTTAGGATTTATATTTATTTTACAGGAAACTTTGTATTTATTTTAACTAGGTACAATAGCTATTAAATAGCTATTAACTATTTAATAGCTACCTAGTTAAAATAATTACAAAATTACCTGTAAAATAAATCCTAACCTAAGTTACAATTAAACACTACGCTATCATTAAATTAATTAAATAAATTAACTACCAATACCTACAATTAAATACAATTAAATAAACTAAACTAAATTACAAAAAACAAACAAACACTAAATTACAGAAAATAAAAAAAGATTACAAGAATTTTAAACTAATTACACCTAATCTAAGCCCCCTAATAAAATAAAAAAAAAGAAAATACTAAAAGTGCCTACCCTATTCTACATTACAAAGTAATCTTTTACCAGCCCTTAAAAGGGATTTTTGCGGGGCATGCCCCAAAGTAATCAGCTCTTTTGCCTGTAAAAAAATACAACCCCCCCAACATTAAAACCCACCACCCACATACCCCTACTCTAACCCACCCAAACCCCCCTTAAATAAACCTAACACTACCCCCCTGAAGATCTCCCTACCTTGAGTCGTCTTCACCCAGCCGGGCCGAAGTCTTCATCCGATGGGGCAGAAGAGTACATCCAGACCGGCAGAAGTCTTCATCCTATCCGGGCAGAAGAGGACATCCGGACCAGCAGGCATCTTTATCCATTTTATTTTATTTTATTAGGGGGCTTAGATTAGGTGTAATTAGTTTAAAATTCTTGTAATCTTTTTTTATTTTCTGTAATTTAGTGTTTGGGTTTTTTTGTAATTTAGTTTAGTTTATTTAATTGTATTTAATTGTAGGTATTGGTAGTTAATTTATTTAATTAATTTAATGATAGTGTAGTGTTAGGTTTAATTGTAACTTAGGTTAGGATTTATTTTACAGGTAATTTTGTATTTCTTTCAATTAGGTAGCTAGAATTTTAAACTAATTACACCTAATCTAAGCCCCCTAATAAAATAAAAAAATCCCAAAATAATAAAAAATCCCTACCCTATTCTTCATTACAAAGTAATCAGCTCTTTTACCAGCCCTTAAAAGGGCTTTTTGTGGGGCATGCCCCAAAGTAACCAGCTCTTTTGCGTGTAAAAAAAAAATACAACCCCCCAAAATTAAAACCCACCATAGGAAGACTTTAGTTAATAAGAGTTAATTTATTTAGTTAGATTAAAATTATATTTAATTTAGGGGGGTGTTAGGGTTAGGGTTAGACTTAGCTTTAGGGGTTAATACATTTATTATAGTAGCTGCGAGGTCCGGTCGGCAGATTAGGGGTTAATACTTGAAGTTAGGTGGCGGCGACATTGGGGGGGGGCAGATTAGGGGTTAATACTATTTATTATAGTGTTTGCTAGGCGGGAGTGCGGCGTTTTAGGGGTTAATACATTTATTATAGTGGCGGCGAGGTCCGGTCGGCAGATTAGGGGTTAATAAGTGTAGGTAAGGTAGCGGCGACGTTTGGGGGGCAGATTATGGGTTAATAAATATAATATAGGGGTCGGCGGTGTTAGGGGCAGCAGATTAGGGGTTCATAGGGATAATGTAGGTTGCGGCGGTGTCCGGAGCGGCAGATTAGGGGTTAATAATAATATGCAGGGGTCAGCGATATTAGGGGTTAATAAGTGTAAGGTTAGGGGTGTTTAGACTCGGGGTTCATGTTAGGGTGTTAGGTGCAGACTTAGAGAGTGTTTCCCCATAGGAAACAATGGGCTGCGTTAGGAGCTGAACGCTGCTTTTTTGCAGGTGTTAGTTTTTTTTTCAGCCAGCTCAGCCCCATTGTTTCCTATGGGGATATCGTGCACGAGCACGTTTTGCCAGTTTACCGCTACCGTAAGCAACGCTGGTTTTGAGAGTTGAAGTGGAGCTAAGTTAGGCTCAACGCACCCTTTTTTGAGCCTAACGCAGCCCCTCAGACAACTCTCAATACCAGCGTTGTTGGAAGCGTGCGCTGGAAAAAAAAAGAAGCGTTAGCTACGCAGGTCTTTACCGACAAAACTCTAAATCTAGCCGTATGGGTTTAACTCTGAAAATGGAGTGAATCACACAGATAATCTCCTTTTTGTGAGCCACAAGTATTGCAGCTCTGGAGCAGAATATGTCTGGTGACCCAATCAGAAGTAGAATTCACTACAATGCTTGTGACTTTCAAACTGGAATTGAGTTTAATATTGCTCCATTAGTTAAACACATAGGTCCTGATTCTCTAAAGCCCTCTGGTCTGGCAAAATTATCTAAGAGGTCTTGCCAGTACTGTGAGGTCCCTCAAAGAATTTTAGAAAGGTAAATGTGAGCTTAAAAGCTCTTTATTTCCCTATGCAGGGTTCTGGATGAAACTGCATAACAAGCTAATGCTAAAACAAATTAAAAAAATATTTAAAATGATTTCTCTCCATGGTGGCAAAGTTTGTACATCAAGCCCAGAGTAAACATGAGTCATAAATGCAAAAATGATGTCTTCTAATGAATTACATGTACGTATGTATGTTTGCATTAGAATGACCACCGTCTTCCTGGATTAATAGTAGACATGTGCGTCGCTAAAAAACTTTCGACTAGATTATGAGTTTTGCGTTAGGCTTAAAAAGCAGCGTTGACCGCTTTTTAACGCCCGCTGGTATTACGAGTCTTTTGCAGGTACAGGTGTACCGCTCACTTTTTAGGCCAGACTTGGAAATACCACAAGTCCACTTACGTAAATTGCGTATCCTATTTGTTCAATGGGACTTGCATAGCGCCGGTATTACAAGTCTGACAAAAAGTGAGCGGTAGACCCTCTCCTGTGAAGACTGGTACCTCATTTTAAAGTCAGTAGTTAAGAGTTTTATGGTACAACGCCGTAGCATAAAACTCTTAACTAAAGTGCTAAAAAGTACACTAACACCCATAAACTACCTATTAACCCCTAAACCGAGGCCCTCCCGCATCGTAAACACTAAAATTAAATTTGTAACCCCTAATCTGCCGAACCGGACATCGCCGCCACTATAATAAATATATTAACCCCTAAACCGCCACACTCCCGCCTCACAAACATTAGTTAAATATTATTAACCCCTAATCTGCCATCCCTAAATTCGCCGACACCTACCTACATTTATTAACCCCTAATCTGCCGCCCCCAATGTCGCCGCCACTATACTAAAGTTATTAACCCCTAAATCTAAGTCTAACCCTACCCCCCCTTACTTAAATATAATTACAATAAATCTAAATAAAATTACTATCATTAACTAAATAATTCCTATTTAAAACTAAATACTTACCTATAAAATAAACCCTAAGATAGCTACAATATAACAATATAAGCTTATGGTTTATTTTTATTTTACAGGCAAGTTTGTATTTATTTTAACTAGGTACAATAGTTTTTAAATAGTTATTAACTATTTAATAACTACCTAGCTAAAATAAATACAAAAGAACCTGTAAAATAAAACCTAACCTAAGTTACAATTACACCTAACACTACATTATAATTAAATTAAATTCCCTAAATTAAATACAATTAAATACAATTAAATACAATTAAATAACATTAGCTAAAGAACAAATAAAAAAAACACTAAATTACAGAAAATAATAAACAAATTACAATATTTTTAAACTAATAACACCTAATCTAATCCCCCTAACAAAATAAAAAAGCCCCCCCAAAATAAAAAAAGCCCTACCCTACACTACACTAATTTACAAATAGCCCTTAAAAGGGCCTTTTGAGGGGCATTGCCCTAAAGTAATCTGCCCGTCTGGAGGACCACTTTGCACGGCTTGGATGAAGACTTCTCCCGGCTTCGTATAGGACTTCAGCCCGGTTGGATGAAGACTTCTCCCGGTAAGGTGATCTTCAAGGGTTTAGTATTAGGTTTTTTTAAGGGGGAATTGGGTGGGTTATAGAGTAGGTTGTGTCAGTGGTGGGTTTTAATGTTGGGGGGGACTTGTAATTTTTTTACAGGTAAAAGAGCTGATTACTTTGGGGCAATGCCCCGCAAAAGGCACTTTTAAGGGCTATTTGTAATTTAGTGTAGGGTCAGGCTTTTTTTTATTTTGGGGGGCTTTTTTATTTTGTTATGGGGATTAGATTAGGTGTAATTAGTTTAAAAATATTGTAATTTGTTTATTATTTTCTGTAATTTAGTGTTTGTTTGTTTTTGTACTTTAGCTAATTTAATTTAATTTTTTATTTTATTTTATTTAGTTTTATTCAGAATGGATCTGAAAAAACGAAAGGATCCGAAAAAACTATTTAATTTAACATAACTAATTTGCCGGTGATTGCTGAAACAAAATTATCTAAAACCGCCGCAGCCACCGTCACCCCCATCGCCGACACTAAATAAAGCTATTAACCCCTAAACCACACACACCCACATTACTAACACTACCTAAAGCTATTAACCCCTAAACTGCACCCCCCACATTGCCACATTGCCAACACTACCTGACCCTATTAACCCCTAAACCGCACCCTCACACATCACCAACACTAACTAAACCTATTTACCCCTAAACCACAGTTTCCCGACATCGCTAAAACTAAATGAACCTATTAACCCCTAAACCGCAGTTCCCAAACATCACCGACACTAACTAAACCTATTAACCCTTAAACCGATGTTCTCATACATCGCCAACACTAACTAAAACTATTAACCCCTAAACCACAGTTCCCGACATCGCCGACACTAACTTAACCTATTAACCCCTAAACCGCTGGCCCCCACATCGCAAAAACATAAATTTAACTATATTAACCCCTAAACCTAACACCCCCTAACTTTAACATAATTAAAAAAAAAAATTAAAGTTACAATTATTAACTAACTACTTATTTAAAAATAAATACAAACGTACCTGTGAAATAAAAATAAAATCAAAGCTAGCTACAATATAACTATTTAATAACTACCTAGTTAAAATAAATACAAACTTACCTGTGAAAAAAAATAAAGCCTAAGCTTACACTAATAAAGCCTAACATTACTAAAAATAAAAAAAAAACTAAGTTTACTAAAAAATTAAAACTACAATTACAAAAAATAATAAACACTAAAGTTACAAAAAATAACAAACAAAATTATCTAAAACAATAAAAATCACTCCTATTCTAATACCCCGTTTTAAAAACAAAACAAAACAAAAAAAAAAACACCCCAAAGTAAAAAAAAAACTAATCTATAATAAAGTGCCAAGGGCCCTTAGGGCATTGCCCTAAAGTTAACAGCTCTTTTGCCAAAAAAAGAAAGACAAACCCACAAAATAAAAATAAACCTAATCTACCCATTGCCCCTAAATGGGCATCTGTATGGGCATTGCCCTTCAAAGGGCATTCAGCTCTTTTTCAGGTCCATTAAAAATAAAAAATGCCTAATCTAAAAAAAAAAAACACCCCAAAAATAAAAAAAATTCCATTACAAAAAAAAACAAAATTATCCATAATAATTAAAATGATTCCTATTCTAATACCCCGTTTATTTGAATCAGCCAATAGGAATGAGAGCTGCTTAAATCCTATTGGCTGTTCAAATCAGCCAAAAGGATTTAAGCAGCTCTAATTCCTATTGGCTGATTTTTAATTTTTCAGCCAATAGGAATGCAACGGTACCTCAATATAAAAGGGGTACCTTGCATTGAATCCTCAGTGTGCAGCAGATGATCACATGAAGAGGACCTCCACATCGGACCGATGGACTTCCGCCTCCGCGCATCGACCGCTCCACCTCTGCAGGGATGAAGAAGATGCCGGTCCCGAGATGGATGAAGATGGAGCCGCCTAGATAAAGATGCTTCGCCACTGGGATGAAGATCTTTCACCGGACTTCAGCAACTGTGAGTACCAATTTTGGGGTTAGTGTTAGGTTTTTTTTTTTTTTGGGGTGTTATTTTTTTTTTTTAGATTAGTGCTTTGGGCCGAAAAAGAGCTGAATGCCCTTTTAAGGACAATGCCCATACAAATGCACTTTTCAGGGCAATGGGTAGATTAGTGTTTTTTATTTTGTGGGGGGTGGGGGTTTGTAATGTTTGTTTTTATTTGTTTGCAAAAGAGCTGTTTAACTTTAAGGCAATACCCTACAAAAGGATCTTTTAAGGGCCCTTGGTAGTTTATTACAGATTAGGTTTTTTTTTATTTTGGGGTGTTTTGGTTTTTTTTTAACGGGGTATTAGTATAGGAATAATTTTTATTATTTTGGATAATTTCGTTAGTTATCTTTTGTAATGGTATTTTTTTTTTATTTTTTATAATTTTAGTGTCTATTGTTTTTTGTAATTGTACTTTAATTTTTTTTGTAATGTTAGGTTTTTTATTTTTGTAATGTTAGGTTTTATTAGTGCACGCTTAGGTTTTAATTTTATTTCACAGGTAAGTTTGTATTTATTTTAACTAGGTAGTTAGTAAATAGTTATATTGTAGCTAGCTTAGGTTTTATTTTTATTTCACAGGTAAGTTTGTATTTATTTTAACTAGGTAGTTAGTAAATAGTTATATTGTAGCTAGCTCAGGTTTTATTTTTATTTCACAGGTAAGTTTGTATTAATTTTTAAATAGGTAGTTAATTAAAATAGACCTAAATTAAAGTTACAATTATTAACTATGTTAAAGTTAGGGGGTGTTAGGTTTAGGGGTTGACATAGTTTAATTTAGGTTGATGCGATGTGGGGGCCGGCGATTTTGGGGTTAATAGGTTTAGTTAGTGTTGGCGATGTAGGTGACGACGGTTTAGGGATTAAAAGGTTTAGTTAGTGTTGGCGATATTTGGAAACTGCAGTTTAGGGGTTAATAGGTTTAGCTTGTGTCTGCGATGTTTGTGAACTGCAGTTTAGGAGTTAATAGGTTAAGTTCGTGTCGGGGAACTGCGGTTTAGGGGTTAATAGGTTTAGTTAATTTTGGCGATGTTTGGGAACTATGGTTTAGGGGTTAATAGGTTTAGTTTGTGTCAGTGATGTTTGGGAACTTTGGTTTAGGGGTTTATAGGTTTAGTTAGTGTCTGCGATGTTGGGGAACTGCGGTTTAGGGGTTAACAGCTTTATTTAGTGATTTACTTAGTGTCGGCAATGTCAGGGAATTGCGGTTTAGACTCTAGATTAGAACAATGAAAAATTTTGAATATAAATAATGGATCCGAAAATTCGGAAACTGATTTATTCATTTTCGGAAATTTTCGGGATTTTCCGATTCGGAAATTTGGATGCATTCGAATTTCTGAATCGGCTAAAATTCGTCCGAAAACAAAATTTGGCCGAAAAGAAACACACATGTCTAATTAATAGTAAGTTACAAATATGACTATTATCATACTATGAACTGTGTACAGAATTACAATACAGACATTTAGAACAATCATTTATGAATGGAAAAAAAGTACTTGGATGTTTAAAAAAAAAAAAAAAATGCTAATTATAAACTTGTTAATTATGAAAATTGATATTATTGGCTAAGTGAAAAGGCTGCATTCAACTACATGGTTCAGTTATTAAAAATTTTGAATCAATTAGCCATTATGTTTAACGTTTGCTTTGGCCATGTATCTTTTGCTTTGCATGGTGGTCTGTAAAATCATTTTTGTAAAACACATTAAAATAAAAAGCCTGTAAAACAATTGCTTCCTTAAAGGAACATTTTATTGAAAAAATTACCTGCTCTAAATTGTTGCTGTGTTATTGATCCTTTAAGGGGGTTTAAGCAAATAACTAAAATTACATTTCTGGCTTCTGAGTGAGACTTTACCTGTTTAACCATTTTGTGGAGGTCAAAACACAGATTACAAGAGGAGTGCAAAAATATAGAGCTATTATGCAATAGCATTGCTCATATTATAAGATGAAAGAAATATTTTAGTCCAGGGTGCACTAACACCTGCATACAGTGGATATGGAAACGAATCACCCCCTTGATTATAATCACATTTTGTTGCTTTGCAGCCTGAAATAAAGACAGACACAGTTTTTGTTTATCCAGTTGTAATTACTCAGTGCAATTTATAACATCCAAGTGAAAGATATAACACCAACATGTCAGGCAAAAATAAAGACAATTCAAAAAACAGAATCACTGATTTGGAAAAAGGATCACCCCCTTGTGTCAGTATTTTGTTGAACCACCTTTTGCTTTCATTACAGCCTTTAGTCTGTTGGGGTATGTCTCTACTAACTTTGCACATCTAGACTGTGCAATAATTGCCGACTCTTCTTTGCAGAACTGCTCCAGTTCTGTTACAATTGATGGTGACCGTTTGTGGACTGCAGTCTTAAAGTCATGCCACAGATATTCAATGGGGTTTAAGTCTGGGCTCTGACTAGGTTATGCAAGGACATTCACCTTTTTCTTCTTCAACCACTGTGTGGTCATTTTTGCTGTGTGCTTTGGGTCATTGTCATGTTGGAAGGTAAACCTTCTTCCCATTGACAACTTCCTGGCAGAGGGCAGCAGATTTTCTTCAAGAATTTGATGGTATTTTGGCCCACCCATTATTCCTTCTATACTGACAAGTGCTCCAGTGCCTGCTGCAGAGAAACACCCCCATAACAGGATAATACCACCTCCATGCTTTACTGTAGGTATGGTGTTATTTGGATGATGAGCTTATTGGATTTCCCCCAGACATATTGTTTGGTGTTAAGGCCAAATAATTAAATTTTAGTCTCATCTGACCATAACACCTTTTTCCATGTGGCCTCAGAATCTCCTAAGTGTGTTATAGCAAAGCTCAGTCATGACTGCATGTGGCATTTCTTGAGGAGTGGCTATTTTTTGCAACCCTCCCATACAAGCCACATTTGTGGAGAATTTGTGATATTGTTGTCACACAATGGCAACTCTTTGGGGTAGATTTTTGTTTCCAGATCGCTGAAAATAAAAGTAAGACCGCTGCTCCTTAACTCATCTGCCACCTCTGAGGTGGTGGACCACAATCATCCCGATCAGATATGATCAGGAGGCATTGCACAAGCATTTCACTAGAAATGCTTGTCCAATGTTAAATGCAGACAGTGTATGCTGTCAGCATTTAGTGATGTTGTGCTGACATTTTTTATAAATCGGCCCCTTGGTCATAAATTCCTGCAACTGCTTCAGAGTTGCTGTGGGCCTCTTGGTAGTCTCTCTGACCAGTTTCCTCCTGGCTCTTTCATCCAGTTTGGAGCGACGTCCTGATCCAGAGAGGGTCTGTGTTGTACCAAATACCTTCCACTTCTTAATAATACACTTCACTGTGCTTCTAGGCATTGATAAATGCTTTTGTTATTTTCTTGTATCCATCTCCTGACTTGTGCCTGTCCACAACATTATCCCGGAGATCTTTTGACAGTGCCTTGCCACCCATAGTTGATTATTTGCTTCAGTTGTACTACCAGGGACTGAGATGCTCCATTCATGTCCTACTAGTTGGTAAGCCTGCACAGAGGGCAGTCTATGTGTTGTAAATACAAAAAATATAGAATAGAACTACAGAAAAAAAATAAACACATTATCCAAAATAAAAAATTCAACCTAATTCCTATGCAAATAAAAAGCCCCCAAAATAAAAACACCCCCTAATCTAATTCTAAACTACCAATAGCCCTAAATAAAGGGCTTTTTGTAGGGCATTGCCCTAAATGAAACAGCTCTTTTGCAGTTAGAAAAAATTCTAAGTCCCCCCTAACAGTAAAACCCACCACCCACCAAACCCCACAAAATAAATAAACCTAACACTAAAAAACCTAAACTACCCATTGCCCTGAAAAGGGCATTTGTATGGGCATTCAACTCTTTTGCTGCCCATCGCTAATCTAAAAAAATTTTTTTTTTTTAAAAAAACCTAAGTCTAACCCCCAGGTTGGTAGTCATGGTTACTGAAGTCCTGTGGAGAAGGTCTTCTTCCAAGAGAATTCTTCTTCCAAGCGGGGACCTCTTCTTTCTTCATCCAGGACAGCGGAACTGAAGACCGGCGACGGTGAAACTGAAGACCGGCGATCATGGAGCGTGGAGGATCCTCTTCTTACGATCGCTGCCATACACTGAATAGTGAATTCAAGGTATGCGATTAACCCTTTAAGGACACAGCTTTCAGTTTGCTCAATTGTTTTATGACGGAAAAATTCCGTCATATGTCCTTAAGAGGTTAAAGATGGTGTCCCTTGAATTCCTATTGGCTGATTTGATTCTTCAAATTCAAATCAGCAAATAGGATGAGAGCTACTTAAATCCTATTGGCTGTTAAAATTACCTAATATAATCTCAGTAGCTCTCATCCTATTGGCTGATTTGAATTTGAAAAATCAAATCAGCCAATAGGAATTCAAGGGACACCATCTTTAATCGCGTAACTTCAATTCACTATTCAGTGTATGGCAGAGATCGTACGAAGAGGATCCTCCACGTTCCATTGCTCCGTGGTCGGTGGTCTTCAGTTCCAGGGTCGCCAGTCTTCAGCTCCATGGTCATCTGTCTTCAGCTCTGCCCTCCGCTCCACGCTGGCTTGTTCCAGGAAGAAGAAAGAAGAGGTTGCTACTTAGAAGACTCACCGTCTAGAACAGGATCTTTTTTATTTGCATAGGGATTAGGTTTAATTTTTTTTATTTTTGATAATTTGTTTATTATTTTCTATAATGTTAGACTTTTTTAATTTTTGTAATTTTAGTTTAATTTAAACTTAGTTGTTTTATTTTTAAAGTAATGTTAGGTCTTTTATTTTAATTGTAATTTTGTATTTTTAATTTAGGTAATTGGGTTTAATTTAGGAGGTGTTAGGTTAGGGGGCTTAGTAATTTAATTAGTTATTTGTGTTGTGGGTTTTGGCGGTTTAAGGGGTTAATAGGGTAATAGGTTTATTGAGATGTGGGGGTTTTGCGGTTTAGGGGTTAATAGGGTAATTAGGTTTATTGCGATTTGGGGGTTTTGCGGTTTAGGGGTTAATAGGGTAATTGGTTTATTGCGATGTGGGTGGTTGATGGTTAAGGGATTAATATGTTAGGTTATTTGCGGATTAGGAGTTAATTACTTTATTATTTTGCAATGTGTGGGTTTGCGGTTTAGGTGTTAATACTTTGTGTGGGAGGTTAGTTTTTTTTTTTTGCTATACTTCGTGCGGCCAGTGTTTTTTTTTTTTTTTTTTGTAATGCTCCGTTTGCCTTCGCTGCTGGATTCTGAAAATGGCAGGGTGGTGAAGGAATCCACCTTCGGCTTCGCTGCATCCAGGTGAATTCTTTTGACTGCGCGTGCAGCCAACATTCTGTTTGCTGCCTCACGCTGCCAACATTCCATAGAGGATACGTGCGCAACTGCCGACGGCGACGGACATTACAAATGCAATTATAGTATAGATATGATATTACGCCGTTCCTCCGCCCTTGGTATCCACTCCACTTTTCCTTTTTGATGAAAGATATGATGCAGGCTCTAGCTAATCGGATCGTGCCCTAATTTACGTCCTGCAACATATCTTTCAGGCCCTTGTATTAATGTGCCTGTCTGTGGGACCGCTCTCTACATCACTCTGTCAGAAAGCTGGAATCTCTAAGTCCATAAAATGAAAAAACAAACTTTCATTATTAATACATTAATTATGCATACATAATTATGCATACATATTCAGAAAAAGCCTTAACATGACATTCGCTTTAAGGTATCCAAAAAAGCTAAATTTCCCAACGCTATTTTGTATTGCGTAACACTTACTCATCCCTTGTAATATGAGTGATAAAAGGGTGCCCTGCACTATTCATTCAAAGTATAGGGCGTACTAAAACAGACAACGTAGATCATGAAGTTCATATATATATAAAAAGCAATTATTGAACATTTGATATACTTGCAAGGGATGTTTCTTGCAGGTTATTTTAAACTTAACTAGATGTTCCTGTTATATTAAATGGCTCATTTGAATGTTTTTACTAATTAAGGGGTCAACCACAATCCTTTAGAACATTTTATCTGATGCATTTTCTACAAAATTCCCTAATAAAGTCTATATGGATTCTTGTTGATAAAGTATTTGATACATTTTCTAAAGTGATTGACCCCTAAGATGGAGGCTTTTCTGATGGACTGGAATGACTTTAAAAAAACAAAGGAAAAATATATATAAAATGTATATTATACTAGATTAAAATTATTTATGTGATTAAAAATCATGTTTATAGCATATGAAGTTAGTTAAAATATGTACTTAATCGTGTAGACCATTCCATGTAAAATCTGCTTTCCCTGGGTTTTAAAGACCTCTGTAGTATCCATATTAGTTATTTCCTATTGGAATGAATATAAATCCTCTACCATCTATCTGAGCCTTGTGTTCTAAAGCAAGTCTAAATCTCTATAAGCTTGGATCCATGACTGGTTCCTCTTTCCTGTAAAGTTTATTCTCTTTTATGTAACTACCTGTGTATTTGAAAATCTCTATGCATATTGGCTGAGGTCTTTTCAGTTATCTTTCTGTGTTTAAAGGACATTTTCTATTACAATAGTATATTTTTGTCTTTTTCCCTCACCCACACATGTGTTTTTGTATCTTCGCTAAACACCCTATTTTTACGTTGGGGCCAAAATGTTCTCATGGTCACAATCCCTTTTCGAGTTACTTTTCACCACTTTTTCAAGGCCTTTTTACACTTTTCAAATGCAATACCTGTAGGTATTTGATAATCCTCAAAATGACATTTCGAAAATCTTTTTCACACATTTTGAAAACAGTCTATTAGCTTGCACATGTGGAAAACACTCTGAAATGTCCACAGGAGACATTGTAGAAGTCAATTAGCATGCCACATTTGTGACTTTTTTTTATAAGGGATGCCCCTTTAAGTTTTAACACAGTCACAACTGTGCATTTCAAAGTTCTTGCACCTACGTAGTTGAACTCATGGTCATGAAGGCACGGTTCTATTTAGGAGCTCAATAATATAAGCACAAGCACTTTCAAATGCACTGTTGTTAAAGTGTTTGGACTTTAAGGTTCACGCTTTGCAGTTTCAGTTCTTTTAAAATCCAGTATAAAAAGATAATTCCTTGCATTAAAAACCCATAGTTGTCATCTTCTTTTAAGAACTTTTCAAAATGGAATGGGTCCTTTAGCAAACAGTTAACAAATGTTAAAAAGTGAAAATGAACTCATAGAAAAATGATGACTAGTATGCCCATCATGCCAACATACAACTGGCATTGGTTTAGCAGTGGTGTAGATGGTAAAGGATTGCAGTAGGATCATATTGAACTCATGATTGCGCAATCCTGTTTCAAAACCTGTTTTTGAAAATGCAAGTACTGTTAGTAACAAATGACAGTGCAAGTGTGCCTTTAAAGCAAATATTAAAAGAAATATTATAAACATGCAATTTGCAGATTTTGCTGTTCCTAATGAAACTCTAGAAGCAGGGCCGGTCCTAGGGTTTATGAGAACAAGTGCAAGGTAAAATGCAAGGCCAGGAGGAGGTCACAGAGCTTTAGCCCCACTCATCTCCTCTCCCTCTCCAGTTTCCGTGTAGCCGAGCAGAGGAGAGAAACAGAAAAAAAGGTAGGAAAGACAGAAAACAGGATTAAGAGGTGCAAATGAGAACTTCCACCCATATAGAAAAATGGGGAGGGGGCTATGGACTCTCATCAGCCCAAAGGAAATAAATTTATCAGTAAGTATAAATTCTTTTTTCCCTAGCTTCATTACATGTGGGATACAATACCCAAGCTGAGAGTCCATGTTAAAAACAGGTGGGACAAAAAGTAGGCAGTTTTAATTTGCTAGACACTGCGGCTTGAAGAACTTTCCTGCCAAAAGCTGCATCAGAAGAAGCATAAATTTCAAAATGGTAAAATTTGGAAAAAAGTGTGAAGGGAAGACCAAGTTACCACCTTGCAAATCTGTTCCGAGGAGGCATCATCCTTAAAAGCCCAAAAAGCAGATACTTATCTCGTAGAGTGAGCAGTTACTCTTTTCGGTGGGGGATTTACCGCAACCAAGTAAGCCTTACAAATAATCTGCTTGAGACAGGATGCCAGAGCCTCTTCCGTAGCTTTCTGGCCCTTCCTAGGACCAGAGTCGTGGAAAAATAAACTGGAAGTTTGTCTAAAGTCTTTAGTAGCCTGAATATAGAACTTTAAAGCTCTGACAACATCTAGGATATGAAGTAATCTTTCCTTTGGATTAGAAGGCTTTGGACAAAAAGAAGGAGCACCTATTTCCTGATTAATATTTTCTGAAGATAACACATTCAGAAGAAAATCATATTTGGTCCACAGGAAGAAAATAACTTTCCAGGACAACAGTTTAAAGTCTACAATATCAATAGGTTAAACATGAGAACCTTGCAGAACAGAGAGAACTAAATTCATGTTCCAAGGAGGAGAAATTGCTCTAACAGGACAAATTCTCACCAGGACTTGAACAAAAGTTTGAATATTTAGCAACTTATCCAACTTTTTGTGAAAAAAAACCCAGTTAATTTAATATCTGACTTTTTAGAGAACTAGTCGATAGGCCCTTATCTAGTCCATCCTAAAGGAACTGAAATATTCTGAGAATTTTAAAGGATTTCCAAGAATTTTTTTTCAAAAAGAACACCAAATAAGGTAAGCTTTCCAGATGTTATGATAAATTAATTGCTTAACTGGCTTACTTGCATGAAGAAAAGTATAGATATCCGAGTGAGAGAAACAACTGATCTTGAGGTCTAATTGTTTAATCTTCATGCCGTCAAATTCAGCGAATTGAGTTCTGGTGAAACAGAGGTCCTTGAGACAGAAGATCTTTCCTTAGGGGTAGGGTCAATGTAGGAAGAGAAGACATCTGAATTAGGTCTGCATACCAAGTTCTACAAGCCCATGCCAAAGCTATAAGAATTACTGAAGCTAAATCCTGTTTGATTCTTTCAATGACTTTTGAAAGAATAAAAAATTGGTAAAAGAGGAATATTAAATGAAATATTCAGGGACAAACTAAGGCATCTATCATAGACCTTTAAAGTCTCTGTATCTGGCACAATATGCTTCAAGCTGGGATTCAGCTTATCCATCATTAGATCTATACATGGTAGAACCCAATTTAGAAAAAGCTTGTCAACTATGTCTTGATGAAGAACCCATTATCCTGACTGAACAGATTAAAGTAGTCTGCTTCCCAATTGTTCACTCCTTGAATATGAAGATGATAGAAAACAACTTTCCTTCTCTATTCATAACAGAAAGAGAGACATTTCTTTCATGGTGAGGGAGATGCAAGTTTCTCCTTGATAGTTGATTTAAGCAACAGCTGTAAAGATGTCTGATTAGAAATGGAGATGGGACTGAGAATGTACCATGGCCTGAAGAAACACACAGAGTTCCAGAATGTTGAGTGGTAACCTCGCATCCAGAAGGAACCAAACTCCTTGCATCCCTCAAGACCTCCAGATGGTGCCCCAGCCTAGGCGAGTGCTGATGTGAGCACTGAAAGCAAAGAAAGGAAAGCAAAAAAGGATGCATAAATTATAGAGCAAGGAAACAAAATAACTTTGAGATAACCATAAGAAAATAGGAACCTGATAAGAAACTGTAAAAGCTGCCTGAGCATTAGGGCTTACCTTCAATATTTGCTATGTAGAATCATGAATTCTAAATGAAATACCAAGTACAGCACCTTATCACTCCTGCATCCGAGAATGAGTCTGGTATTCCTGGTTTGCAGCATCTTTTTTGTCCTCGAAGCACAGGAAGGCTGAGGAAAAACTTGCATCAGCTACATTCTGTATAATACAAATATGTTAAAATGCACATATTAAGATAACTGTAAAGAGTAAAACAGGATCCACAGGTCTAATCGAACTCTAGATTCCTTATTTGTGAAACTAAGCATGTTAACACTAAGCTTGACATAGATAGTGTGTATTGAGACTACCAATGCGTGTTGATGCAAGTACTAAAATATTTTCATAGATCCATGTTTGGAACTTTTTTCTAGTTGATCATTAGCTCTGAGAATGTTCTGTGACTGTATCGGCTACCAAAAAAATCTTTTTAACAAAGGTTTAAAATCCGGGAGTTTATCTTAACCTCAATTAAGTTTACCACTCATTTGTTTAAAAAGCCTGAATGACCATGCTGTTTATTGAATTTTTTTTGCATGTTTGTTCTAATACATAAAAACAAATATCAAAAGGCATCTTAAAACAGATGGCAATCTTGCTGGTTTTTCAGGAAAGAAAAATTTAGTGATGGCACTACTAGAAATTGTATATTGGGGAAGGGCTTGTAATATTGCTCAATTGGCCTTATAGAATATAATATGAGCCCGTAGGTGCTGTGTATAAGCGAACACTTGAGTAATTACAACTAGATTGTTGTAAAAAAAGATACACACATAGCACTATATTCCCCTTGGTGTGTTACAGCTGTGTGGAGAATTTATAAACAAATTTGATTAAAAATTCAACTTTAATAGATATGCTTTAAAAATGGGTGCTTTAAAATCAACATGTGATACAAGGCTGGCTTATATAAAGAGCTCTGGCAACGTCTCACTAGATTAGCGTGATATGTTGTAATTGTCTGTGAATTATAGTATTACTCAGGAGACCTTTTAATGTTGACTCCTACATGGTCATTATTAAATTACGGAGACAATTTTCAAATATATTGGGTTTGAGAAATAATAGATTGCAATCAAATGGGTTACTTATATCGTATATAGGAATTCAATGATAACTACAAAAGAAACAAATCTTGTCTATTATTCCAAACAAATGTAAATTAGAATAGATTTGTTTATTGAATTAAACTATTCCATACAATATAACGTATTATGGCAGTCTGTTATGGATTTAGTATCTATAGAAGCAATGGACCTTATCTATTGTTTCAAGCAAATGTAAATTTGATATACATCAGTTTATTAAATTAAACTATTAACGAAAACGGTGTGATATGTTATAATAGTCTGTGGACTGCAATAGAGTTTATCACCTCTGAATAAGTTGCTGTATATTGTTGCACAACCACAGGAGACATTAAATTGTATTACGTTTTTTTACTAATTCAAGAAGAATTAGGGACCGTCATCCTTGTGTTGTATTAGAAAAGTTATAAAGATATGTAGGAAAAACACAAGTTGTACTGTTGTAGTATTTTCCCTGTGGTAGTCACATTCAGCTTAGTAAGAACTATATAACAATATGCTTCTGACAGGACAAAGGAAAAGTGACAACAGTGCTATAAAAGCAATACAAAGTCTAAATTGATAAATAGTATTAGGTATCTATTATACTTGTATGCACTGTTTATATTTGTAGACATCTACGAAAATATATTTTCCTTGTCTCTGAGTTATATTGTTAAATTACTTAGCCCTCTAGTTACAATTGCATGCTGCTGTGATAGCTTTGTAGCAATTTTGTCACATTACATTCAAAAGGTTGCAACCCAAGTTGATGATGAGATCAGAGGTATATATTCATAGTACTAGTAACCAGTAAATAGTAGTGATCCATCAACAGTATATAAATGGAGCCAGTGAAACTGTCAGTCACTTATATTTATTGCTCAGCCCAATCTAGCAAAATCTGAGTATACACGCGTGTCAGCTCAGATATCAATTATTACCAGTCTATATCTACATTGAGAACGTTAAAATTGAAGGGTCCCATATGCCCTTACCCCTAACATGTTTCGCCGGCAACTCCGGCTTTTTGAAAGGCCATTGAAAAAGCCGGAGTTGCCGGCAAAACATGTTAGGGGAAAGGGCATATGGGACCTTTCAATAATAAATCCAGTAATCATTTAAATTCTGTCTATAAACCTCCTGTGACTACTCCTGAGGTTTTTCCTGTTCCTGATGCTATTTTTATTGCTCAGCCCAATCTAGCAAAATCTCAGTAAACACGCGTGTCAGCTCAGATATCAATTACCAGACTATGGGGGGTAGTTATCAAGCCGTCAACCTCAAATACGCTGGAATTCCGCAGCGTATTTGTGGCGAGGCTGATTCGCCTTAGTTATCAAAGGCTAGAGACCGGCAAAAGTAGAATTTTGTGACGTAAACTTCGATCCGCCGGACTCAGTCCGACACAGATCGATTCTTACGTCACTCCAGATGTTCCGCACACAAGTGCGGCACAATCTGACTACTTTTGCTAGTTATCAAAAAACTAGCAGGTACGCTCTGCACTTTTACGGCCCAGTGTACCTGGTTTTCAAACTACCACCCTGGAGGCGGCGGATCCCATAGGAATCAATGGGAGTCTGACCATAGCGAAAGTACAAGTCCGCTGCTGCCAGACATCCCATTCATTCCTATGGGAGCTGTCTACACCTAACACCCTAACATGTACCCCGAGTCTAAACACCTCTAATCTGTCCCCCCCTACACCGCCGCAACTAAATAAAATGATTAACCCCTAAACCGCCACAAGCTACTCTATACCTATTAATCCCTAAACCGCCGCTCCTGGAGCCCACCGCCACCTACATGATACCTAGTAACCCCTTATCCTGCCCCCCCTATAATAAAGTTATTAACCCCTATCCTGCCGATCCCGCACCTCGCCGCAAATAAATAAATAGTTTAACCCCTAAACTGTCGCTTCCTGACCCTGCCGCAACCTATATTAAATTTATTAACCCCTAATCTGCCCCCCCTACCCCGTCGCCACCTATAATACATTTATTAACCCCTATCCTGCCCCCCACTACACCGCCACCACTGTAATAAATTTATTAACCCCTAAACCTAAGTCTAACACTAACCCTAACACCCCCCTAACTTAAATATTAATTAAATAAATCTAAATCATATTTCTATTATGAACTAAATTAATCCTATTTAAAACTAAATACTTACCTTTAAAATAAACCTTAATATAGCTACAATATAAATAATAATTTTTATTTTACAGGTACCTTTCAATTTATTTTAACTAGGTACAATAGCTATTAAATAGTTATTAACTATGTAATAGCTACCTAGCTAAAATAAAGAGAAATTTACCTGTAAAATAAAAACTAACCTAAGTTACAATTACACCTAACACTACACTATACTTAAATAAATTATTCCTATTTAAAACTAAATACTTACCTGTAAAATAAACCCTAAGATAGCTACAATATAATTAATAATTACATTGTAGCTATTTTAGGATTTATATTTATTTTACAGGTAACTTTGTATTTATTTTAGCTAGTTGGAATAGTTATTAAATAGTTATTAACTATTTAATAACTACCTAGCTAAAAGAAATACAAAATTACCTGTAAAATAAATCCTAACCTAAGTTACAATTAAACCTAACACTACACTATCATTAAATAAATTAAATAAACTACCTACAAATAACTACAATTAAATACAATTACATAAACTAACTAAAGTACAAAAAATAAAAAAGCTAAGTTACAAAAAATAAAAAAAATAAGTTACAAACATTTAAAAAAATATTACAACAATTTTAAGCTACTTACACCTAATCTAAGCCCCCTAATAAAATAACAAACCCCCCAAAATAAAAAAATGCCCTACCCTATTCTACATTAAAAAAGTTCAAAGCTCTTTTACCTTACCAGCCCTTAAAAGGGCCTTTTGTGGGGGAATGCCCCAAAGAGTTCAGCTCTTTTGCCTGTAAATGAAAAATACAACCACCCCCAACATTAAAACCCACCACCCACATACCCCTAATCTAACCCAAACCCCCCTTAAAATAACCTAACACTAATCCCCTGAAGATCATCCTACCTTTAGTCGTCTTCACTCAGCCGAGCCACCGATGGAACTGAAGAGGACATCCAGACCGGCAGAAGTGATCATCCAAGGGGCGCTGAAGAAATCTTCCATCCGATGAAGTGATCCTCCAAGCGGCGCTGAAGAAATCTTCCATCCGGGCGAGGTCATCTTCCAAGAGGTGCTGAAGAAGTCTTCTATCCGGGCGAGGTCATCTTCGAAGCCAGGTCTTGAATCTTCATCCCGCCGATGCGGAACATCCTTCTTTCCCGACGGACTACCGACGAATGAAGGCTCCTTTAAGGGACATCATCCAAGATGGCGTCCCTTCAATTCCGATTGGCTGATAGGATTCTATCAGCCAATCGGAATTAAGGTAGGAAAAATCTAATTGGCTGATGGAATCAGCCAATCAGATTCAAGTTCAATCCGATTGGCTGATCCAATCAGCCAATCAGATTGAGTTTGCATTCTATTGGCTGTTCCGATCAGCCAATAGAATGCGAGCTCAATCTGATTGGCTGATTGGATCAGCCAATCGGATTGAACTTGAATCTGATTGGCTGATTCCATCAGCCAATCAGATTTTTCCTACCTTAATTCCGATTGGCTGATAGAATCCTATCAGCCAATCGGAATTGAAGGGACGCCATCTTGGATGACGTCCCTTAAAGGAGCCTTCATTCGTCGGTAGTCCGTCGGGAAAGAAGGATGTTCCGCGTCGGCGGGATGAAGATTCAAGACCCGGCTTCGAAGATGACCTCGCCCGGATAGAAGACTTCTTCAGCGCCTCTTGGAAGATGACCTCGCCCGGATGGAAGATTTCTTCAGCGCCGCTTGGAGGATCACTTCATCGGATGGAAGATTTCTTCAGAGCCCCTTGGATGATCACTTCTGCCGGTCCGGATGTCCTCTTCAGTTCCATTGGTGGCTCGGCTGAGTGAAGACGACTAAAGGTAGGATGATCTTCAGGGGATTAGTGTTAGGTTATTTTAAGGGGGGTTTGGGTTAGATTAGGGGTATGTGGGTGGTGGGTTTTAATGTTGGGGGGGGTTGTATTTTTCTTTTACAGGCAAAAGAGCTGAACTCTTTGGGGCATGCCCCACAAAAGGCCCTTTTAAGGGCTGGTAAGGTAAAAGAGCTTTGAACTTTTTTAATGTAGAATAGGGTAGGGCATTTTTTTATTTTGGGGGGGTTTGTTATTTTATTAGGGGGCTTAGATTAGGTGTAAGTAGCTTAAAATTGTTGTAATATTTTTTTAAATTTTTGTAACTTATTTTTTTTATTTTTTGTAACTTAGCTTTTTTTATTTTTTGTACTTTAGTTAGTTTATGTAATTGTATTTAATTGTAGTTATTTGTAGTTAATTTATTTAATTTATTTAATGATAGTGTAGTGTTAGGTTTAATTGTAACTTAGGTTAGGATTTATTTTACAGGTAATTTTGTATTTCTTTTAGCTAGGTAGTTATTAAATAGTTAATAACTATTTAATAACTATTCTAACTAGCTAAAATAAATACAAAGTTACCTGTAAAATAAATATAAATCCTAAGATAGCTACAATGTAATTATTAATTACATTGTAGCTATCTTAGGGTTTATTTTACAGGTAAGTATTTAGTTTTAAATAGGAATAATTTATTTAATGATAGTGTAGTGTTAGGTGTAATTGTAACTTAGGTTAGTTTTTAGTTTACAGGTACATTTCTCTTTATTTTAGCTAGGTAAGCTATTAAATAGTTAATAACTATTTAATAGCTATTGTACCTAGTTAAAATATATTGAAAGTTGCCTGTAAAATAAAATTAAATCCTAAGATAGCTACAATATAATTATTATTTATATTGTAGCTATATTAGGGTTTATTTTATAGGTAAGTATTTTATTTTAAATAGGATTAACTTAGTTCATAATAGAAATATTATTTAGATTTATTTAATTAATATTTAAGTTAGGGGGGTGTTAGGGTTAGTGTTAGACTTAGGTTTAGGGGTTAATAATTTTATTACAGTGGCGGCGGTGTAGTGGGGGGCAGGATAGGGGTTAATAAATTTATTATAGGTGGCGACGGTGTAGGGGGGGCAGGATAGGGGTTAATAAATTTAATATAGGTTGCGGCAGGTTCAGGGAGCGGCAGTTTAGGGGTTAAACTATTTATTTGCGGCGAGGTGCAGGATCAGCAGGATAGGGGTTAATAACTTTATTATAGAGGGCGACGGTATAGGGGGGCAGGATAGGGGTTACTAGGTATAATGTAGGTGGCAGCAGTGTCCGGGAGCGGCGGTTTAGGGGTTAATACATTTCTAAGAGTTGCAGCGGGCTCTAGGAGCAGCGGTTTAGGGGTTACTAACTGTATTTAGTTGCGGGGGGCTCTGGGGGTACCGGTATAGGGGTAGAACAGTGTAGTTTAGTGTGAGTGCTTAGTGACAGGCTAGCAAGAAAGCTGTCAAACAGCCGAAGAGCAGCGAGATCGGATGAGTGATAACTCTCACAGTCCGCTGCTCATCGCCCCGCGGCTTTTTGACAGCTTTACTTGATAACTAAGGCGAATTTTTTCAGGTCTGCGGCTGAGATGTGAGGCGAGCTTAGGCGGGCGTATTGGGCCGGCGAAGGCAGGAAAGTTGACACGTTGATAACTACCCCCCAAAATCTAAATTGAGAACGTTAAAATTGAAGGGTCCCATAGGCCCTTTCCCCTAACATGTTTCGCCAGCAACTCTGGCTTTTTCAAAGGCCTTTGAAAAAGCCAGAGTTGCTGGCAAAACATGTTAGGGGAAAGGGCATATGGGATCTTTCAATAATAAATCCAGTAATCGTTTAAATTCTGTCTATAAACCTCCTGTGACTACTCCTGAGGTTTTTCCTGTTCCTGATACTATTTCTGAACAGGAAAAACCTGTTCAGAACCTTCCTGTTAAACCTTCTTCAAGGTTTAAAAAGTTGTATCCTTTGCCAGTGGCTAAATTAGAGTTTTGGGAAAAAGTATCTATGGTTGATGGGGCTATTTCTACTCTTTCTAAACGTACTACTATTCCTATTGAAGATAGTACCACTTTTAAGGATCCTTTAGATAGGAAGATTGAATCTTATCTAAGGAAAGCTTATTTGCATTCTGGCTATATGCTCAGACCTGCCATTTCTATGGATGATATTGCGGCTGCATCAACGTTTTGGTTGGATAGCTTAGCACAACAGGAAAAAGACTCTGATTTGCATAGCATTGTTCGTTTGCTTCAACATGCTAATCATTTTATCTGTGATGCTATTTTCGATATAATCAAGATTAATGTTAAATCTATGTCTTTGGCTATTTTAGCTAGAAGAGCTTTATGGTTTAAATCATGGAATGCTGACATGGTATCTAAATCTAGGTTACTATCTCTTTCATTCCAGGGTAATAATTTGTTTGGTTCCCAGTTGAATTCAATTATTTCCACTATTACTGGGGGGAAGGGAGTTTTTTTGCCTCAAGATAAAAAGTCTAAAGGCAAATCTAAAGCTTCTAATCGGTTTTGTTCCTTTTGTCAGAATAGAGAACAGAAAACCACTCCTTCCCCTAAAGACTCTGGCTCCAATTGGAAGCCATCCTCGAGTTGCAATAAATCCAAGCCTTACAAGAAAACAAAGCCAGCCCCCAAGACTGCATGAAGGTGCAGCCCTCGGTCCAGATCTGCTGGTGGGGGGCAGATTGAAATTATTTGAAGATGTTTGGGCAGGTTCCATTCAGAATCATTGGATTCAGAATATTGTCTCCCAGGGGTATAGGGTGAATAGGTTTCAGAATAAGACCTCCTGTGAGAAGATTTTTTCTTTCTCACATTCCAACAAATCCTGTGAAAGCTCAGGTTTTTCTGAAATGTGTTTCATATCTAGAGCTTTCAGGAGTGATTGTACCAGTTCCAACTCTGGAACAGGGTCTGGGTTTTTATTCAAATCTATTTATTGTCCCAAAGAAGGAATATTCTGTCAGACCAGTTCTGGATCTGAAGTTTTTGAATCATTTTGTAAGATTCCCAACTTTCAAGATAGTAACTATAAGGACTATTCTGCCTTTTGTTCAGCAAGGTCATTACATGTCCTCAAGCATTTCCAGTTTGTTGCTCTTCCATTTGGCCTAGCAACAGCTCCAAGAATATTTTTGAAGGTTCTCGATGCCCTTCTATCTGTAATCAGAGAGCAGGGTATTGCAGTGTTTCCTTATTTGGATGATATCTTGGTACTGTCTAAATCTTTTCATTTAGCAGAATCAACTTGTGTTATTTCTTCAAAGACATGGCTCTTTGATTCCTCAGACAAGGGTCACCTTTTTAGGTTTCCAGATAGATTCAGTGTCCAGACAAATTAAATTGGTTTCTAACTGTCAAAACCTTCAGTCTCGATCATTCCCTTCAGTGGCTATGTGCATGGAAGTTTTAGGTCTCGTGACTGCAGCCTCGAATGCGATCCCCTTTGCTCGTTTTCATATGAGACCTCTGCAGCTTTGCATGCTGAATCAATGGTGCAGGGATTATACTCGGATATCACAGTTGATATACTTAAATCCCAACATTCAACTCTCTCTGTCCTGGTGGCTAGTCCATCATCGGATTATTCAAGGGGCCTTTTTTGTTCATCCTGCCTGGACTGTGATTTCAACAGATGCATGTGTCACAGGTTGGGGAGCTGTCTGGGGGTCTCTGACAGCACAAGGAGTTTGGAATCCTCAAAAGGCGAGGTTACCAATCAATACTTTAGAACTCCATGCTATTTTCAGGGCTCTTCAGGCTTGGCTGCTATTAAAGAGAGAATTATTCATTCGTTTTCAGACAGACAATATCACGACTGTGGCATATGTCAATCATCAAGGGGGGACTCACAGTCCTTTAGCGATGAAAGAAGTACCTTGGATATGTTCTTGGGGCGGAATCCAACTCCTGTCTAATTTCTGCGATACATATTCCAGGTATAGACAATTGGGAAGCAGATTATCTCAGTCGTCAGTCTTTACATTCAGGGGAGTGGTCTCTCCATCCAGATGTATTTTGTCAGATTTTACAGATGTGGGGTCTCCCTGAAATAGATCTGATAGCTTCCTATCTAAACAAGAAGCTTCCCAGGTACCTTTCCAGGTCCAGGGATCCTCAGGCGGAGATGGTGGATGCGTTAGCAGTTCCTTGGTTTTACCAACCTGCTTACATTTTTCCGCCTCAAGTTCTTCTTCCAAGGGTGATTTCCAAGATCATATTGGAACAATTGCATGTGTTTCTGATAGCACCAGCATGGCCTCACAGGTTTTGGTATGTGGATCTTGTCCGGATGTCTAGTTGCCAGCCTTGGCCACTTCCTATAAGACCGGACCTTCTGTCTCAAGGGCCGTTTGAAGGTATGGAAATTGAACGCTTAGTACTTAGTCATAGATTAATACTTTATTACAGGCTCGTAAGTCTATTTCAAGGAAGATTTATTATCAGGTTTGGAAAACCTATATTTCATGGTGGTTTTCTCCTAAATTCTATTGGCATTCTTTTAGAATTCTTAGAATTTTACAGTTTCTTCAGGATGGTTTGGATAAAGGTTTGTCTGCAAGTACATTGAAGGGACAAATCTCGGCTCTTTCTGTTTTATTTCATAGAAAGAGTGCTAAACTTCCTGATATTCACTGTTTTGTTCAGGCTTTGGTTCGTATCAAGCCTGTTGTTTGGAGTCCTTGGAGTCTTAATTTGGTTTTGAATGCTTTGCAGGCTCCACCTTTTGAGTCTATGCATTCTTTGGATATTAAACTACTTTCTTGGAAAGTGTTGTTCCTTTTGGCTATCTCTTCAGCTAGAAGAGTTTCTGAATTTCTGCTCTCTTTGTGAGTCTTCTTTTCTGATTTTCCATCAGGATAAGGCTGTTTTGCGGACTTCGTTTAAATTTCTCCCTAAGGTTGTGAATTTGAACAACATTAATAGGGACATTGCTGTTCCTTCCTTGTGTCCTTATCCTAAGAATACTCTTGAAAGATCTTTACATTTTTTGGATGTTGTAAGGGCTTTGAAATATTATGTTGAAGCTACTAAAGATTTCAGGAAGACTTCTAGTCTATTGTTTTTTCTGGTCCTAGGAAATGTCAGAAAGTCTCTGCCATCTCTTTGGGATTTTGGTTAAAGCTTTTGATTCACAAGGCTTATTTGTAGGCGAGACAGTCTCCACCTTGGAGAATTACTGCTCATTCTACAAGATCAGTTGCCACTTCTTGGGCTTTTAAGAATGAAGCTTCAGTTGATCAGATTTGCAGAGCAGCAACTTGGTCTTCTTTGCATACATATACAAAATTTTACCATTTTGATGTATTTGCTTCTTCTGAAGCAGTCTTTGGTAGAAAAGTTCTTCGGGCAGCTGTCTCAGTTTGATTTTTCTGCTTATGATTTAAGTTTTTTCTTGAAATTTATGTGAAATTTATGAGAGACTTATTTTTTGTGGATTTAATTTTTTCCAGCTGAAATAGCTGTTTTCATTTTATCCCTCCCTCTCTAGTGACTCTTCTGTGGACTTCCACATCTTGGGTATTTCTATCCAATACGTCACTAGCTCATGGACTCTTGCCAATTACATGAAAGAAAACATAATTTATGTAAAAACTTACCTTATAAATGTATTTATTCCTTATTGGCAAGAGTTCATGAGGCCCACCCTTTTTATGGTGGTTATGATTTTTATATAAAAGCACAGTTATTTTTCCAGTTTCTCTTTTTTATGCTTTTTTACTCCTTATTTTAACACCCCACTACTTGGCTATTCGTTAAACTGAATTGTGGGTGTGGTGAGGGGTATATTTATAGGCATTTTGAGGTTTGGGAAACTTTGCCCCTCCTGGTAGAATTGTATATCCCATACGTCACTAGCTCATGGGCTCTTGCCAATATGAAAGAAATTAATTTATCAGGTAAGTTCTTACATAAATTATGTTTTTTCATTATTTGTAATTTAATTTATTTAATTGATAATTAATTTAATTCTAGTATAATAGTAATGTTAGTTTAATTTATAGTTTAAACTTATGTTTTTTTTAATTTTACAGGTAAGTTTTTATTTATTTTAAAAAAAGGATATTGTGATTTTAATTTAAAGTTATGGGGTTGTTAGGTTTAGTGGTTAATAGTTTAATTTAGTTTTTGGCGATGTGTGGGGCTGGTGGTTTAGGAGTTAATTGGGATTATTTAGTGGCAGTGATGTGGGAGACCAGAGGTTTAGGGGTTATTAATTTTATTTAGTGGCGGCGATGTCGGGGAGCAGCGGAATAGGGGTTAATATCTTTATTATAGTGTGGGCGATGTTGGGGTGCAAAGGAATAGGGGTTAATAACTTTAGTATAGTGGCAACGATGTTGGGGAGTGGCAGAATCGGGGTTAATAACTTTTATTAGTGGCGGCTATGTCGGAAGCGGCAGATTAGGGGTTAATATCTTTAATATAGTGTTTGCGATGCGGGAGGGCCTCGGTTTAGGGGTTAATAGGTAGTTTATGGGTCTTAGTGTACTTTGTAACAGTTTAGTTATGAGTTTCATGTAACAATTTTGTTGCATAAAAGTCATAACTACTGCTGCTGTATAGGCTGTAACGCAAGCTTTTTAGCCTCACCGCAAAATTTGTAATGGCAGCGCTATGGAAATCCCACGCAACAATGTCAATTTTTTGAGTGTGGGATTGATGTTGCGTTACAAGCTAAAAGGCTTGCGGTACAGCTATACCAACAAGACTCGTAATGGCTGCGTTGCTGTTTTAACGCTGAAATGGCAATTTTTTCAGCATTAAAACTTGAACGCAAAACTCATAATCTAGGTGATAAATACTTCCATATCGTGACCATCATTTTGAATTCAAATATTTATAAAAATTCATGAAACTTTAGGAAATTAGAGGTCTATGGTGAGCTTTTGTATGTGTGATCTGAAAGCTATATATTACACGGTGTTGCAGCCATTTTATTTTGTATGTGTTGTTTTAATACAAACTAATACAAAAATCTTCTTTCCTGAAACTGATTATGAGACTGGAATGAAATTTTCTTCATAGAGTTAAGTTATGACTTCTCTTGTTCAAGATTTGTTCAACATAAGTTGATTGTTTATGTGATTTGGTGGCCATTTTGAATTGTGCAGAAGTGCTTAACAATATTTTTCAATAAAGCATAAAATGTGTGTATTATGGAGGATGTATGTCACTGGGTCTGGCAGCCATATTGGTTTAAACAACAGATTTTTGACAATATTCAAAAGTAATTTTCTCTGCAGCTTCTTATGATACAGATCTAAAATTTGCTGAGTGAATGTATGTTGTGAACAAGTGTTAGGTTTGCTCAAGAGAAGGGGATCAGTCACATGGTGGGACAGCCATATTGGCATATATGTCTAAATATTTTATTTTAATTTATTATTCAGTTAAATTCTTCAACTGTCATTTTGACATAAAATTATGTTGATTTTAATTTTATGCATTCTACCTGCTGCAGCTTCTTATATTATGTTGTAAAGCAGCTATGCTTGGCCACCCTTATTACTACGTACAGCTATATTTGATTATAAGCTTTTTATTACTAGACATAACAAAAATGTCATAATAAAACCTTTAATAAAGATGACTGTAAATTTAGTTGACAAAACAGGAAATCAAATTACTAATTTCCGAATTGAAACTCATACTCATAATGATTGTAATTCTGGTAAAGATTTTTGTATAGCTTGATAAAAACTTGCATCTCCTTGCATGTTTTTAGATATGTTTTATATTCTTGTAATATTTGGTATTTCTGAGCTGTAATAGTTTTTTCAAAAAACATTATCAACACTTGATTTTTTTATGACAGCTTATAGTATGTGGTCAGACTTGAGAAAAAATGTCATCCTTCTCCAGTCTACTTGCTGACATTGCAATATTATTTCCTCCACCCTCGGGTGCTAATTAAGGGACAGATTGCAAGTGGAGCGATATTTAATGCTCCCGATCACGCGGCGCTAACTCCACTAGAAGTAAGTATTTTGTGCATAGGGTAGTGCTCGTATTACAAGTTTAAAGTAAAAAAAATGTAGCAACAAAAATAAAATGGAAAAAGAAACCTAACACCCTACTCGTGTGTGAACCCGATTGCATATTCTGAAGTGCGTTAACCTGACATGAAAATATGAATATTTCACATTCCAATGTTCTTCATATAGCAGAATATGTTCTAATTTATTCATAATACATATTTATAGAATGCAATCAGCCAAACGGAATTAAAGGGGCGCCATCTTGGATGACGTAATTTAAAGGAACCTTCATTCAGCAAGAAGACTTCGATTGAAGAGGATGCTCCGCGCCGGATGGATGAAGATAGAAGATGCCATCTGGATGAAGACTTCTGCGGGCTTGGATGAAGACTTCGGCCGCTTGGATGAAGATTTCTGCGGGCTTCAATGAGGACTTGTGCGGCTTCGTTGAGGATGGATGTCGGGTATTCAAAACTGTAAGTGGATCTTCAGGGGTTAGTGTTAGTTTTTTTTTAAGAGTTTATTGGGTGGGTTTTAGTTTTAGATTAGGGCTTTTGGGCAATTGAAAAAGAGCTAAATGCCCTTTTAAGGGCAATGCCCATCCAAATGCCCTTTTCAGGGTAATGGGGAGCTTAGGTTTTTTTAGTTAGGTTTTTATTTGGGGGTTTGGTTGTGTGGGTGGTGGGTTTTACTGTTGGGGGGTTGTTTGTATTTTTTTACAGGTAAAAGAGCTGATTTACTTGGAGCAATGCCCCGCAAAAGGCCCTTTTAAGGGCTATTGGTAGTTTAGTTTAGGCTAGGGTTTTTTTTTTATTTTGGGGGGTCTTTTTTATATTGAGAGGGCTATTAGATAAGGTGTAATTAGTTTAAATATGTGATAATTTATTTTTTTATTTTGTGTAATTTAGTGGGGTTTTTTTTGTTATTTAGGTAATTGTATTTAATTTAGGTAATATATTTAATTTTAGTGTAATGTTAGGTGTTAGTGTAACTCAGGTTAGGTTTTATTTTACAGGTAAATTTGTATTTATTTTAAATAGGTAGTTAGTAAATTGTTAATATCCATTTAGTAACTATTCTACCTAGTTAAAATAAATACAAATTTGCCTGTAAAATAAAAATAGCCTAAGCTAGCTACAATGTAGCTATTAGTTATATTGTAGCTATCTTAGGGTTTATTTTACAGGTATGTATTTAGTTTTAAATATGAATTATTTAGTGAATAATAGTCGGTTTTATTTAGATTTATTTTAATTATATTTAAGTTAGGGGGTGTTATGGTTAGACTTAGCGGGCAGCAGATTAAGGGTTAATAAATGTAGGTAGGTGACGGCGATGTTAGGGGCATCAGAATAGGGGTTAATAATATTTAACTAGTGTTTGCGATGCGGGAGTGTGGCGGTTTATGGGTTAATATGTTTATTATAGTGGCAGCGATGCCCGGAGCAGCAGATTAGGGGTTAATAAGTATAATATAGGTGTCGGCGATTTCGGGGGCGGCAGATTAGGGGTTAATAAGTGTAAGATTAGGGGTATTTAGATCTGGGGTTCATGTTAGGGTGTTAGGTGGAAACATAAAATGTGTTTCCCCATATGAATCAATGGGGCTGCGTTACGGAGCTTTACGCTGCTTTATTGCAGGTGTTAGGCTTTTTTTCAGCCGGCTCTCCCCATTGATGGCTATGTGGAAATCGTGCACAAGCACGTAAAACCAGCTCACCGCTGACTTAAGCAGCACTGGTATTGGAGTGCGGTATGGAGCACAATTTTGCTCTACGCTCATTTCTTGCCTGATAACGCTGGGTTTATGAAAACCTGTAATACCAACGATGTAGGGAAGTGAGCGGTGACAATAACGTGCAAGTTAGCACCGCACCCCTCATACCGCAAAACTCATAATCTAGCCGTTAATTAACTATGAATATTGCATAAATATGATTTGACATGTTTTCAGCTATGTACTTAACTACAAAGGGCTCTGATGTACTTACATTTGTATGTCTATATATGTATTCAAATGTATTTATGTGTTTATATGTGTATATGTCAGGAAATATATATATACACATATAAATACATAAATACATATATACACACACATGTGTATATATATATATATATATATATATATATATATATATATGTGTGTGTGTGTGTGTGTGTATATGTATGTATATATATATATATATATATTATATATATATATATATATTATATATATATATATATACAGTATCTCACAAAAGTGAGTACACCCCTCACACTTTTGCAAATATTTTATTATATCTTTTCATGTGACAACACTGAAGAAATTACACCTTGCTACAATGTAAAGTAGTGTAGTGTACAGCCTGTATAACAATGTAAATTTGCTGTCCCCTCAAAATAACTCAACACACAGCCATTAATGTCTAAAATGTTGGCAACAAAAGGGAGTACACCCCTAAGTGGAAATGTCCAAATTGGGCACAAAGTGTCAATATTTTGTGTGGCCACCATTATTTTCCAGCACTCCCTTAACCCTCTTGGGCATGGAGTTTACCAGAGCTTCACAGGTTGCCACTGGAGTCCTCTTCCACTCCTCCATAATGACATCTTGGAGCTGGTGGATGTTAAAGACCTTGCGCTCCCCCACTTCAGTTTGAGAATGCCCCATAGATGCTCAATTGGGTTTAGGTCTGGAGACATGCTTGGCCAGTCCATCACCTTTACCCTCAGCTTCTTTAGCAATGCAGTGGTCATCTTGGAGGTGTGTTTGGGGTCATTATCATATTTGAATACTGCCCTGTGGCCCAGTCTCCAAAGGGAGAGGATCATACTCTGCTTCAGTATGTCACTATACATGTTGGCATTCATGGTTCCCTCAATAAACTGTAGCTCCCCAGTGCCGGCAGCACTCATGCAGGCCCAGACCATGACACTCCCACCACCATGCTTGACTGTAGGTAAGACACACTTGTCTTTGTACTCCTCACCTGGTTGCCGCCACACACACTTGACACCATCTGAACCAAATAGGTTTATCTTGGTCTCATCAAACCACAGGACATGGTTCCAGTAATCCATGTCCTTAGTCTTGTCTTCAGCATCATCTTTAGAAGAGGCTTGCTTCTGGGATGACATTCATGCAGACCAATTTGATGCAGTGTACGGTGTATGGTCTGAGCACTGACAGTCTGACCCACCACCCCTTTAACCTCTGCAGCAATGCTGGCAGCACTCATATGTCTATTTCCCAAAGACAACCTCTGGATATGACACTGAGCACGTGCACCGAACTTCTTTGGTCGACCATGGCGAGGCCTGTTCTGAGTGGAACCTGTCCTGTGAAACCGCTGTATGGTCTTGCCCACCGTGCTGCAGCTTAGTTTCAGGGTCTTGGCAATCTTCTTATAGCCTAGGTCATCTTTATGTAGAGCAACAATTCTTTTTTTCAGATCCTCAGAGAGTTCTTTGCCATAAGGTGCCTGTTGAACTTCCAGTAACCAGTATGAGAGAGTGTGAGAGCGATAAAACCAAATTTAACACACCTGCTCCCCATTCACACCTGAGACCTTGTAACACTAATGAGTCACATGACACCGAGGAGGGAAAATGGCTAATTGGGCCTAATTTGGACATTTCCACTTAGGGGTATACTCACTTTTGTTGCCAATGGTTTAGACATTAATCGCTCTGTGTTGAGTTATTTTGAGGGGAAAGCAAATTAGCACTGTTATACAGGCTGTACACTCACTACTTTACATTGTAGCAAAGTGTCATTTCTTCAGTGTTGTCACATGAAAAGAAATAATAAAAAATTTTCAAAAATGTGAGGGGTGTATATATATATATATATATATATATATATATCTTTAGACATGTATATGTATTAATCTCAATGTTAAAGCCTCATATCTTTGAGCCCTTATAACTTTTTTGTGCAATTTTTACAAAATATATTTTTTATTAGATAGTGTTATTTTAGTGTAACTGTACTTTGTAATGTATTTGTGATGTGTTATGTGACACCTTTTTGTTTCACAAAACAGTTAACCAGAGCTCTGAGGACGCAGTAATCATTCTAGTGTAAATTGAGATTGCGCTCACACGTTCACATTTATTTTCAACTTGTAATACTAGCACTAAACCTGACACCCGTTATAAACCCCTTTTTACTTGAGCATAACTTTTAGCACGCCACTCGTAATCTGGCCCTAAATGAACTAAAGATGTGTGGTGGAGCCAATTGGGGGAAATTGCAGTGTCAAGGAAGTGTTAAGTAGATTTGCATAATCAACAAATGCATGATAAAATAGACAATGCAAAAGCACTTAGTCTGAACTTCAAATGATTAAAAGATTTTTTTTCTGACAAATTTCAAAGTTATGTCTATTTCCCCTCCTCCAGTATCATGTGACAGCCATTAGCCAATCACAAATGCATATATGTATATTCTGTGAATTCTTGCACATGCTCAGTAGGAGCTGGTGACCCACAAAAATGTAAATATAAAAAGGACTGCAAATTTTGTTAATGGAAATAAATTGGAAAGTTCTTTAAAATTGCTGCTCTATTTGAATCATGTTTAATTTTGACTTGAGTGTCCCTTTATGAAGTAGTAATCTAATGGTGTTTATATTAATAAAGACCTATATTACGAAAATATTGGCACTATTGGGAATTGACATTGCTAGACCACAATCAATAGTTATTCTATTTTTGTGATCATATTAATGGGTCCAAAGTTATTTTTTATTGCTCTAGACTAGGGCACAGTAAAATCTACATATCAGATAGTGTGGGTGTGCTAAATACCTCACTTAATAGACTTTTATGAAAGCTTGTAATGTATCCAATTTCAAATACGATAGCGTGCTAAGCTGAGCGTACACTAAGCTGATAGTGTGCAAGTACTGGAGTTCTCCATGTAGTTCTGTACTATACTATTAATATTAATGATTTACTTCAGGTCTCAAAACACACTGCATTTTACAGTGCATAAAATAACTTGTAATATGAGCATGCTAATAGAGCTCTCTGTACTATCCATTAAAAGTATAGGGAGTACAATATAAAAAGTTTTGCCCATGTTGAGATGCATTTTTAAGCTTTTAACCATCCACTTGTAATACTAGATGGCTTGTTATCCTTAGTGCTGTAAGGTAGGATAAACAAATGTATGTCTAAATACCCAGACAAAGAACACTCAGAAAAAACGGCCAATGGTAAAGTCAAGGGGTAAGTGTTAAAAAGCTAGTCCAGGTAGGGTAACAGTGGGAGTCAAAGAGAAAGTTCAGTTGGGAGTCACAGTGGTAGACCTAGGGAGAATGAGGGAAGCCATAGCAGCAGTCAAAGCAGTTACAGTTGGAGGACAAGGAAGGCAGTGGAGGCACAAGAGGATTGTGCAGGAAGGCAATAGCAAGGAGAACGGTGGAACAATAAAACTTAACTTCTATTGAGACATCTTAATCTGTATAAAAACAGGACTCCACCATAAATAGCACGTTATCAGGTTAAGACTCCTATCGCATTTCGGCATTAGCCATTATCATAGCATAAACCTTAAAATCAAGACTCCGTTAATGAAAAGTTACATCCAACCTGATTGGTAGGAAAACGATTAAATCATCTTATTAACAGCTTAAAGAAATGTACAATGTTACACAGGACCTAAACAGTGTTATTTTCTTGGATACATAAATAGGCAAATTTTATGTTCAATTAAAACTAATGTTGCATAGGAAACAAGGATAAATGGGACGGACTTCCAGTGTGGACGGAGCTGGCTTGACGTGTGTTAATGGCGCTTTGAGGCTGATTATTGTGGCCACCATTCATCTGCGTTTCCTTACAGGCCCATTGCCATGAGCAGTTTGTTTTGCCGCTGTTAGCCGGGCGCTGCCCAGTCTTAATGGGCTTTGGAACAGGAAGCCTGTTGTAGCCGTTTGAGGTCCGCTGGCTAGGTCCACTACCAGGCGCCATCCACAGTCTTGAGTCAGGGATCCCAATGTGGGCCAGGAAGTTTCTCCAAGCTTCTCCAAGTTGTCCGAGAGTCGCTGAACAGGATTGCCACCAGGAACTCTCTGCAGGGACCCGACAGGCAGTGCAAGCCTGTGTTAAACTGCCAGACACATCCGGTGCAGGGCCTGCTTTTTGCATTTTGCTTAATTCATTTAAAAAAAGGGGAAAAAAAGGAAAGAAAAAAAAAACCAAGGGAAAAAAATATGCTCTTCACTTAGACCCACTTGACCACTTACATTTGATAATTTAATTTACAATACAAGTTATACTTAGTTATAACTTACTTACTATATATGTATTTATGTTTATGTATTTTTTACACTGTTTTGTATTATTCACACTTGCACTGTCTATTTGCTGATTTTTTTCACTTTTGTTATCAAGTCTATGGATAAATATATCAGCTCAAATAAATTTAAATCACCAATAATGCCTCCCAAACATAAAGATAGAAAAGCTTGCAATAGCCTAGAATTAGCTATAGAGGGGTCTATTGAACACTCTCCGCAGTCTACCCTTCAGATTGACACAAATAACCTTGTGCCTCAATTTGATGGTATTAAAAAAGAAATAAACGGTCTTTCAGTCGAGGTAAAACAATTTTCCTTGAGAATTTCTGAAGTGGAAAGTAGAGTTTCAGATCTTGAAGACATTAATAACATTCAGCAAGAGATTATTAAAGAACAAGAAGAAAAGCATCAATATTTTAAAAAGTGGTTAAATGACCTGGAAGACTGATCACTTAGGAATAATCTCAGAATTATTGGGCTTTCAAAAACTGAAAATTCAATGACATTACACTTTGCTTCACATATACTTCCACAGGCTTTAGGCCTACCTATGGATAAAATACATATTCCAATTAGAATGGGCCCCATTAGACCTCAGGGTGATACAGTTAACTACATAAAGCCAATAATCCTCAAATGCCTGAATTTCCAGGACAAATGCCAAATTCTTAGCATGTATTGAAAAATAAGCTCTTTTTCAATTAACTGTAATCACATCCTTATCTTCCAAGACTATTCAACAGATACTTTAAATAGAAGAAAAGAGATGGCCCCGTACTGCGCCCAACTCATAAAGCAGGGCATTCAAGTATCCTTGATATACCCTACAAAATAAAAAATATGGCATGACTCTAAAATATTAGTAATCCAGAAACCTCAGGAACCTAGAGACTTTATATCAAACTTAAACAAAAAAGCTTCAGCAGTAGAATAAAAGCCATACTGAAAGTAAAAAGAAACACAGAAAGAGAGAGAAATACATCTCCCATACTTGCTGAACACAGGTGGACAAGAAAAGATTGATGGCCTGGTTTTTTTGTGTTTTTTTTTAGATATTAGTTGTTTTTTTCCTTTCTTTGTGTGTTTTTTTTTTTTCCTTCTTCCTTTCCCACCCCCTCTCTAAGAGATGAAGGATACTATTGATTTAATCTCTTGGAATATTAGGGGGATCACCTGTCCAATCAAAAGGAAAACAATCATTAACCATATGAAGCAGTTCTCTCCTGATATATAGCTATGATTCATGTGACCCATCTCAATCTAATAGAGATGGAAAAATTTCAATTTGGCTGGATTGGAGAGGTGATTGCCGCCCCTGCATATAAAAGGAATAGAGGAGTTGCTTGCCTTTTTAATAAGAATTTAGACTATTAAATAGACTTTGATAAGAATGGTAGATTTTTAATAGTAGAGATTTTAACTCAAGATACACATTTTGTGCTCTGCAATATCTTTGCTCCTAATTCTCTTCAATTATATTTCTGGGATACATTGTATATGAAAGTTTTACAATATGTAGATGCCAATTTCATAGTGGCCGGAGTTCTTAATTTATCAGCCTATCCAATTCTGGACAGGCTTCAGAAAAAAAACATCTCAAAGGATTCAATAGAGAAGCCAAATTTTTTCTTAATTTTACTAAAAAATTAAAACTTAAAGATATTTGGTGTTTACAGAACCAAGACTCTAAATTGTATACTTGTGAATCAAAATCTCATCTCACATTTTCTAGGATAGATATGTTTTTAATTGGGGACTTTATGGCATTATAATTGTTGATGTAACCTTAATCTGCCGCAACCTACATTATAGCTATGTACCCCTAATCTGCTGCCCCTAACACCGCCGACCCCTATATTATATTTATTAACCCCTAATCTGCCCCCCACAATGTGGCCGCCAGCTACCTAGAATTATTAACCCCTAATCTGCCGACCGGACCTCACCGCTACTATAATAAAGTTATTAACCCCTAATCCGCCTCACTAACCCTATAAGAAATAGTATTAACCCCTAATCTGCCCTCCCTAACATCGCTGACACCTAACTTCAATTATTAACCCCTAATCTGCTGACCGGACCTTGCCGCTACTCTAAGAAATAGATATAATACCAAATATAAAAAATGGTAATAGCATGCGCCAGAGACCAGTAGGTAGTGAACTCGGAGTGATTGGTTAATCCTCCTAGGATATTAAAAAGTGCAATTGCAAAAATACAATACCAATAAAAGTGTGCTTCTAGGTGTAAAGAGGTGTGTGTTTGAAATTGTGTATAAAAGGTACTTTAGAGTCTAAATACAATATTAAATTATATTACAATTATAAAATGTCTATGTGTGAACCTTTATGTGTGTCACCGTAAATTAGGTTGTTGGATCGATAATAATTACCAAACAACTGAAACAACTAAAGTGATACAAAATATGCAATGTAACCAAAAAATAAATAAAATAAAATATAAAAAAAGAGGCTTATCGTGATATAAGTCCCAGAAGTGGTGCTGGAAATAAGTGACTGGAATCGTCAATATTCAAAATAAAGTTGTGAAGATCTTTGTCATCCCAGTCGAATTGTTCAAAACAAAAATGTTCGTAGTGCAGTCGGCAGCTAGTCTTGTAGATGTCTGATCAGGACCCAATATCTAAAAATGATGCAAGAAAAGACAGCGCCTCATTGTGCAAGTAGGTTTCGTAAGAAGAAATCACAGTGGAAGTGAAGACAAGTGAAAATATACTCACAAGGGTATTGGCACCCTTATTGAAAGTGGTGCGAATAGGCAGACTGACGTTTTAACAGCAGTCAGTACGCTGTGCCAGGTAAACGTCCGAGTTCTTGAACAAACGGCTGTGGGCTCTCCTCCACAGATCGAGTCTGAATCTTCTATAGCTGTGCTGTGGGAAGTAACAGCGTGCAGCTTTTCTCCGTGTATAATCCACGCTGGTAGCTGGTAGCTAGAAAGCCGTCCTCGACAAAGCTACACTCGGTGAAAAAGTCTACTGGTAGTAGAAAACTTGGCAGACAAGGGTAAAAAAGCCAAATAATACTAGGCTTGGTATTTAAAAAAGTAAAAACACTTTATTTAAGGTGAGCTTTAACGCGTTTCTCGGCCACAAGCTCCTGGCCGTTTCATTAGAAAAGGTGTATGATACAAATAGTATAGAACCACATTTAAAAAGCCTGCCAAGAGAATAGATTGGTCAATGTCAGACCAATCACAAGCTAGATAATCGGAAACAAAAGTTTATACAAATAAACAGAGTGCAAAGTTAATGCAAACAGTATATAGAGTACAATACATAAAATACAAATACAAATTGTATCTAATATCTGCATAGTTGTTACAAAACGTGTTTTGACCCTAAATTACAATGTATTTGTCCTAAGAGATGGTTTTTTTAAAAAACCCCGTAGAGAATAATATTTGACCTTAGATTGCAATGTATTTATCCTAAGAAATGGATTTTTAAAAAACGCCCTAGAAGATACACAAAATTTTGTGAGATTTATTCTAGCAGTTAGGATATAAATAATAATAAAAATGAGACTCGATAAAAAATAAATATACACACAAGAAGATCATTACTTTATTTTTTCTAGTTTTTAGCTTTGTCGAGGACGGCTTTCTAGCTACCAGCTACCAGCGTGGATTATACACAGAGAAAAGCTGCATGCTGTTACTTCCCACAGCACAGCTATAGAAGATTCAGACTCGATCTGTGGAGGAGAGCCCACAGCCGTTTGTTCAGGAACTCGGACGTTTACCTGGCACAGCGTACTGACTGCTGTTAAAACGTCAGTCTGCCTATTCGCACCACTTTCAATAAGGGTGCTAATACCCTTGTGAGCATATTTTCACTTGTCTTCACTTCCACTGTGATTTCTTCTTACGAAACCTACTTGCACAATGAGGCGCTGTCTTTTCTTGCATCATTACTCTAATAAATGTATTAACCCCTAAAGCTAAGTCTAACCCTAACACTAACACCCCCCTAAGTTAAATATAATTTAAATCTAACAAAATAAATTAACTCTTATTAAATAAATTATTCCTATTTAAAGCTAAATACTTACCTGTAAAATAAACCCTAATATAGCTACAATATAAATTATAATTATATTGTAGCTATTTTAGGATTTATATTTATTTTACAGGCAACTTTGTATTTATTTTAACCAGGTACAATAGCTATTAAATAGTTAATAACTATTTAATAGCTACCTAGTTAAAATAATTACAAAATGACCTGTAAAATAAATCCTAACCTAAGTTACAATTAAACCTAACACTACACTATCAATAAACTAATTAAATATAATACCTACAATTATCTACATTAAACCTAACACTACACTATCAATAAATTAATTAAATAAAATTCCTACAATTAAATACAATTAAATAAACTAACTAAAGTACAAAAAATAAAAAAGAACTAAGTTACAAAACAAAAAAAAATATTTACAAACATTAGAAAAATATTACAACAATTTTAAACTAATTACACCTACTCTAAGCCCCCTAATAAAATAACAAAGCCCCCCAAAATAAAAAAATGCCCTACCCTATTCTAAAATTAAAATAGAAAAGCTCTTTTACCTTACCAGCCCTTAAAAGGGCCATTTGCGGGGCATGCCCCAAAGAATTCAGCTCTTTTGCCTGGAAAAAAAACATACAATACCCCCCCAACATTACAACCCACCACCCACATACCCCTAATCTAACCCAAACCCCCCTTAGATAAACCTAACACTAAGCCCCTGAAGATCTTCCTACCTTATCTTCACCACACCGGGTATCAGCGATCCGTCCAGGCTCCGATGTCTTGATCCAAGCCCAAGCGGGGGGCTGAAGACATCCATCCTCCGGCTGAAGTCTTGATCCAAGCGGGCAGAAGAGGACATCCGGACCGGCAAACATCTTCATCCAGGAGGCATCTTCTATGTTCTTCCATCCGATGACGAGCGGCTGATCTTCAAGACCTCCAGCGCGGATCCATCCTCTTCTTCCGACGACTAGACGACGAATGAAGGTTCCTTTAAGGGACGTCATCCAAGATGGCGTCCCTCGAATTCCGATTGGCTGATAGGATTCTATCAGCCAATCGGAATTAAGGTAGGAAAATTCTGATTGGCTGATGGAATCAGCCAATCAGATTCAAGTTCAATCCGATTGGCTGATCCAATCAGCCAATCAGATTGAGCTCGCAACTTAGGGGGGTGTTAGTGTTAGGGTTAGACTTAGCTTTAGGGGTTAATACATTTATTAGAGTAGCGGTGAGGTCCGGTCGGCAGATTAGGGGTTAATAATTGAAGTTAGGTGTCAGCGATGTTAGGGAGGGCAGATTAGGGGTTAATACTATTTCTTATAGGGTTAGTGAGGCGGATTAGGGGTTAATAACTTTATTATAGTAGCGGCGAGGTCCGGTCGGCAGATTAGGGGTTAATAATTGTAGGTAGGTGTCGGCGACGTTGAGGGGGGCAGATTAGGGGTTAATAAATATAATATAGAGGTCGGCGGTGTTAGGGGCAGCAGATTAGGGGTACATAAGTATAACGTAGCTGGCGGCGGTGTGAGGTCGGCAGATTAGGGGTTAAAAAAATGAATTCGAGTGGCAGCGATGTGGGGGGGGCCTCGGTTTAGGTGTACATAGGTAGTGTATGGGTGTTAGTGTACTTTAGAGCACAGTAGTTAAGAGCTTTATGAACCGGTGTTAGCCCAAAAAGCTCTTAACTCCTGTTTTTTTTCTGCGGCTGGAGTTTTGTCTTTAGATTTCTAACGCTCACTTCAGCCAAGACTCTAAATACCGGCGTTAGAAAGATCCCATTGAAAAGATAGGATACGCAAATGGCGTAGGGGGATCTGCGGTATGGAAAAGTCGCGGCTGCAAAGTGAGCGTTAGACCCTTTAATGACTGACTCCAAATACTAGCGGGCGGTAAAAACCAGCGTTAGGAGCCTCTAACGCTGGTTTTGACGGCTACCGCCAAACTCTAAATCTAGGCGTTAGTAATTAGAAGTAAAGCAAATTTATTGTATGAATATGCTCAAATACTTTAGACTCTCTATATCTCATTTTATTCCAGCGTTTACTCTAGCTGCGATGACGATATTTAATATAGGTATATAAAATGTTTAGCAGTGACTGATGTATCTTAGGCTATTAAAGGGTTAATATGTTTGTAAGTATGACATCAGAGTATCCCATGTGTATTTAATTAGGCTGTAAAGTGCAGCATGGTCTATGAGGACGGCACAAGCTGAAACGCGTAAGACCGGTGTTGCACTGGCCTCAGGATCCTTTGATGTGTATTTTTTAAGTTTCGAATAAAAGTTACATTTTAGCTTTTACATTCTCTGCCTCGCCTTGAAGTTTTACTGTATGGCATACTCTGAGACTAAGGCTGGTATTAAGGATGTACTGATTCCGGACCATGCAATTATAAAATTGTCAATCAAAAGCAAAAAGGCCCATGAAAAAGGTCCTGGGAATTTTTTTTTCCAGCATTCCTCCTCCATGATTTAGGGTTCAGGAACTGGTTGATTGGAAAGTGGCTAAAATTTAAACAGTTTAATCAGGAGTACGAATCTAAAATAGAGATTTTCTTGGAGACTGCTAAAGCGGTGCTCAGAGGAGAAATTAAGGCATATATGAATAAAAAAAAAATGTTGGAAAGCAAGAGAACTCCAATTGGGCAATCAACTTTGAAATAAATATATAACGTTCATACAACATCAGAATAAGGATAATTTGGAGTATCAAAAAGCAAAACTTAAAAGGGAAACCTTTCTCAATCAACAGATGGTTAATGCAGAGATTAAAAACAAAGCAATCTTCAACAAATATGGCCCTAAGTCTACAAAATTTCTGGTTAATATAGTAAAAAGTAGAAAGAAAAATAATTTTATTGAAGCAATTAGAGTAGATGAGCACCGGCTGACTAACACCAAAGAGATCCAGGATAAATTATTTCAGTATTTTCAAAAGATCTACTCTCAGGACCATCTGTCCGTAACTAATTAGGAACCCTTCTGGGAAAATCTCCCTAAGATCTCACCAAACGCTTTATTAGAATTGACTAGAGATATTCATCAGGATGAAATTATACAAGCAATTAAGAGTTCTTCAGTTCCAACCTGAAAGCCCCAGGTCCAGACCAAATCCGTCTGAGATGTATAAGATTCTAGTAGATCAAATTACACCTGTCCTCTCACCTCTATACAATAAATACTACAATGAAAATGAGATGTTGTCTAACCTCTTTACAACTACCCAACATAGTCCTAATTCTAAAAAAAAGATAAGGATCAAAATGAATGCTAACAAATCAGAAATATTATGGATATTTAAACACAAGAACAGTTCAACAGAAAATCCTTTTTCCTTGGCAACAGAGAAAATAAAATATCTTGGAATAGTGCTTTCCAAAAATCCTAATCAGTTATGAGCAAAAATCTTAGCCTCACTACGAGATTGGTCGAGACTCCCTCTATCTCTTTTGGCTAAAAAAGCCCTGATTAAAATAATATTATTTTCCAAGATCTTTTTCTTTATTTAAAATCTAACAGTATTCATTCATAGTAAAGATTTAAGAAAGTTTTACTCAGATTGTTGTAGATGTTTCTGGGGGTAAATGAAAACCTTGTATTTCGATTTATAGGCTTACACATGCTAGAGAGGATTGGCACTACCTGATATTAAAACATATAATTGGTCTAGTATGACCAAAATTGCACTGGACTGGCTAGTTGGATCAGATTATATTACAAGCTATCAAGTGGAAGAGAATATTTATTTTCCGTATTCACTTAGAGTCCTTTTACATATGCCCAGAATTGAAAGTTTAAATATTAATATCCCCAAATTCACTTTTCTTAATATAATAACGGCTTGGAATAGAATCTGTAAAGGGCTTAATATAGATAATTCTATCTCCATTTTTCTGCCAATAAAAGGGAACCCTGAATTTAAGCCTAGATTAGACTCCAGAGTCTTCAAAATGTGGGCTCTGAAGGGCCTTAATCTTTTAATTCAACTCCTGGATGAAGAAACAATCCGCTAGATTTAGAGTTTTGTCGGTAAAAACCTGCGGCTCTAATGCTCCTTTTTTTCCAGCGGTCCCTTAAGCCAACGCTGGTATTACGAGTTTTCTGAATGGGTGCGTTAGCTTCAGAAAAGTGAGCGTTGAGCCAAATTTAGCTCCACTTCAACCCTCAATACCAGCGTTGCTTACGGTAGCGGTAAGCTGGAAAACGTGCTTGTGCACAATATCCCCATAGGAAACAATGGGGCTGAGCTGGCTGTAAAAAACCTAACACCTACAAAAAAGCAGCGTTCAGCTCCTAATGCAGCCCCATTGTTTCCTATGGGGAAACACTTTCTAAGTCTACACCTAACACCCTAACATGAACCCCGAGTCTAAACACCCCTAACCTTACACTTATTAACTCCTAATCTGCCACCCCCGCTATCACTGACACCTGGATTTTATTATTTACCCCTAATCTGCTGTCCCTAACATCGCCGACACCTACATTATATTTATTAACCCCTAATCTGCCCCAATCAACGTCGCAGCCACCTACCTACACTTATTAACCCCTAATCTGCCGACCGGACATTGCCGCCACTATAATAAATATATTAACCCCTAAACCGTCGCACTCCCACCTCGCAAACACTATAATACATTTTATTAACCGCTAATCTGCCCTCCCTAACATCGCCGCCACCTACCTACAATTATTAACCCCTAATTTGCCGCCCCCAACGTCGCCGCTACTATAATAAAGTTATTAACCCCTAAACCTAAGTCTAACCCTAACCCATTTTCATATAACTGCATGTAATAGACAATACTATAAAGAATAAGATGCACAGATACTTATATAAAAATCCAGTATAAAATGGTTTAAAAACGTACTTAGAAGCTTTCAGTTTAACTCTGTTGAAAAGGCAGTTGGAAAGCCCACTGCAAGTGGGAAATAAGACACCCACCCCCTTCTTTTGCATATGAAAAGACCCTTTACACAAACAGGAGCAAGCTGGAGAAGGTTGCTGACGGTATTCAAATAAAATTTTGGGGTTTGGTTAGGAGTCTGAAAATCAGAGCAATGTAATTTAAAAATAAGTAAAACTATACAATTTTTTAAAAAAAAACTTTATGGGCTTTATAAATAGATCATCTACAAAACACTTATGCAAAGAAAAAATGAGTGTATAATGGCCCTTTAAATATAATTTAAATAAATCTAAATAAATTTACTATAATTAAATAAATTATTCCTATTTAAAACTAAATACTTACCTATCAAATAAACCCTAAAATAGCTACAATATAATTGTAAACCTAACACTACCCCATTGAAGATCACCCTACCTTGAGCTGTCTTCACCCAACCGGGCCGAACTCTTCATCCGATGCGGGCACAAGTGGTCCTCCAGCCGGGCAGAAGTCTTCATCCTATTCGGGCTGAAGAGGACATCCCTCAAATTCCAATTGGCTGATAGGATTCTATCAGCCAATCGGAATTAATGTATGAAAAATCCGATTGGCTGATTGGATCAGCCAAAAGAATTGACCTTGCATTCTATTGGCTTATCCAATCAGTCAATCGGATTGAACTTCAATCCAATTGGCAGATTAAATCAACCAATCAGATTTTTCCTACCTTAATCCCGATTGGCTGATAGAATCATATCAGCCAATCGGAATTTGAGGGACGCCATCTTGGATGACGTAATTTAAAGGACCAGTCATTCGTCGGGTAGTAGTCGGTAGAGCTGGATGTTCCGCTCTGGAGGTCTTCAAGATGGAGCCGCTCATCGCCGGAAGGATGAAGATAGAAGATGCTGCTTGGATGAAGACTTCTGCTGGATGGAGGACCTCTTCTGAAGACGGCTCAATGTAGGGTGATCTTCAATGGAGTAGTGTTAGGTTTATTTAAGGGGGGATCGGGTGGGTTTTAGAGTAGGGGTGTGTGGGTGGTGGGTTGTAATGTTGGGGGGGGTCTTGTATTTTATTTTACAGGTAAAAGAGCTGATTACTTTGGGGCAATGCCCCGCAAAAGCCCTTTTAAGGGCTGGTAAAAGAGCTCATTACTTTTGTAATTTAGTATAGGGTAGGGAATTGTATTATTTTGGGGGCTTTTTTATTTTATTAGGGGGCTTAGATTAGGTGTAATTAGATTAAAATTCTTGTAATATTTTTTTTTTTTTTTAAATTTAGTGTTTTTTTGTACTATAGTTTAGTTTATTTAATTGTATTTTAGTTTAGATAATTGTAGGTCATTTATTTAATTAATTTATTGATAGTGTAGTGTTAGGTGTAATTGTAACTTAGGTTAGGATTTATTTTACAGGTAATTTTGTAATTATTTTAACTAGGTAGCTATTAAATAGTTATTAACTATTTAATAGCTATTGTACCTAGTTAAAATAAATACAAAGTTGCCTGTAAAATAAATATAAATCCTAAAATAGCTACAATGTAACTATTAGTTATATTGTAGCTATATTAGGGTTTATTTGATAGGTAAGTATTTAGTTTTAAATAGGAATAATTTATTTAATTATAGTAAATTTATTTCATTTTATTTAAATTATATTTAATTTAGGGGGGTGTTAGGGTTAGACTTAGGTTTAGGGGTTAATAACTTTATTATAGTAGCGGCGACGTTGGGGGCGGCAGATTAGGGGTTAATAATTGTAGGTAGGTGGCGGCGATGTTAGGGAGGGCAGATTAGGGGTTAATAAAATTTATTATAGTGTTTGCGAGGCGGAAGTGCGGCGGTTTAGGGGTTAATACATTTATTATAGTGGCGGCGATGTCCGGTCAGCAAATTAGGGGTTAAGTGTAGGTAGGTGGCGGTGACGTTGGGGGGGCAGATTAGGGGTTAATAAATATAATGTAGGTATTGGCGATGTTAGGGGCAGCAGATTAGTGGTTCATAGGTATAATGTAAGTGGCAGCGATGTCCGGTCGGCAGGGGTTACATAATTTTATTTTAGTGTTTACGATGTTGGGGGGCCTCAGTTTAGGGGTTAATATGTAGTTTATGGGTGTTAGTGTACTTTGTAGCACAGTAGTTAGCCCTTAAAACTCTTAACTACTGACTTTTTTAGGCGGTAGGAGTCTTGGCGGTAGAGGCTGTACCGCTCACTTCTTCCGAGACTCGGAATACCAGAGTTAGGCAAATCTCATAGAAAAGATAGGAAACGCAATTGACGTAATGGGATTTGCGGTAGCCAAAAGTCGCGGAACAAAAGTGAGCGGTACACCCTTTCCTGCCTGACTCATAATACCAGCGGGCGTTAAAAAGCATCGCTAGAGACCCCTTAACGCTGCTTTTTAAGGCTAACGCAGAACTCTAAATCTAGGTGAAAGTCTATTAAGTTATTTGAACAACTGGTACAGGACTTCAACCTGAATAACAAAGATTTCTTCACTTACCTCTAAGTAAGGCATTTTCTCTCAAAGGTCTTTGAAAAAGAGACTTGCTCTCTGGGAGTTCTAGACATAATAATTAAGTTATATCAGACAGGCTTACATTCCACTTCTTTTTTATATAAAGCCTTTATTTCAAATCAGGGTAAAAAAGAATTAAGGATTCTTCACTCTAAATTTTTAACTGACTTAGAGAATCTTCATTTAGATTACTTTAAAGATGTTTTTACTAGAATTAATAAATACACAGTATCAATAACCTTGAAGGAGTCACATATGAAGTTAGTCAATAGATCATATATTACCCCCTAATGAGATCAAAATGGAACACTACTGAAAGATTTCCATGCTCTAGATGATGATGGTGACGGGGTCTCCTCTGCCCCGTCACCACTTTCTGTTGGGGTACCGCAAGACTCTGTCCTTAGTCTCCTTCTCTTCTCAATCTATACAACATCATTAGGTCCCTAATAAAGTCCCACAGGTTCCAATATCATTTATATGCCGATGACACACAAGTCTACTTCTTTGCACCAGACCTATCTCCTTCCTTGCTAACCAGTGTCACTAACTGTCTTTCTCACATCTCTTCCTGGATGTCCTCTCACTACCTCAAGTTCAATCTCTCCAAAACTAAGCTCATTATTTCCCCCCCTTCTTCCAAAATCTCAACCCCCAATATCTCTATAACTGTCGACTACTCCATCATTACCCCTACCCTGCATGCCCAATGTCTTGGGGTCACACTTTACTCAGATCTTTCTTTCACTCCTCACATTCAGTCCTTGGCTAAATCCTGCTTTCAATGGGCATAACAATGATCATTTAGATAGAGGTTGAAAAGCTATACAGCATGAGATTGCTTTACTTAGACAGGACCTAAATAAAAACATGCCCCAATCTGCAGCTCCATCATCTTTAAAGGGATATGAAACCAACATTTTTTTCTTTCATGATTTAGTCAGAGCATGCAATTTTAAGCAAATTTCTAATTTACTTCGATTAGCAAGTTTTCTTTGTTCTCTTTGTATCTTTATTTAAAAAAGCTTAGGAGCCAGCCCATTTTTGGTTCAGCACCTTGGTAACGCTTAATTTCTTACTTCAATCGTATCGCACCCCTTTGGTGTCCAGCAAGTAAATAATAACACCCCTGGTTTTAAACACCAAAGAGGGAACGATATGATTAGTCATCACTGAAGTAAGAAATAGAGTATCCTTTACGGGCGGAGGAATGGGGCAATATATCAAAACATGAAAGGCTAATTATTAAAAAAATGAAGGACTAGATTACAAATGGAGTGCTAAATTATTGCGCTACTGCAAATGGGCAAATTTGCCTGTTTACGGGAGTGCAATAATTAACCAACCATTAAAATTAGCTGGGTAACCCTAGAGGTCTAAAAAACCCAATCCAACTTAGAAAAACTTAAACAGATATACTACTACAAAAGTAACAAAGTTTCCTCTCTCCTGGCATGAAAATTAAGGCATAGAACTGCCCAAGCAAAGATAACTACTATTAACTCAAACAATGGACCAGTGTCATCTCCTAGGGCTGTAGGCAAGGTCTTCAGGGATTTCTACTATAAACTCTACAACTTAGATTTGTTTGACCCAGTGAAGTCATCCTCGCTTGACAGCATTCGATGTTATTTGCAGACGCTCAACCTCCCACAGTTAGATCAATCAAATGTTCCAGACCTTATCTCCCCAAAAAACACTTGAAGAAGTGAAATCGAGTATCAGAGACCTCAAACTAGCCAAATCTCCGGGCCCAGATGGTTTTACGGGTCAATTTTATAAGGCCTACGTCTCTCTGATCTCTCCCATCTTATGTAGAACCTTTAATGAGGTCAAAAACAAGGGACATTTTCGGAGTGAGTTCTTAGAGGCATCGAACTCCACCATTCTCAAGCCTGGCAAGGATCCCTTGGAGTGCGGGAGCTATCGCCCAATCTCCTTGCTTAACATAGACACTAAACTTTATGCTAAGATTGTCGCTAACCGTTTAGCGAAAGTCATCTACACTCTGGTACATCTGGACCAAGTGGGCTTCATTCCTCAAAGAGAAGGCCCAGACGCCACAAGGCGTATTCTCGACATATTAATTGAAGGGGCTAAAGCTGAGTCGGCCATGCTCGACCTGTCATTAGACGCCGAGAAGGCCTTTAACAGGGTGAGATGGGAGTACCTTTGGGAGACCCTACGCGCCTTTGATCTTCCTGAAGAGTTCATACGTTTGGTTCAGGCCCTCTATACCTCCCCCGCGGTCAGAGTCAAGGGAGTGGGTTTTCAGTCTAGTCGTTTTGATGTCACTTTACAACAGACTTGTGATAAAGGAGGGCTTAGTTTACCAAATATCATCCTGTACTACCAAGCTGCCAGACTGTCTCATCTGATGAGTTGGGGTCAACATGAGTGTCCGGCCGCCTGGAGAGAGGTCAAATCTTCCCTCCTGCCATCAGGCCTACATCTGACTGATTTGCCCTGGGTCCGTCCCACTGTAAGAAAAGCCTTAACATCACCCATCCGGTGATCTCAGATACCTTACACTTTTGGGAACAAATAAGATATTTACCTACAATAGCCCCTCATCCTTCTCCGAGACAAACCATCGCGAGTGCCCTTTTTTGCCTACCTGATTCCCACATTTCTAGCTGGAGGGAGCTCGATGCTGTCTACATCTCGGACCTATATAACCATACTAACGAGCTATCCTACAATGGAGTATGCGACAAATTGCGAGTTCCAACCTCTCTGAGATTCGAGACCTTTCGACTCTGTTCCATAGTCAGATCATGGGGTTTCCCTAAAAAGAATATTAGAGTAGTCACGACATGGGAGAGATGGTCACAGCCTCATAGACTTAAGGGCACTCTCTCCTTCCATTATGACATATTACTAGCTCCTTCATCCCAACATAAAATCTCCCAGCACACCGCCTGGGAGAAAGAATTGAATTTCACTGCCGACACTGACTCTTGGTACAGAGAACTAATTTTCACTAAGAAGTTACTACATTGCTTGACCCTATGGAAACTACACTATAAGCTGACAGTTCGCTGGCACTTAGTTCCGACTGCGTTACACAAGATATACAGCACACATCCACCCACTTGCTGGAGAGGATGTGGACAACTAGGATCTCAGGCTCATATCTGGTGTTTTTGTCCTAAAATAGCACCAGTTTGGACTAAGATCTTTGACATTTTACATTCGCTAGGCATTACACCTACACTGAGCCCGCAAACATGTCTTCTTCATTTACACTTTCCGAATATTTCCTCAGCACAAAAAGCTTTGACCATCTACATACTCATGTCTACTAAACTGGAAATTGTGAAAGCCTGGAAGCTCCCCACTCCCCCCTCCATTGCACAGATTCTAACTACTGTCAATTTTCTTTTAAAAATTGAGGCATACTCTTACTCAATGCAGGATAAGCTAGACTACTATTATGAGATTTGGTCCCCTTGGTGTGAAAAATCCCCCCCTGAATTGGGTTAATCCCGGCAGAATATCCCCACAAACTTCATTCCCACTTGAACTTTTTACTCTTCTCTCCTTGCCTCCCCCACTGAGCTCTCCACTATGTTTCTTTATGTTTCACTATGTTCATTTCGTTCACATAAATTGTGAGAGTTATTACATTGTATTACTCTGTATTGTATGGTATGCGGTTTATAATGTAAAGCTAAATGAAAAATGAGAAAACTCAATCCAGAAAAGCAACATTTTGATGAAGGTTATAATAAGATCAATGGAAATATTATGTATATGTTCTTTCTCACCTCACTTAACCAAGCCCATTGACAATTTTTGCTCTAACTATAGGAATGACTGTTTAGTAAGTAACCATACCACTAGAAGTGAGCTTTCAATTACTGTTTCCAGGTGTAATGTTGTCACCTGTATTTTTTTTGTGATGTTTTTGACTCCCAGATCTGTTGCGTATATTTGATGTTATTGTAATTTCTCAATAAAAAACTTTATTAAAAAAAAATAAAAAAATTAGCTGGGTATTGCTACCTCACGGTACTCCGACAACTAACCAAAGATTAGATCTCTGGTTAATTTTCTAAAAGTGCCCCAAATACCCTCAAAATAGAGGGCATTGTAGTTTTTTTATTTTAAAAAAAACGTAGCATTTTTTTAATACAAACACAAAAATGCACTAGGCACTTTTGGGGCTTTAAAGTTGGCAGGTGTGAGGTGTTAGGAAAAAAACAGCACTGAAAAGTGCCTTTACATTGCGGTCTATGAGAACTGTGTGCTCCCATAGACCGCAATATAAATATATATGTATATGATTATATAAATTCACAATACAGATTTCTGTTTCAGCCAATGAAACGTATCCTGGAAAATATATAAATATAACATGCAACAGGAATACTAAAATTAATTCAGAGTCTCTTCGTAAGGATACCCTGTTATGTGAAAGTACATTCTATCCTTATGCAAAAACTCATATAGTGTTCAGTGCTTGATCCAAGGCCCCTATATATGCCAATATCGCTCACTCACTTAGTACCGAGGGATAAGGGATCGTCAGTGTATTTCAGATATACAGATTATACACAGTCTCCAAACAACTCTAACGGAATCTGCGATGGTAAAATCTAGAGAGTAATATGTCAGGTGGTCACACTGGCCACAACTCACCGCGATTCACTTGCAGAACTGTCCTCCTTAGGGTAAACCCTTTGGTAATCACGCTGAGGCGTCCTCTAACCCGGGTTGGCGTCCCACTATGCAGGAGGGTGTGTGTGTGTCAAGCGTAGAGCATCACATGGTTCTTGTCTATCCAATCCGTAACCAATGAATACGTATGGAAGGGTAACACAGAAAGGAAAATGCAGATAGTGGTCAGTCATTTAAAAGAAAACAAAGTCTTTATTTCAGGAACAAATTTTAAAAAGGTTCCATGGAGCACAACAAGGAGCATCAGCAATCAAAAAAGTCAGCTAACATGTTTCAGCCCTCAGGCCGTAATCATAGCTAATACACTAAACATCTGTGCACCTTAAAAAGCAACAGGAAAAACCCTGATTGGATAAAAACAAAGGGAATAATTGTGATGCAATACGACTCATATTAAAGGGACAGTCTACACCAGAATTTTTATTGTTTTAAAAGATAGATAATCCCTTTATTACCCATTCCCCAGTTTTGCATAACCAACGCAGTTATAATAATATACTTTTAACCTCTGTGATTATCTTGTATCTAAGCCTCTGCAAACTGCCCCTTTATTTCAGTTCTTTTGACAGACTTGCAGTTTAGCCAATCAGTGCCTTCTCCCAGATAACTAACATTCTGAAAAGAGGTGGCCTTCAAGGTCTAAGAAATTAGCATATGAACCTCCTAGGTTAAGCTTTCAACTAAGAATACCAAGAGAACAAAGCAAAATTGGTGATAAAAGTAAATTGGAAAATTGTTTAAAATTACATGCCCTATCTGAATCATGAAAGTTTATTTTGGCCTAGACTGTCCCTTTAAGTTCAAGGTATTATACTTTCTTATGCTTTCGATATAGAAGTTAGTACAAAAGTGAAATATAATACAATACATATTGATGCAAATCGTTATATATAGTTGTTAGAACATATAGTACATATAAATATATATAAAATAGCACATACAATTGGGCATGTATAAAGCAACAATGGTTGCATAGATATAAGTCTGCAATGGAATAAATAAATGAAACCTTAAAGTTGTATGTATACATGTAAGTACAGAATGAAAATGTAAATATAAAGAAACATCACAAGGTCATATGATCTCAAAGAGAGAGTGTTGGGGGAGTACTTATATACAAATCAAGGCAATTACTAGAAGGCTTAGTATTGTATATGGATGAAAATACACACATGCATAAGCGCAGATGTATAAATGTCCATACAGGCTGGGGTGTGCATGCATACACACACACACACACACACACACAGTATGTGCGTGAATATACGCATACATATACACACACACATATATACTCATACATACACATATAGAGAGGGATGGCTGCTAGGGAAGAGGGGAGAGGGAGATGACCAATGGCAAAACATCATTGCCAAAAATTGATAAGCTCATATTCCGAATTCAAATCGGTAGGTACCCGGGTCTGCAGTTTAAAAATCCAAAACATCTCCCTCTTCCGCAACAGCCTATCCCTATCTCCACCTCTAGGGGGACACAAAACTCGTTCAATGGCTTGCCACCTTAGAGTATTAGTACTTTTATGGTGGCATTTAGCGAAATGCTGGACTAGGGGTGTTGTAGCCACACCAACCTGTATAGTTGATAAATGGTTCCGAATTAAGACCTTAACCTCATTTGTGCTAAGTCCCACATATTGTAAATGACATGAGATACAACTCAACACATATATCACATATGTTGAAGTACACTTGAGACAACTTTCGATAGCAAAAGCTTCACCAGTGGCTTCTGATATGAATCTGTCAGAGGGTAAAACATATTCACATACCCTGCATTTATTGAGGCCTTTAAATATACCTCTGTGTGTTAACCAGGAACTTGCTGATATATTTAATTTTGGGAGAACAGAAGGTGACAGAAGGTTCCCCAAAGTGGTGGTTTTTCTACACGAACAACGTAACCCCTGAGAGATACAATTTTCAAGCTTATCTGCATCTAAAAACGCAAAATGCTTTTTTACAATGTTTCAGATCTCAGTGTATTCGTTACTGAATTCAGTCACAAAGGTTACACCTTTATGTTCATTGCTAACATTTCTAGTCTTCTGTATCAGATTTGATCTATCCATCTGGTCTACTTGTTTTCTAGCCCTTGAGATAACATTAGCATTGTAGCCTCTGTCCCTAAGTCTCTTACCCAAATCATGGGATTGTTTTATGTATGTATCAGTCAAAGAGCAATTCCTTTTTACCCTTATGAATTGGCCTTTTACCACAGCAAATGGAACATCTTTGAGGTGGCAGCTTTTTGCATGTAGCAAGGCATTACCGGTTATGGGTTTTCTGTAGATCTCAGTAAGAATTCTCCCATCTACTGTACCACTAAGGGTAATGTCAAAGAAGTGGATGACATTTTCTTTTAATTCACAGGTAAATTGTAGCCTGATATTATTAAGTTTCAAGTAATCAACAAATAATTTAAACTCAGATGCTGTACCTTGCCAAATAAGAAGCAAGTCATCTATATAGCGGCCATAAAAATAAATTGAACCTCTAAAGGTATTTTCATCTCCATAGAAGTGGGACAGCTCCCACCAACCCATAAAAAGGTTGGCATAGGAGTGGGAAAATTAGGCCCCCACCATCGCTGTCCCACATCTCTGGAGATAGAAATTACCCTCAAAGCAAAAAAAGTTATGTGTAAGTAAATATTTCAATGTTCTCAAAATAAACTTTTGAAAATTGCAAGAGAAATTGGAGTAGTATTTAAGAAAAAAGGCTACATCTTCCAGACCCTCTTTGTGAGGGATGGAAGAATAAAGTGCCACTACGTCAATAGTGGCTCATTTGAAACAATTACTCTTCCAGCTAAGAATTTCAAGGGTATGTATGATGCTTTTTGTGTCTTGTATGTAACTATATAAATTCTGAACAAGATGCTGCAAAAGGCTATCAACCCACTGGGAAACATGCTCAGTTAGAGAGTTAATACCACTCACTATTGGACGTCCTTTAACCTGTGTTAGGGACTTGTGTATTTTGGGCAAATGGTGGAAGATGGGCACTACTGGGTTGTCTACGACTAAGAACTCAAAGGTTCTACGGTCAAAATGCCCATCCTCCAAACCATCATCCAAAATATTCAAAAGTTTCTTTTGAAAAGCATGTGTAGGGTCAGTATACAGTGGGATATAATCATCAAGATTGCCTAGTTGACGTAAGGCCTCATTGATGTAAACAGCCCTATCCATCACAATTAGTGAGCCTCCTTTGTCTGCTGAGCGAATGACTATGTCATTCATCTCCTGTAGTTCTTTAAGAGCAACCCTCTCAGGCCTTGTTAGATTGTGAGTATCATAACCAACTGTTGATTTAAGATTAATTAAAAATTTGTTCTTGAATAAAGACTTTCGGCTAGATTTAGAGTTTTGTCGGTAAAGACCCGCGTAGCTAACGCTGCTTTTTTTCCAAGCGCACCCTTAAGACAACGCTGGTATTTAGAGTTGTCTGAATGGCTGCGTTAGCCTCAGAAAAGGGAGCGTTGAGAATAATTTAGCTCCACATCAACCCTCAATACCAGCGTTGCCTACGGTAGCAGTAAGCTGGAAAAACGTGCTCGTGCACGATATCCCCATAGTAAACAATGGGGCAGTTTGGGCTGAAAAAAAACTTAACACCTGCAAAAAAGCAGCGTTCAGCTCCTAACGCAGCCCCATTGTTTCCTATGGGGAAACACTCTCTAAAGTCTGCACCTAACACCCTAAACACCCCTAACCTAACACTTATTAACCCCAAATCTGCCGCCCCCGCTATCACTGACACCTACATTATATTATTAACCCCTAATCTGCCGCTCCGGACACCGCCGCAACCTACATTATACCTATGAACCCCTAATCTGCTGCCCCTAATACCGCGACCCCTATATTATATTTATTACCCCCTAATCTGCCCCCCCAATATCGCCGCTACCTTACCTACACTTATTAACCCCTAATCTGCCGACCGGACCTCGCCGCCACTATAATAAATGTATTAAGCCCTAAACCGCCGCACTCCCGCCTCGCAAACACTATAATAAATTTTATTAACCCCTAATCTGCCCTCCCTAACACCGCCGCCACCTACCTACAATTATTAACCCCTAATCTCCCGCCCGCACCGTCGCCGCTACTATAATAAAGTTATTAACCCCTAAACCTAACTCTAACCCTAACACCCCCTAACATAAATATAATTTAAATTAAACAAAATAATATTCCTAAAATTAACTAAATTAATCCTATTTAAAACTAAATACTTACCTATCAAATAAACCCTGATATAGCTACAATATAACTAATAGTTACATTGTAGCTATTTTAGGATTTATATTTATTTTACAGGCAACTTTGTATTTATTTTAACTAGGTACAATAGCTATTAAATAGTTAATAACTATTTAATAGCTACCTAGTTAAAATGAGTAAAAATTACCTGTAAAATAAATCCTAACCTAAGTTACAAATACACCTAACACTACACTATCATTAAATTAATTAAATAAATTACCTACAATTAGCTAATTTAAAATACAATAAAATAAACTATTCTATAATACAAAAAAACCACACTAAATTACAAAAAATAAAAAAGAATTACAAGAAGTTTAAACTAATTACACCTAATCTAAGCCCCCTAATAAAATACAAAATCCCCCCAAAATAAAAAAATGCCCTACCCTATTCTAAACTACCAAAGTAATCAGCTCTATTACCAGCCCTTAAAAGGGCTTTTTGTGGGGCATTGCCCCAAAGTAATCAGCTCTTTTACCTGAAAATAAAAATACAATACCCCACCCCCCAACATTACAACCCACCACCCACATACCCCTACTCTAACCCACCAAAACCCCCCTTAAAAAAAACTATTGCTAACCCCCTGAAGATCATCCTACCTTGAGTCGTCTTCATCCAGCCGAGCCGAATCGAATTCTTCATCCAAGGTGCGCAGAGGAGGTCCTTGATCCGGTAGAAGTCTTCATCCAAGCGGGGCAAGAAGAGGTCCTCCATCCGGTAGAAGTGTTCATCCAGGCGGCGTCTTCAATCTTCATCCATCCGGAGCGGAGCCATCTTCAATGGAGCCGACGCAGAGCCATCCTCTTCAACCGATGACTTCCCGACGAATGAAGGTTCCTTTAAGGGACGTCATCCAAGATGGCGTCCCTTCAATTCCGATTGGCTGATAGAATTCTATCAGCCAATCGGAATTAAGGTAGAAAAAATCTGATTGGCTGATGCAATCAGCCAATCAGATTGAAGTTCAATCCGATTGGCTGATCCAATCAGTTAATCGTTTTGAACTCGCATTCTATTGGCTGTTCCGAATAGCCAATAGAATGCAAGTTCAATACGATTAGCTGATTGGATCAGCCAATCGGATTGAACTTCAATCTGATTGGCTGATTGCATCAGCCAATCAGATTTTTTTCTACCTTAATTCCGATTGGCTGATAGAATTCTATCAGCCAATCGGAATTAAAGGGACGACATCTTGGATGACGTCCCTTAAAGGAACCTTCATTCGTCGGGAAGTCGTCGGTTGAAGAGGATGGCTCTGCATCAGCTCCTTTGAAGATGGCTCAGTTCCGGATGGATGAAGATTGAAGACGCCGCCTGGATGAACACTTCTACCGGATGGAGGACCTCTTCTTGCCCCGCTTGGATGAAGACTTCTACCGGATCAAGGACCTCCTCTGCGCACCTTGGATGAAGAATTCAGCTCGGCTGGGTGAAGACGACTCAAGGTAGGATGATCTTCAGGGGGTTAGCGATAGGTTTTTTTTAAGGTTTTTTTTGGTGGGTTAGAGTAGGGGTATGTGGGTGGTGGGCTGTAATGTGGGGGGGTATTGTATTTTTATTTTCAGGTAAAAGAGCTGATTACTTTGGGGCAATGCCCTGCAAAAAGCCTTTTTAAGGACTGGTAATAGAGCTGATTACTTTGGTAGTTTAGAATAGGGTAGGGCATTTTTTTATTTTGGAGGGATTTTTTATTTTATTAGGGGGCTTAAATTAGGTGTAATTAGTTTAAACTTCTTGTAATTCTTTTTTTATTTTTTGTAATTTAGTGTTTGTTTGTTTTTTGTATTATAGAATAGTTTATTTTATTGTATTTTAATTTAGCTAATTGTAGGTAATTTATTTAATTAATTTAATGATAGTGTAGTTTTAGGTGTATTTGTAACTTAGGTTAGGATTTATTTTACAGGTAATTTTGTACTTATTTTAACTAGGTAGCTATTAAATAGTTATTAACTATTTAATAGCTATTGTACCTAGTTAAAATAAATACAAAGTTGCCTGTAAAATAAATATAAATCCTAAAATAGCTACAATGTAACTATTAGTTATATTGTAGCTATATTAGGGTTTATTTGATAGGTAAGTATTTAGTTTTAAATAGGATTTATTTAATTAATTTTAGGAATATTATTTCGTTTCATTTAAATTATATTTATGTTAGGGGGTTTTAGGGTTAGGTTTAGGGGTTAATAACTTATTATAGCAGCGGCGATGGTGCGGGCGGGAGATTAGGGGTTAATAATTGTAGGTAGGGGATGGCGATGTTAGGGAGGGCAGATTAGGGGTTAATAACATTTATTATAGTGTTTGCGAGGCGGGAGTGCGGCGGTTTAGGGGTTAATACATTTACTATAGTTGCGACGAGGTCCGGTCGGCAGATTAGGGGTTAATAAGTGTAGGTAAGGTAGCGGCGATGTTGGGGGGGCAGATTAGGGGTTAATAAATATAATATAGGGGTCGGCGATGTTAGGGGCAGCAGATTAGGGGTTCATAGGTATAATGTAGGTGGCGGCGGTGTCCGGTCGGCAGATTAAGGGTTAAAAATTTTTATTATAGTGGCGGCGATGTGGGGGGGCCTCGGTTTAGGGGTACATAGGTAGTTTACGGGTGTTAGTGTACTTTATAGCACAGTAGTTAGGAGCTTTATATTCTGGCGTTAGCCCATAAAGTTCTTAACTACTGACTTTTTTTGGCGGTAGGAGTCTTGTCGGTAGAGGGTCTACTGCTCACTTCTCCCAAGACTCCAAATACCGGTGTTAGGCAGATCCCATTGAAAAGATAGGATACGCAATTGGCGTAAGGGGATCTGCGGTAGCCTGAAGTCGCGGTGAGGAAGTGAGTGTTAGACCCTTTCCTGCCTGACTCTAAATACTAGCGGGCGGCCAAAAGCAGCGTTAGGACCCCTTAACGCTGTTTTTGACGGGTAATGCAGAACTCTAAATCTAGGTGTTTGTTTTCTTTTAAACGACTGACCGCTATCTGCATTTTCCTTGCTGTGTTTACTTATATGATTATATACATTATCATTATACATTATAGTGTGCTGGTATTACAAAGTGGAGCGCTAATATCGCTTGCATGCAAGAGATATTTAGCACTCCACTTGTAATCTGGCCCTAAGCGTTTACATGTCTTTCATGAATGAAAGTCCCCATCTTTTACTTTATAATTACAAATATTGTAACTACAAGCAGTGAAGTATACCATCACTTTAAATAGAAAATTTCTGTAAATAAATTATGTTAAAACTACAAAAAAAAAAGGGAAGATGTGGTGGTAAATGTATTCAGATTTAAGCTAAGTTAGAGCTGTTTATTTTGAATTGGAAACTAACATAAAGAACATGATTGTGCAATGTTGGTCTTTGGGATAGAAGCCCACTGGATAAACTGCTTTTGGATAAAAAAAAATAGAATTTATCCTTACCTGATAAATTTCTTTCTCTTGTGATGTACCGAGTCCACGGATTCATCCATACTTGTGGGATATTCTCCTTCCCTACAGGAAGTGGCAGAGAGAGCACCCACAGCAGAGCTGTCTATATAGCTCCTCCCTTAGCTTCAGCCCCCAGTCATTCGACCGAAGGCTAGGAAGGAAAAGGAGAAACTATAGGGTGCAGTGGTGACTGAAGTTTTTTAAAAAATATACTACCTGTCTTAAATAGACAGGACGGGCCGTGGACTCGATACATCACAAGAGAAAGAAATTTATCAGGTAAGCATAAATTCTGTTTTCTCTTATAAGATGTATCGAGTCCACGGATTCATCCATACTTGTGGGATACCAATACCAAAGCTTTAGAACACGGATGAAGGGAGGGACAAGACAGGTACCTTAAATGGAAGGCACCACTGCTTGTAAAACCTTTCTCCCAAAAATAGCCTCTGAAGAAGCAAAAGAATCGAATTTGTAAAATTTGGAAAAAGTATGAAGCGAAGACCAAGTCGCCGCCTTACAAATCTGTTCAACAGAAGCCTCATTTTTAAAAGCCCATGTGGAAGCCACTGCTCTAGTAGAATGAGCAGTAATTCTTTCAGGAGGCTGCTGGCCAGCAGTCTCATAAGCCATATGGATGATGCTTTGCAGCCAAAAAGAACGAGAGGTAGCCGTAGCCTTTTGACCTCTCCGCTTACCAGAATAGACAACAAACAATGAAGATGTTTGATGGAAATCTTTGGTTGCTTGTAAGTAGAACTTTAAAGCACGAACCTGAGAAAATAAAAACTAACATTTTTGTCACCACACTCACTTTGCCCTTCCTAGCAGTTAAGCAGGCAGAGAGAATAACTGGGGGTGGAGCTAAGGGAGGAGCTATATAGACAGCTCTGCTGTGGGTGCTCTCTCTGCCACTTCCTGTAGGGAAGGAGAATATCCCACAAGTATGGATGAATCCGTGGACTCGATACATCTTACAAGAGAAAACTAAAATTTGTTTTAAAATATCACCTTTTAAACATAGCACTGAAAATATATACATATGAGAATTAAAAGGTTTAGCTAAATACTGATTAAAATGACAAGTAAAAAAATATTCATATTCATGGATCATTAAAGCAATTTGTAATCTAATTTTTTTCAGATGTGCAATTTAAGTAGATTTCCAATTCTGTCTGTCAGATGTACAAAAGGTACAAAAATCTGCAAACAAAAAGACAAAACTGTCACTAGATTAGCAGTGATGTCACACAGCTGGGTTGTGTGACTATCATTGCTGATTACCACTGCTGATTGGGTGACTGTCAATTTCCTTTGCAGAAGTTAAACACATAGGGCCAGATTTAACAATGAGTGGGCAGACAGGGGAGTACATCTTTGACCCTGTATGCCCGGCATTGTGTCTAGCGAGCATCAATATTCTGTCCACAGAAAGTGAGCAACACCACCCACTGCTCATGTCAACCATTTGCGGCAGTCAATCTCGTAGGTTGCAAAAGTCAGGGGGGTTACGATACGTCATATAACAGTTTGCATAATGGGTTAAGAAGCAGCAGTTTGATGAGCGCTGCTACTTAGCTCTTGGCTACACCAGCGGACGGGGCACCAAAGCTGTAGTCACAGCTTCATAAATAAATGTTCTAACAAGCAACATACAGCTAGATTACGAGTTTTGAGTGCTATAGGGATTTTCACGACTGCCACAAAAGCGGCGTTATTTCACCTCTGGTATTACAGGTTTTAAAAAAGCAGGCTTGTGCGGGCAATATGGTGGTGTTGAGCTCCATACCGCACTAAAATCAAGCACTGCTTTGACGTGCTTGTGCACGATTTCCCCATAGACATCAATGGGGAGAGCCGGCGAAAAAAGCTCAATCCTTTTGGCTGATTGGAACAGCCAATAGGATTTTAGCAGCTCTAATCCTATTGGCTGATTGAAATCTTTCAGCCAATAGGAATGCAAGGAACACCATCTTGGATGACGTCACTTGCATTGAAGTTCCAGTGTACGGCACAGACCGTATGAAGAGGATTTCTGTAAATAAATGATGTTAAAACTACAAAGGTAAAAATAAAAAAGGGAAGATGCGGTGGTAAATGCATTAATTTCTAAGCTAAGTTAGAGCTGTTTATTTTGAATTGGAAACTAACATAATGTCAGGGTGCCAGGAATCAGACTGAGACAAGAAGTGCAAAAATAATCACACCTTTATTAATAGCAAAAAAATAATAAAATGTCCACAAGTCAAATAACAAGCCAAGAGTCAAAACCAGAGCTGGTAGTCAGACGAGCCGAGTCAGGAGCCAAAGCGAATAGTCAGGAACAAGGAATCAGGAACAAGGAAAACAGCAGAGTCAGGAACAAGCCAGGGATCAGGAACCAGGAAGGATGTCAGGCAGCCAGGTAATACACAGGAACTCTCACAAACAGGTCTGAGACAACGCAAAGCATACTGAACAGAGGCCCTTTAAACAATTCTGAGACTGCATCCTGTCTCACATGGAAGATGCACACCAGTCTGGCCATAAAAGGAAGTGCAGGAAGTGAGCAGCATCCCCCACAATGCAACAAGTCAAGAAGAGAGGAGAGTAAAATGGCTGCCAGCAGCACATGGCAAACACAACAGGGAAAAACCCTGACAGTACCCTCCCCTCAATGACCCCTCCCCGCGGGAGGACAAAAGGCTTATTGGGGAAACGGGCATGGAAGGCACGGAGGAGGGCGGGAGCATGAACATCAAAGGAGGGAACCCAAGAACGCTCCTCCAGACCGTAGCCTCTCCAGTGAACCAAATACTGTACATGGCCCCTGGACATACGAGAGTCAATAATGCTGCTGACCTCATACTCTTCATGGTTGTCAACAAAGATAGGATGGGGACGAGGCAACACAGTGGTAAACCGATTACAAACCAATGGTTTCAAGAGGGAGACATGAAAAACATTGGAGATGCGCATAGCAGGAGGAAGGTCAATAGCATAGGCCACAGGATTAACCCGTCGGAGTATTCGAAAAGGACCAACATAACGGGGAGCCAATTTATTGGAAGGCACACGAAGGTTCAAGTTGCGGGAGGACAGCCAAACTCTCTCACCAACCTGGTAGGAAGGTGCCGGCAGACGCCTACAATCAGCCTGGAACTTTTGGCGCTGCATAGAACGATGAAGGCAATCCTGAATCTGCACCCACATGGAACGGAGTTGCCGGAGATGCTCCTCCAAAGCCGGAATACCCTGAGACATGAATGAATCGGGCAACAAGGATGGTTGAAACCCATAATTCGCCATGAACGGGGATAACTTGGAGGAAGCATTAATAGCACTATTACGAGCAAACTCTACCCAAGGTAACAGTTCAGACCAATTATTGTGGTGGTCTGAGACATAGCAATGGAGAAACTGTTCCAGAGCTTGATTAGACCATTCCGCAGCCCCATTGGATTGAGGGTGATATGCTGAGGAGAAGGAAAGCTGGATCCCCATTTGAGCACAAAAGGAACGCCTAAATCTGGAGACAAACTGGCTACCCCGGTCTGACACTATCTCCTTGGGTAGCCCATGTAAACCGAAGAGCTCCCGGGCAAAAATTGAAGCAAGCTCCTGAGCGGTAGGCAGCTTCATCAAGGGAATGCAATGTGACATTTTAGAAAAAACGGTCAACCACCATAAGGATAACAGTATTGCCATTGGAAACAGGGAGCTCGACAATGAAGTCCATGGAAAGATGTGTCCAAGGACGCTCACCATAAGCAATAGGTTGAAGAAGACCCAGAGGAAGACGTCGAGGAGTCTTATTCTGTGCACAAACTGAGCAGGAGGCAACATACGCAGCAAGACCTGGCCACCAGAATTGTCGAGTGACAGACCAAATCATTTGGTTCTTGCCTGGGTGACCTGTGGCTTTAGGATAGTGGTAAGTGTGCAAAAGTTTAGTTTGAAGATTCTCAGGAACAAAACACTTACCACTAGGTTTCTCAGGCGGTGCATTGGTTTGTGCAGCCAGGATCTCCTCCCTCAAGGGAGAAGTCAAATTAGTATGTATAGTAGCCAAAATATGGTCAGGAGGTATAACAGGAGTAGGTACAGACTCCTCCTTGGACAGAGGCGAAAATTGTCGAGAGAGGGCATCAGCCCTAACATTCTTACTACCAGGCAGGTAGGAGACCACATAATTAAAACGAGACAAAAATAGCGCCCATCTGGCCTGTCCGGGCGACAAATGTTTTGCTTCAGATAGATAAGTTAAATTCTTGTGGTCAGCAAGAATGAGCACTGGCACGCTAGTACCCTCGGGAAGATGCCTCCGTTCCTTGAGTGCCAAAATTATGGCCAGTAATTCCCTGTCGCCAATTTCATAATTGCACTCCACTGGAGACAATTTCTTAGAGAAGAAACCACACGGATGCAAGGAACCATCAGGCGTAGGACGTTTAGACAAGAGGGCACCTACTCCAGTTTAAGACGCATCGACCTCAAGAATGAAAGGCAGGACAGGGTTAGGATGAGCCAGAACTGGAGCGGCAGCAAAGGCAGTCGTAAGATGGAGTGGATTATTCTCTTTACGGGTCATGTCTGTGATAGGTTTGACCAAGGAAGAAAAGTTTTTAATAAACCTTCTATAGTAATTGGCAAACCCCAAAAAACGTTGAATAGACCGAAGACCAACTGGGCAAGGCCACTGCAGAACTGCAGATAACTTGTCAGGATCCATGGAGAGCCCTGCAATGGAGATAACATAACCTAGGAAGGTTACTTGAGTCTGATGGAACTCACATGTCTCAATTTTACAAAACAGGCCATTCTCACGTAGTCTCTGAAGAACCCGTGTAACATCAGAACGATGAGCCTCAAGTGTGTGTGAGTGTATGAGGATGTCGTCTAAGTACACCACAACACACTGTTGCAACATATCTCGTAGGACATCATTAATAAATTCCTGAAAAACAGCAGGAGCATTACATAGGCCAAAGGGCATTACAAGATACTCATAATGCCCGCTCCTGGTGTTAAATGCTGTTTTCCATTCGTGACCATCCTTAATCCTAACGAGATTGTACGCTCCTCTCAAATCAAGTTTAGCAAAGACCGTAGCTCCCTTGAGGCGGTCAAAGAGTTCCGTAATGAGCGGAATAGGGTAAGCATTCTTAATGGTAAGACAATTAAGACCCCTATAATCGATACATGGTCTTAACTCGCCACCCTTTTTCTTCACAAAGTAGAAGTCAGCCCCCGCAGGAGAGCAGGATTTGCGGATGATCCCCCGCAACCGAGCATCGGCAACATACTCCTCCATAGCACAAATTTCTGCAACAGACAGAGGGTACACCCGGCCCCGAGGAGGAATGGCTCCGGGTTGCAGGTCTATGGCACAATCGTAAGACCGGTGAGGAGGCAACGTACCGGCACGCACCTTGTCAAACACGTCTAGAAACTGTCGGTACTACTCTGGCAATTGAGATACCGAAGAAGTGCACAAGACTTTAACTGGTTTCCGAAGACAAGTGGAAATACATTGCGGGGGCCACGACAAAATTTCAGACCTGCGCCAGTCGAGACTGGGATTGTGCTTTTGGAGCCAGGGATAACCCAGAATAACTGGAAAATGCAGAGAGTTTATCACCTGGAACTGGAGGGTTTCAAAATGGAGAGCCCCAACAGCCATGGACAACGGAGCAGTTTCGTGAGTAATGAGTGCAAGCTGAAGGGGCCTGCCATCAATGGCCTCAATAGCAAGCGGAACGGACCAAGGCAAAACAGGAATGGAGTGCTTTGATACAAAAGCACTGTCAATGAAATAGCCAGCAGCACCGGAGTCAACAAGAGCCTGAGTGACTACGGAGGAGTCCACCCAGGAAAGGACAACCGTGACCAAAGGTTTCTCCTTAAGCGGTTCCGGGGAAAAGGATAAACCACCCAAGGTCTGCCCCCGACAGGACCTTAGGTGTGAGCGCTTCCTGGCCGTGTAGGACAAGACTTCAAAAGGTGGCCCTGTAGCCCACAATAGAGGCAGAGCCCCTCCCTCCTCCTAAAGGCCCTCTCCGCCACTGAGAGACGCGTCAATCCCAACTGCATCGGCTCAGCAGTACCTGATGACTCGGGACCAGGAGGCATGGGAGGAGAGGGAGGCATGGGTGGGAACGAACACGTAGGCGACAACGGAACAGGAGGCTTCCGCAAGCGCTCCTTGAAAGAGGACCTCTCTCTGAGTCTGATGTCAATTAGGATCAAAAAAGACACCTATGCCTCGAGATCCTCTGTTAAATCTCTGGCAGCAACTTTGTCTTTAATCGCATCAGAGAGCCCATGAAAGAAGGCGGCAACAAGGGCTTCATTGTTCCATAACATGCGGGACACTTTGGTCCAAATGTGCAGTGCGAGTCAGCAGGGTTTGCAGGGCTAGTGCAAATTGATCCAAGCGATGATCCTGTACATCCATCCTGGAAATTATGGCAGGTAAAGGTGGATAATTAGCAGCATCAGGATTCATGGCCTTTGCGTAATGTCAGGGTGCCAGGAATCAGACTGAGACGAGAAGTGCAAATATAATCACACCATTATTAATAGCAAAAAATAATAAAATGTCCACAAGTCAAATAACAAGCCAGGAGTCAAAACCAGAGCTGGTAGTCAGACGAGCCGAGTCAGGAGCCAAAGCGAATAGTCAGACGAGCCAGAATCAGGAACAAGGAAAACAGCAGAGTCAGGAACAAGCCAGGGATCAGGAACCAGGAAGGATTTCAGGCAGCCAGGTAATACACAGGAACTCTCACAAACAGGTCTGAGACGACGCAAAGGCAAAGCATACTGAACAGAGGCCCTTTAAATAATAAGTGATGACATCACAATTCTGAGACTGCATCCTGTCTCACATGGATGATGCACACCAGTCTGGCCATAAAAGGAAGTGCAGGAAGTGAGCAGCATCCCCCACAATGCACCAAGTCAGGAAAAGAGGTGAGTAAAATGGCTGCCAGCAGCACATGGCAAACACAACAGGAAAAAATCCTGACACATAAAGAACATGATTGTGCAATGCTGGTCTTTGGGATAGAAGCCCACTGGCTCGACTGCTTTTGGATAAAAAAGAACTAAAATTTGTTTTAAAATATCACCTTTTAAACACAGCAATGAAAACATATACATGTGAGAATTAAAAGGTTTAGCTAAATACTGATTAAAATGACAAGTAAAAAAATATTCATATTCATGGATCATTAAAGCAATTTGTAATCTAATTTTTTTCAGATGTGCAATTTAAGTAGATTTCCAATTCTACAAACAAAAAGACAAAACTGTCACTAGATGAGCATTGATGTCACACAGCTGGGTTGTGTGACTATCATTGCTGATTACCACTGCTGATTGGGTGACTGTCAATTTCCTTTGCAGAAGTTAAACACATAGGGCCAGATTTAACAATGAGTGGGCAGACAGGGGAGTACATCTTTGACCCTGGCATTGTGTCTAGCGAGCATCAATACTCTGTCCACAGAAAGTGAGCAACACCACCCACTGCTCATGTCAACCAATTGCAGCAGTCAATCTCGTAGGTTGCAAAAGTCAGGGGGATTACAATACGCCAGATAACAGTTTGCATAATGGGTTAAGAAGCAGCAGTTTGATGAGCGCTGCTACTTAGCTCTTGGCTACACCAGCCGACGGGGCACCAAATCTGTAGTCACAGCTTCATAAATAAATGTTTCTAACAAATTAAATCATGGAATTTCTCCACTATAATGGCCTTGTAAGCAACATACAGCTAGATTACGAGTTTTGAGCGCTATAGGGATTTTAAAGACCGCCCCAAAAGCGGCATTATTTCACCTCCCTATAGCACTGGTATTACAGGTTTAAAAAAAAGCAGGCTTGTGCTGGCAATATGGTGGCGTTGAGCTCCATACCACACCGAAATCAAGCGCTGCTTTGACGTGCTTGTGCACGATTTCCCCATAGAAATCAATGGGGAGAGCCGGCAAAAAAAACTCAATACTATTGGCTGATTGGAACAGCCAATAGGATTTTAACAGCTCTATTCCTATTGGCTGATTGAAATCTTTCAGCCAATAGGAATGCAAGGGACACCATCTTGGATGACGTCACTTGCATTGAAGATCCAGTGTACGGCGGAGACCGTATAAAGAGGATGCTCCGCGCGGGATGTCTTCAGGATGGACCCGCTCCACGCCGAATGGATGAAGATAGAAGATGCCATCTGGATGAAGACTTCTTGCTGTCTGGATGAGGATTTTGCTGGCTGGATGAAGATGGAAGAGGCCGTCTGGATGAAGACTTCCTGCCACATGGATAATGACTTTGCCGGCTGGATGGATCCTTCAAGCAGGACTTCAATAAAAGTGGATCATCGGGGGTTGGTGTTAGGTTTTTTTAATGTGTTTCTGGGTGGGTTTTATTTTTAGTTTAGGGTCTGGGCATGTAAAAGTGCTAAACGCTCTTTTAAGGGCAATGCCCATACCAATGCCCTTTTCAGGGCAATGGGGAGCTTAAGTTATTTTATTTGGGGGGGATGGTTGTGGGGGTGGTTGGTTTTACTGTTGGGGGGGTGTTTGTATTTTTTTACAGGTAAAAGAGCTGTTATCTTTGGGGCAATGTCCCACAAAAGGCCCTTTTAAGGGCCATTGGTAGTTTATTGTAGACTAGGTTTTTTTTTAATTTTGGGGGGGCTTTTTATTTTGATAGGGCTATTAGATTAGGTGTAATTCTTTTTTATTTTTGATAATTTGTTTCTTATTTTTTGAAATTTAGTGTTTGTTCTTTATAATTTAGTTATTTTATTTTTTTGTAATTAGATACTTTTTGTAATTTTTAGAGTAGAGTTAGGATTTTTTTAATGTGTAGTTTAGTTTAATTTAATGGGTAGTTAGTTTAATTGTAGTTTAATAATTATTTTAGTTTAATTGCTAGTTTAAAATTAATTTATTTAATTTGAGAGGTAAGTTTTAATTTAATTTAAGATAGGGAAATTGTAATTTTAATATAAAGTTAGGGGGGCATTAGGTTTAGGGGTTGATAGTTTATTTTAGTATATTTTGTTGTGGGGGGCTTGTGGTTTAGGGGTTAATAGGTTTATTATAGTGGCGACGATGTCGGGGAGCATCAGAATAGGGGTTAATATATTTTAATAGTGGCGGCAATGTCATTGACCGGCAGATTAGGGGTTAATAAATTTATTATAGTGTTTGCGATGTGGGAGGGCCTTGGTTTAATGGTTAATAGGTCGTTTATGGGTGTTAGTGTACTTTTTAACACTTTAGTTATGAGTTTTATGGTACAGCTTTGTAACGTAAAACTCAAAACTACTGACTTTAGATGGCATTATGGATCTTGTGGTTATAGAGTGTACCGCTCACTTTTTGGCCTTCCAGGCAAACTCGTAATACTGGCGCTATAGGAGTCCCATTGAAAAAAAGGACTTTTTTAAAAGTGCGGTACTGACGTTGTGTGACTGGCTAAAAGGTGTGCGGTACACCTATACCAACAAGACTTGTAATAGCAGCGTTAGGGAAAATTAAGCATTATGGGCCATAACGCTGCTTTTTCACTCATAACGCTAAACTCGTAATCTAGCTGTGTGTTAGCAAATACAACATCTATTAAATATAAATTGTTTCTAGGTAAACAGTTTTTTTGTGTGCACCAGATATGTTTATATATTATTTATCACAGTAACTTTGACAGAAATTGATTTTTGTTTCCTCACATAGGATTAAAAAAGACACTTCCTTATTTTTGTGAACCACAGAGCACAGTTTTTTTCCAACCTGCTGGGTAAATGAACATAGACTAAAATAAAGTGGAGTTTAAATATTACTTGTTTTATTTTGCTACTGGTTAGTATTAGAATTATGTTCCTTAAATGTAAGTAATTGGTATAGAAAACATGTTTGCTCTATAAATTATTACTATATTTAGTATGTATGATTTGATAAGATACATTTTAAATATTCTGGTTGTGATAAGCTAAGCACCAATATTAAATGTAAATGGGTACATGATATTCCATTTACAAATGTTTCTGGTAGCAATAACAAACATCTTCATGGACATTACGAGAAATACTTTCTTGCTGTAACTAACTTTACAAATATGATGTAGTATCCAGTATAAATCACAATCACTTAAAATGGAACCATTTGAGCATGTGTAAAAGGAGATAAATATTTTTTTCATAAAGAATTTATAAACTGGCAGATATAATATTTTAGTGGATCATTAAAATATTTGTGTAGAATATATGCAACATATTTAAAATCCAAGAACATTTACTTCAGTTTCCTGGGGTTATTGTAAGAGTTGCACAACTCTTAACCTTATTTATGAAAAAGTGATATTAGTTTATTATGAGGCAGACCCATAAAAGTGTTTTTCTGCAAATAACTGTTTATACAGTTTTACAGATAATTGGATACTTGTATAGCGCACAACCTCAAACTTAATCGACTTGCGGCACTGATAACAGGTATTATTACTATATATTATTTTATATATATATATATATATATATATATATATATATATATATTTATTTGTATATTTAGAAAAACTGGTCTATCTCTCTAAAATAGTAAAAGTGATGGTAAACCTTAACTAATCAAATGCCATATATTTAATCATTGTCATTAAAAAAGTATATGTATAACTTTTTCTGTTTTTAATCCATTTAATAAATTAGTGCATATAATAAGGCTTCTATTGCATTGTTATGCTGGTCCACTTGGATGAACTCATTTTTAATGACAATTCTAGTTAACATCCAATAAGCGTGTGTGTCATTTGACAATCTTTAAGTCCAGCCCCTTTAAAGCCCTTAGAAAGACTGCTCTATACATAACAACCCAGCCAGGAGAGGAAATGAAGGGGGCGGAGGAATAGACAATACCAATTATGATTATAAATTTTTTATTATAAAATATATATACACTTTTTAAAAAATAATAATAATTATGTGGTTTTACTTGAAAACTAATATATTTTTCATGGTCTGAAATTTACCATCACTTTAAAAAAAGCCTAGTGGTTCAATTTAAGCAAATCAAGGCATTTAAAGGTTAATGTCAGAATGTATGCACTGTTAGAGACAGATGATTCGTGTGCATAGTAAAGGAAAACCACACAGACACTTCCGTTCCCATTTTCTACTACAACTTTTTTCTTATTTTCTTCACAGCTATGCTATTGCTTGTAACAAAATTAGTATGAGCAAAATGACTTCAAAAAGGCATAAGGACCAAAGTGAATCAAAATTGTGTTATTTTCTCCAGAGCAAATCAGGAACCTATTCCCAAACATTGTATAAGAATGAATCTGAAGATAAAAGTAATCACAATTTTGCCATGGCTTTGGCAACTTTGCCAAGGGGACATAAACAGGTATGTTACTGTACTAAACTACAACGCCTAAATTGTGTATTGAACTGTTAAAATAATATTTTAAAAGATGCATTTACCAAAAATAATCATTGCCATAAACAATGTTATTAATATTTAGATAAACTAGAAAACATCTTTATAAAAATAACAGAGGTTATATATTTTGGCACCTATTAGGATCAAATATAGAAAACTATATTAAGTGTGTTGGCTATTTTTCGCCTTTATATCTGCAGATTTTGTTTCTTTTTTTTACATCTGCCAGGCAGAATTGAAAACCTTCTTAATTAAGCACCTGAAAAGCATTAGATTATTTATTGTTTTAATGGTCCATTAAAATGAATATTTTTTACATGTAATCACATCAGCTTTTGGGTAGCCACTCATTCACATATGTTATGAAACAAAAGAGTGAATATTTTTGTTAGTTACATTTTGTTTAAAACAAAACTATTTTGAAATGAAAATACATTTTCTTTGTCTTTGATCATTGCAGCGAAACAATTATTGTTATCCTCTTCATTTATATTTATTCAATGTAAATTTCCATTTAGAACTTTTTTAAATCATGTGATATTTATTGTAACAAAATACAAATATTCACATATCTTTCAAAAGTACTATCTCTTGGATTGATCATTTCTTAGTTGATTATAATGGACATTAATACGATCCTGAAAGTCCATGCTTTTTTTTATGATTGCATCATTAGTAATTAGTGTTGTTTTATTGTTCTGATTGACTATATCATGTAATATGTAAAAGTTTTAGAATTAGTAGTTTTCTTTAAAATATAGTTATTATAATATATACTTTAAAAAAAAAAAGCAAACATCTGAAAACAGATCCAGCTCACAAAAGAGCAAAAAAGCGGGTGAATGGGTTAAATCAATATTTGTTGAGATTTTATTTCTTTAGCACAAATAAGTAATCAGGAAATAGTATACTAATATTCAAGGTATATTGTAGTCAGTCCATGCCCCTTTCTTTAAACCAAAATGTAATACACCCCAACATTTAATGTCACATAAAATACTGAGTAACAACAATGAATAATGGAGAAAATATTTACATTTTCATCTTTTAGTTAATATCTTCATTACCAAGCACAGTAAGTTTTAGGAAGATGGTCAGTGATTATGTTTTATGTGTACGGAAGACTAGAATATGTAAATATATATATTAATTATTGTTTCCCCAGCTTTCTATGTCCCGATCAAACTCTTTGATTGATTCAACAGGGATGGGACCACGAAGGTTAGTGCTTATGGACAGTAAATATTTTTTTGTTTAGCCTTGCTCCTCAAATTAAGTACTATTGTATGTGTTTGATCCATCACTTTTACTCTTCAAGTAGCTTGTGTGTATTAGTGAAAAAGATCATCTGAAGCAGAAAGAAAAAAACTAAATTGCAAGTGAACCTGTATGTGAGTCCGTCTGGACCTATACCAGGAATGTACATTTTTTATATAAAAAGCCAACCTTGCTTTTTTGACAGCACTTTACAAAGTTTAGTAAATAAAACACAAATGTACAACACATGACAAGTAAACTGCAGGATATGAATTATAAATAGAAACATTGTTTAGAGCAGTGTTAACAATGATCCTCAAGTAACCCCTAACAGGCCAGATTTTCATTATAGCTGAACTAGAGCACAGGTGAAGTAATCAGCTGATCAGTAACCATAGTAACAAACCTGCTCTCACCCATCAGCTGATTATTTCACCTGTGCTCTAGTTCAGCTATAATAAAAAGCTGGCCTGTTAGGGGTACATGAGGACCGCGGTTGAGAAACACATTGGCAATTTCAAGGGTATTGAATGTTTAAAAAGAGATCAAGAGCTTACTATACACCTGAATAAGCACCTCCCTTTATGGAAGAGTTAGCTACAGCATTTGGCCATACAGCTGTCTGTGAGTGAGTTTCCCAGGGTCATAGGATGTCTACCCAGTCCAGTTTGAGAGTGCAGTCCTTTTTGGTGTTTTGTAATGTATGTGTCTAGGGAAATTACAAAGGGCCTGTGTCACACTTGTTTGCATTTGAGTGTATTTGGTTGAAGTTATGCATTGTGTGGCTGTAGGTTAGGGACACAGGAAGGAAGAGACCTTCACATGGTCCTGGGCCTCTCACCATTTGGCCACATTCTGTTACTAACTCTTCCATTTTTCTTTTAATCTAGCTCTGTGCTTGCAAGAGGGTCCCAGACTTTCTATGTGTTATGTTAATAATTTTGGTTTGTAATGTTCCCTATGGGCTTTGCACCCTGGCTTGTCTGGGGTTAACTGCCTGAGTCCCTGTGCAGCTGTCTGTATATATATATATATACGTCTATGAAGTCTATGAAGGAAAGAAAAAACACAGCAGACTTTATCCAGCACAGACTTATTCAAAAGGTCAAAAAATCTTAATATCAAATCAATCACATATGAAGGAATTGATCCCAGCTACATCATTTGATAACCAGAAAATACACATTTATTAAATATAGAAATCATATAAAGTAAAAAAACATGGAAAAAATAGCAGAGATATATGGTATAGTGGTACTGCCACAAACTGATCAGTATAACTTACAGTCCGGTACCAAAAGTCCTCATCTAAATAAAAGCCTACATATAGGCAGTAGTTATAACACAAAGTAGCAAAGCAGGGGTTGAATGCAGAGCCCTCAGTTCCAAGTGTTAGCCATTGGTTTATTGCAAAGTAATTGCTAGTTTAGTGAGATCTCAATAAAAATATTATGCTCAGTAATGCAGTCCCATTAATGATTACTTCAAAGTTTAATCTCTGTTAGTAAATCAGGTTAACTCTCAATCAAAAGCTTGCCATGCAACAACGAGTCAAAGTAATAGTGCAGAATGTTACTATAGCAGTTCCCATATGTAACATGCCAACAGGTAATCCTTAGTTCTGTATAGGCAAGAAATAAACTTGTGGTGCATCCCAGTATTAATAACCAACTTCTCATGAGCAGAGGGACAAGACATATTCAGTATATTCAGACCTCCGTGCACTAGGGAGATCCTAAGTATTTATAGTATATTATGGATCCTCTTATGTACTTTTTTATCATATTAATGTTTCTCTGAGCTAAGTATAGCTATATATATATATATATATATATATATATATATATATATATATATATATATATAAAACTTAAGAAATAAGCACTCAATGGTCTTCTGCCATCAGTGACAAAAATTCTTTATTTGATAGTGATGTTTCGGGACCAAATGTTATCCCTTCCTCTGACAAACAACAAGTGAACAAACAAAACTTTTAAAGGCCTGTGTGTCCCTCCCCTTAGATAAGCAGCCAGTCAAGGCTGTCCATGTGTACAAGTAATATAATAGAACATTAACAACACCTGTTCAATGAAAATAAAAATGTGCACCAGTGTGAAAATTGCGAAATAATATATATATAATGCTCGCTTCCTATAGTCTGATCAATCCAATGTCTAGATGGGCTATCGTGAAAACGAAGAACAAAGCTCAAAAGTTACAAAAACCGATAAGATATAATATAACAAGCCAGCCATCAGCAAGGCGTGGTGAGCCATGTTTAATTCCAAAGGTGGATTGGCTACCAGACAAAACATACAGACCACAACACTGCCAATGATTGGTTAATGCAATTGATATTGCACCAATCAGTACTCTTAGTTGTCTACCCTCCCCACAGAAACCATGGCAACTTGCAACAAAGCGTGATCCAAGGAGCGGATCTAGTATGTGTATTTTGTAGGTGATAATACTTAATCTAAGAGACTATAGTGCAGATGCTCTCTAAGCTTTACATATGCAAACCGCATTCGAAACGAAGCAAACAACCCCCTTTTGATACTCACACAGAGGCGCTACCACAATCTCGGATCTGCACCTTCCTGACACTTATGTATAAAGTGACCCGACTCACCAACCAATCATGACTCGGTATCACTGACGAGCCTCCCATCGGGCTGTTAACTGCAAAATAAATATGTAAAGCGTAGATGCTTGGTTACAATACCAACTAATACAAAATACTTAATGACAAAAAAGAAAACTAACAAAAATATGAACCCTTATCTTCATTTGTGACTTATAGGGTCAATGTATAGGGATGATCCCTAATGCTGTAAAACTTATAACATATTATTAAAAAAACGAAGTGACACTATTTTTCTCTCAGTGTCTCCAATATCTACCTTTTAAACCCATAGAGGATATTGGTGTGAGACCTATCTTACAACCCTGCGACAATAAAGGCACAAAGTATCAACCATACTATAAACTGCCAAGTGAGTAACAATATCATAATTACATAATATATTGATAAAAGTTATAATAATAATTCAATGAAGAAATGTGATCCATGAAATCTAACTACCATAAATATCAAAATATATACCCATTGTATGCTGTGTATCTTCACCTGAAAAAAAGAAAAAAGAAAAGAAACTTGATAATGGCGCATAATCGACCAAAACTTCTAATATGAATCAAATATTACTGGGATCCACCTAAGGCATTGCATGCCTGCCTCACCTATGATAATGGACTGACCAGACCCGGAGTGTTAGCATATAGAAAAACACCAAAAAGCAAGTTACAAACAAGTTAAAAACATGCGTATCCCAGACTAAAAACTAAAATAAAAATAACCACACTACAACAAAGCATGACTGAAGAACATATAACCTTAAGCCAACGCCAAGTGTTATTCCAAATCTGTGGCTAATTAGTTAAAATACTGCATCAGGAAAATGAAGGATAGAATATAAACAATATTCACAATATTCTATTTTTAATGTCCATTCTTTCAAGAATCTCCACTTAAGTAAACTCAACAATAGTTGACAAACCTCCAAAAACTGTATTCATTAACGGAATTCATGGACTCTAAACAAATAAGAAAATGAAAAAATTGTTGTTGTGAGAAGCCTCCAGGGGGGCGACCCCCTGGAGCCTAACCAGAACATCTGGAAGTGGACTCTCATAAATGGGAGCGATGGAAGTGGACTCTCATAAATAACATTGCCACCCAGTATGTACATTTAAGCCTCTGGGTGTTAATGTCCCAAGTTCATAAATACATCTGGCTTTCTTCTGTAGAAGAATCTTAGCTCTGTTCCCAGTGTGTGCCAGTCAGCATGCTATTACAGGTCACGCAACAAGTACACCTAAAGCATCCTCTCTTCTTCTTCAGCCAAATAATGTGGGAAATGTCAGGGATGATATCTGTTTTCATTAGAACGTCCCTTAGACTCCTGCCCCTCTTATACGCAATGCGAGGGTCGTCCCATCCTTTGAAGGGTAGTGTCGAATCAGCCTCCAAGAATTTCCATTCTTCCTTTATCGCTTTAGTAATTAAATAGATATCCGGTGTGTAAGTTGTTACAACCGTCAGTTGTTGATTTCCAGTCACATTGTTGGAAACTGTAGGACTTGTTGCTAGAGTTAGCATCTCAGCTAAGTTGCTTTTCCTGTAGCCCCTTTCAAGGAACCTTTGTGCCATCTCATCCAGCTGTTTGTTGCAAGTATCTTCATTAGTGTTCTTCCTGATGACTCTTTGGAATTGTGCTTTAGGGATATTATGAACCAAAGATGGATGATGGCAGCTCTTGGCGTGCAACTATGAGTTGCGATCTGTGGTTTTATGGAACAACGTGGTCCCTTGTGTGTTGCCATCCTTGAAGACTCGTACATCAAGGTAGTCCACTGAACAAGTATTGGATATATGTGAAAAGCGAACTGTGCTCTCACATTAGGGACCACGTTGTTCCGTAAAACCATAGATCGCAACTCACTGTTGCACGCCAAGAGCTGCCATCATCCATCTTTGGTTCGTAACATCCCTAAAGCACAATTCCAAAGAGTCATCAGGAACAACACTAATGAAGATACTTGCAACAAACAGCTGGATGAAATGGCACAAAGGTTTCTAGAAAGGGGCTACAGGAAAAGCAACTTAGCTGAGATGCTAACTCTAGCAACAAGTCCTACAGTTTCCAACAATGTGACTGGAAATCAAAGCACAATTCCAAAGAGTCATCAGGAACAACACTAATGAAGATACTTGCAACAAACAGCTGGATGAAATGGCACAAAGGTTTCTAGAAAGGGGCTACAGGAAAAGCAACTTAGCTGAGATGCTAACTCTAGCAACAAGTCCTACAGTTTCCAACAATGTGACTGGAAATCAACAACTGACGGTTGTAACAACTTACACACTAGATAGCAATTTAATTACTAAAGCGATAAAGGAAGAATGAAAACTCTTGGAGGCTGATTCGACACTACCCTTCAAAGGATGGGACGGCCCACACATTGCGTATAAGAGGGGCAGGAGCCTAAGGGACGTTCTAAATAAAACAGATATCATCCCTGACATTTCCCACAATAGTTGGCTGAAGAAGAAGAGAAGATGCTTTAGGTGTACAAGTTGCGTGACCTCTAATAGCATGCTGACTGGCACACACTTTCACCAACCTGATCGAAAAAAGAAGTATGAAATCAAATTCTTTTTGACATGCACCACCCAATATATCATTTATTTACTGAATTGTCCTTGTTGCAAATTCTATACAGGCAAAACCACTGGCGATGCAAGAACAAGAATGGCCAATCATAGATCTAGCATTTGAGCAGTCATCTCCAAAAGAAAATCTGACCAGCCAGTGGCCTGCCACTTTTTGGAAGATGGTCATACAGTGACTGATTCACAAATGAAGATAAAGGTTCATATTTTTGTTAGTTTTCTTTTTTGCCATTAAGTATTTTTTATTAGTTGGTATCGTAACCAAGCATCTACGCTTTACATATTTATTTTGCAGTTAACAGCCCGATGGGAGGCTCGTCAGTGATACCGAGTAATGATTGGTTGGTGAGTCGGGTCGCTTTACACATAAGTGTCAGGAAGGTACAGATCCGAGATTGTGGTAGCGCCTCTGTTTGAGTATCAAAAGGGGGTTGTTTGCTTCATTTTGAATGCGGTTTGTATATGTAAAGCTTAGAGAGCATCTGCACTATAGTCTCTTAGATGAAGTATTATCACCTACAAAATACACATACTAGATCCGCTTCTTGGATCACGCTTTGTTGCAAGTTGCCATGGTTTCTGTGGGCTGTGTAGACAACTAAGTGTACTGATTGGTGCAATATTGATCGCATTAACCAATCATTGGCAGTGTTGTGGTCTGTATGTTTTGTCTGGTAGCCAATCCACCTTTGGAATTAAACACAGCTCACCACGCCTTGCTGATGGCTGGCTTGTTATATTATATATTATCGTTTTTTGTAACTTTTGAGCTTTGTTCTTCGTTTTCACGATAGCAAATCTAGACATTGGATTGATCAGACTATAGGAGGCGAGCATTATATATATTTTTTCACAATTTTCACACTCGTGCACATTTTTATTTTCATTGAACAGGTGTTGTTAATGTTCTATTATAGTACACATGGACAGCCTTGATTGGCTGCTTATCTGAGGGGAAGGACACACAGGCCTTTAAAAGTTTTGTTTGTTCACTAGTTGTTTGTCAGAGGAAGGGATAACATTTGGTCCCGAAATGTCACTATCAAATAAAGAATTTTTGTCACTGATGGCAGAAGACCAGTGAGTGCTTATTTCTTAAGTTCTATATGCATCATTATTGCACACCCGGCAGTTGTTGGCTGATGGTGAGAGTGCATACACCCTACCAGTTCTATATATATATAAACACTATGGGCCAGGTTACGAGTGGAGCACAAATGTTTGCACAAAAGCGATAAGGGGTTTATCTCAGGGGTTTGTGCTTGTCGGGCTTACCGCTTGTATTACAAGTTAAAAGTAAACACGATCGCTTGAGTTCCCTTTGCAGTAGATGAAAACATGAAAAAGCATATATATGAAATATTTATTATTAATAAAGGTTTTAGTTATGCATTTACTGTAAATATTTCACATTCCAATATTCTGTACATAGCAGAATATGTTATAAATATTTTTAAATAGATATTCCTATATATATATATATATATATATATATATATATATATATATATATATATATACAGTATCTGTATATATCTATACCTATATATAATCATATATATATACTGTATATATATATATATATATATATATATATATGTGTGTGTAGATATACATTGTATAAAAATACCATCAGATATTCTGTATGTAGAAATATTTATTTAAAAATAAATAGAACATATTCTGCTATGTGCAGAAAATTGGAATCTGAATTATTCATATTTCAAATGTGAACGGGTTTGCGCTCGAGCTGGCTGTTAGTTTTTTTCCGCTTTTCTATGGGGTAATATGTGAACGTGCACGTGATATTGTAAGTTCGGCTTTTTGCGCTTGTCGAGTTACCTTGCGAGCAAAAACAATTTACTTTCAACTAATAATATGAGTGCAACCCGGTGCACGCAAAAACCTTACTTTTAGCGCAATTATTGTTTAATATATTTATTAAGGCTGCCATATCAATTTAAAAGATAAAAATAAGATGTAATAAGATTTTTTTAGTTAAAATATAAACACTGCTATCTTTAAAGGCTCACAATACTACTGTAAATACTCTGCTACAAAGCAGTGACAAAAAGAATGCATGTGGTGCTAAGTAAAGCGCAGAGCATATCTACCAATCTGTTACTTTGTACGTGCACTAGGTCCAAGCAGCAAAGCAGCCATCTTTTAAAATGCCCTTGCGCTGTATTGGCATGTCCCCTTTCTCTCAGGTAAATATAATGTATACGTTTCCAGAGGAAATACAATAAAAGGTTTACATATAAGAAGATAAAGCTGAAATGTTATTTTTGACGTCCTTTTAACAACTGCTCTGTGGAATCCATTTTTTCTTTATGCCAATATTTCTGCCAATTATTTATATGAAATTGTACCATATATATTGTATATTTAGAGGGCATTTTTTAAACTGAAGAGTAAAAACATTTTACAGCAATAGTAGTTGTACTTCCTGTTTAAGAGGAACAGAATGGCCTTGTTGTTTAGTATCTATGGTAACATTTGGAAACAAATACTCATAGCTGGTTGTTGCAATCTGAATGCTTGATGTGTCATTCTTATCACCATCAGTGATCTTAAGCTGATTAATCTTTAAATACATTTTAATACTTTTTTCCTTGTTACAGTTTTTCAGTTGTTTCACACATGCTTGTGATATTTTACAAATGTTTGCTAGTGTTTGTGACAATCTAAAGATTGATATGTTTGTTTCCTACATTCCAGGAGGCTTTTGCTTATTGTTAAACAAGACAATGAACCTTTTGGATTTGAAATTCAGGTAACAGCATTTATATATGTCTTTGCATATTCATCTATTCAGAAAAGGTACATCTGGAAAATAAACAAATTATTTTAAATCAGGGAAGTTAGGGACTTATTCACCAAGTTATAAATTACTTAAAGGGACAGTCAACACCAGAATTGTTGTTGTTTAAAAAGATAGATAATCCCTTTATTACCCACTCCCTAGTTTTGCATAACCAACACAGTTATAATAATACACGTTTTACCTCTGTGATTACCTTGTATCTAAGCCTCTGCAAACTGCCCCTTATTTCAATTCTTTTGACAGACTTGCATTTTAGCCAATCAGTGCTGACTCCTAAGTAACTTCACGTGCGTGAGGTCAATGTTAGCTATATGACACACATGAACTAATGCCCTCTAGTGGTGAAAAACTGTAAAAATGCATTCATATAAGAAGCGGCCTTCAAGGTCTAAGAAATTAGCATATGAGCCTACCTAGGTTTAGCTTTAAACTAAGAATACCAAGAGAACAAAGCAAAATTGGTGATAAAAGTAAGTTGGGAAGTTGTAAAATTACATGCCCTATTTGAATCATGAAAGTTTATTTTGGACTTGACTGTCCCTTTAAATTGCCTTGTATTTCTGTAGATAAAGTTTCCAAAACAAAAGATAGGTTTATTAAGTTATAATCAGTTTATATATATTAACAAAATCTCTATGGCTCAGAATTCAATGTTTAATATTATTATATTTGAAAACCATTATATGAAACCCAGAAACATCATATCATGTTTACTGATTATTGAGGATTACAGAGAGTTTATACACACACACACACACACACACACACACACTCATATATATACACACACATTTATATACATAGACTCACCGGCCCCTTTATTAGGTACACCTGTTCAATTGCTTGGTAACACAAATTGCTAATCAGCCAATCACATGGCAGCAACTCAATGCATTTAGGCATCTAAACGTGGAGAAGATGACTTGCGGAAGTTCAAACTGATCATCAGAATGGGAAGAAAGGGGATTTAAGTGACTTTGCACATGGCATGGTTGTTGGTGCCAGACAAGCTTGTCTGAGTAATTTTTTAAAAACTGCTGATCTACTCGGATTTTCACGCACAACCATCTCTAGGGTTTACAGAAAATGGTCCGAGAAAGAGAAAATATCCAGTGAGCGGCAGTTGTGTGGATGAAAATACCTTTTTGATGTCAGAGGTCAGAGGAGAATGGGCAGACTAGATCTCAATCCAATAGAGCACCTTTGGTATGTGGTGAAACGGGAGATTTGCATCATGGATGTGCAGTCGACAAATCTGCAGCAACTGCGTGATGCTATCATGTCAATATGGACCAAAATCTCTGAGGAATGTTTCCAACACCTTGTTGAATCTATGCCACAAAGTTTTAAGGCAGTTCTGAAGGCAAAAGGGTGTCAAACCTGGTACTAGCAAGGTGTAATAAAGTGGCCGGTGAGTGTATATATACACACACACATACATGCACTCACTCACACACACACACACATATATATATATATATATAAACACACACACATACACACATGTATACACATATGCACAGACATAAATATTTAAAGGAGCATGAAAGAAAAATTCTATAATATGCTAGATCATTTTATTATTGTACTGTCGCTCGCATAAAAGTTTATTTAAACCTTTGCAAAGTGGTTAAAAATAGAGCTCAAGAGCACCAATGCATTATTATGAGCTAATGACATGAGGCATATGTGTGTATCCACCTATCACTATCTAGATCCCAGAAGTACATTGCTGTTCATGAACCTATTTAGATAAAATTTACAACAAAGGATACAAAAAGAACAAAGTAAATATAATAATATAGTAAATTATTACAATAATTCTTAAATTTGCATGCACTGTCTACACCATGAAAGTTTAATTGTGACTTGCTTTTCCTACCATGCATTTACAATGTATCAAACAGAAAGTTTTTAACTGTGCCAGATATTGTCATCATAAATGACAAACAGGATTCAGGCAAGCATATATCTTTATGATTCTGAATCTATCTAAACACACAGGAGGCGACAGTGAGGTTTGAGATTGGTAAAGTAATTTTGTCTCTAGACTTGCAGGTCATTATTCATATCACTACAATAAATCAATAGTCTACTTTTTATTAGTGGTGGGTGAGTTACTGAGTGATGGCTGGAAGGTGAGGATGAATTTATACTTTATTTAGAAGTAAACCAAAAGAAGACAAAATAACGATTGCTTAGACTGCTTATGGCTCAAATATGCTCATTTAAATCATTTTTAAAGTGATGGTAAATCCTAGCATTTTTACCATCACTAAAAATAAAAGCCACCTTCATTCATCAGTTTAAAACAGGATGAAAAGGTGCCTTTATTTTGCTGCGGTTTCACCGCTAAGCCTAGCAGCTCTGGTAACCCATGACACCACCTCTAAGCCAATAGCCATGCATGCCTACAGCATAATGCCAATCAGCCCACACAGCTATTGGCTAAAAGGTGGAAACGTCAATTCATTGAAAAAATGAGCAGCTAGGCTTAGCATTGAAGCCTCAGCAAATTAAAGGCAACTTTTCATCTGTTTTTTTTTTTAAACTGATGAATGAAGGTGACCATTATGTTTAGTCATGGTAAATCCTAGCAATTTTGAAACGCTAGGATTTACCATCCCTTTAAATTTACATTTAAGCATCTGGAACAATTTTTTATCATATTTACAAAAACAAACAAATAAATTATGTTTATTTCTCTATTTCAGACGTATAAACTTCAACATCATAATTTGTTTGCCCTGGAAATGTGCACTTATGTTTGTAAGGTGCATGAAAATAGCCCATCCAGTCATGCAGGACTGAAAATTGGTCAGTATCTATGCAATATTTTTTATTTTCCTTGAATTATATTAAAATGACTTAAAACAAACATTTAGCAATACAATTTGCTAAGTATAACACATGATTAGTACCTGTGGCTAGTACTCCATTGACATATAGAGGCCTATTTATCATAGGTCTGTCGGACCTGATCCGTCAGTGCGGATCAGGTCAGACAGACATCGCTGAATGCGGAGAGCAATACGCTCTCCGTATTCAGCATTGCACCAGCAGCTCTTGTGAGCTGCTGGTGCAACACCGCCCCCTGCAGACTCGCGTCCAATTGGCTGCCAGCAGGGAGGTGTTAATCAACCCGATCGTACTTGATCGGGTTGAATTGTGGCGATCTCTGTTCGCCTCATCAGAGCAGGCAGACAGGGTTATGGAGCAGCGGTCTGAAGACTCGCCAGAAACACGGGCCCTCAAGCTTCATTTGGAGCTTGATAAATGGGCCTCTTTGTGTATACTACGCATGGCATATTTGGGAAACAAATTCCAAATATGGCTACTGGCAGCAGCATTAAGATAATTTCAGTGCTGGATTTATTCATCACACAAATAAACCCAGCGCCAAAAATAGCCAAATGCAGTTGCCAATGGCCATATTCAGCATTTGTTTTACAAACTAACCAGCAATGCACATACGTCATAACAATATAATATTCCAGTCTTGCTAATTGGCTTATCCAATTAAACCTAATATCCAGTTTTCAAATTCAAAGTTATCACAATCTATAAGCTAAGCATCATTTAATTCCATAATGGAACATTGTATTAAAAGCTCTCTCTATATTTACGACTAAACATCAATTATACTTAAAAAATATTTCATTTTTGACAGGGAGAATGTTACATAAAAGCTATTTGAATTTAAATAAGTGACCTTTGCTTTAGTTGTAAATTGGGACATGCCTCTTTGATAAGAAAATATTGGTTTATTCAGAAATATTGATTAAAAAATGAAATACCTTCTTTTAGATGAAACAAAGAAATAAGCTAACTACAACATCCTTTTAAAGCATGGTCCCCATCATCTCATCAAATACTAAACGTTATTGTTCCAAAATACTTAATATATATGTATATGCTTATATACATATATATTTATGTGTTTAGATGTGTATATACACATATTAACACATACATATACAGTATATATGTATATAAGCATATACATATTTACAGGGAGCACACAGTTCCCATAGACCACAATGTAAAGGCACTTTTCAGTGCCCATCAACTTTAGCCCACTAAAACTGTTTAGTGCAGTTATTAAAAAAACAAAACAATAAAGATGTTACTCTTTGTATTTAAGGGCACACTATTACTAATTTTGGTGCCAATTGGGCGACATTTATAAAATTAACCAGAGATCTGATCTCTGGTTAATTTTATGTGCCCTAATTGCTATCGCAAGCTCACAGTAGCAATAACCAGCCATTCGTAGTGGTTTCATTCACTCTCCAAACTGTCCCATTTTACAGATGCAAATATTCTAAAATCCAAACTATTCCAAAATCCAAACCTTTTTTTATCCCAAGCAGTTTGTATAAAGGTTTCTCTACCTACCTACATATATATATATATATATATATATATATATTTATATATATATATATATACTGTACAAGTACATATATATATATACAGGTATACAGGTATATAAATATATATATATATATATATATAAAAATCCACTTAAATAAGGGCACTCCCACGAACAGTAAGTTTCAATTCTGCCACTGTGCTATAGAATGTTCAAATATCCAAGTTATAACACAAGCACTCACTGGACTTGATACAGGTGAAATAAAAAGTGTTTTATTCAATATAAACAAGTGACGTTTTGAGGTGTTCACCCCTTCATCAGACCAACAATTGCACTCCAAGTACAACAAATGGAACAAAAGTTTGCCTCTCGTGGCTACAGGAATGAAGATATTGTGTTGGCAAAGACAATAGTATCAAATATCACACAGCAAGAATTGATCAAACACAAACCTTTCAAGGACGTTACTCCACGTAGATAGACTTTGATTTATTGATCTTATTAATCTGATCCATATATATAATTGCTTAGTTTAATTTCCCCCATGCTATAACTGAAATGCGACATTTAAGATATAGATATATATATATATATATATATATATATATATATATAGATGTAAATTTACATATGCTCCCTGATGCTAGCTTTATATATGTGTTTAATTATATTTGGTAATCTGATCCGTATATAATATCTTAGTTTACTTTCCCCATGATGTAACTAAAATGAGACACTTAAGAGATGCATATGGATGTACCATACACATAGTGAAAATGTATGTATGGTCCCTGATGCTAGCTTTATCTATGTGTTTAATTCTATATGTTTAACTTGACTTTTGGATTGCATTTTTATGTTTTATTATTTTTTTGAAAATACTTTGATCAGTTTGTCTACATGTAGGTAACTCTGAGGATACATTTGGAGCAATATCTTAGACAATAACTGGTATATAGACTTGTTATCTCCATTCCTAGGTTCAATACAGTACTATTGGTACACCTATAGGAGTTGGAAGTGATTACACTAGACATTTGTATCTTTATACACATCTATACATTGATTTTGATACCGCTATGTCAAATAGTTTTTGAACCATTTAGGATACACATGGCTACATTCCCTTGTTGTTGTTACACTTAGTTTGAGGGCGGGGCTTAAGAGGCTATTTTCTCAGTGCAGGAATTACAACTGAGGTTTGTGGTAATATTAAATAGAGAATTTGTTTTTATCACTAACAAGGATTGTCTATACTCAGTGATGTTCTGCAAATGGTCCCACTATTACTACACTATATGTTTATTATTGCACTGTATAATATTAACACCGGATTAGTAACTATGAGCATTCACAATGTATTTGTTTTTTCTATGGTTGCTATGGCAACAGTTGGGTGGGGTTTCAATGGGTAAAAAAAAAGTTTGATTCACAATGTACAATTGTTGGTCTGATGAAGGGCTGAATACCCTGGAACGTCACTTGTTTATATGGAATAAAACACTTTTTATTTCACCTTTATCAAGTCCAGTGAGTGCTTGTGTTATAACTTGGATATACTGTATATGGAGAAAACTGAGTGAAAGTGTCACTATAAAAGTAAAGGGGCTCTTTGTGCTTCCGCACGCCAGCTTGACGTTTTCCCAAGAATCACAAACAGCAACGATTGATCATAGCCTATATATAGAACACATAGTGCAGCCGCACGCACTACGCCCCAGGCTGAAATAACAACAGAAACAGATTGTCCCGGTTCAAATACAAATGCAATCCACTTACGAATCCACATCACTGAGATAAGACTTCCTGATACCTCACTACAGAGGTCTTTTCCAAGGCTCCCAGCCGGATCACTTAGTTGCCAGTAGCACTGTGTATGAAGGACACGATAACTGAACTGCTCCCTGTACTGTGTTTTGGCACACCTCCAATTCGCCTCATTTCAGCAGATCCAGGCCGCCAAGAGAAACAAACTTAGGCAGGTAGCGGAGGGCCTGGTACACACCTGACCATTTAGCACACAGGTTGGATTTCCACTGCAAAAATGATAATGCGTTTCGCCTCTCCCCCTTGTGGGTTGTCCTTGGGGGCATCATCAGATATTGCACACACCTAAATAAATATGGCAATTATTAGTGAGGCAAGAATAAAATATATTATCGCTAATAGATACATTATTTCCATACCTCAACCTATATATATATATATATATATATATATATATATATATATACACACACAAGGAAAAACAATAATTATTCTTAGAATACATTATATACGGCTAAATTGCATTTAAGGGTCGCTATAATTATGGCATCAGGCCCATCATGTTTTTACCCAAGAAAGAACATTATATTAGCCCATCCATATTATAAGGGTCACAAGAAACTTGCAAACTCCACTTTTCATTGAGGCCTGCTGGTGCCAGGGTTTTCAAAACAAACATCCATTTAGATTCCTTTTGAAGCAAAAGTCTATCCAGATCCCCCCCCCCCCCCTCCCTCCTCCTGGGTTTTACATGTTCTATGCCAATTACAGTTACTTCATCATATTTGGAACCATGTTTCTCAGAAAAATGTCTACCAATGGGACTGTCAATGTTTGCATTTTTTAATGTCGTACCTATGCTCCCTTACTCTTTCCTTTAGAACAGAAGGTAAACCTGTGGTGTTGCGGTTGATCCATTGTTTAATCTTAAAAACATGGTTCTCATCTGTATGGAATGTCTTGGTTCTCATAATGCTGCTGCAATATACACATCTCCCACAGGGGTGGCTACTGACTCTAGGCTGACTGGCTGTTAGCCAGTTTTGTGTTAGATTGCCTTTTTCATACTCACTATGAACCAGAGTGTCCCTAAGGCTCAGAGCTCTTCTTACCATGATTTGGGTGTATTCAAGAATAAACCCATCTAGGGAATTACCCACTTGCAAAATGTGCCAATTCTTCTGCAGAATTGCCCTAATCTTTCCCAAGTGATTGTTATACATAGTTATAATTCTCACTGAGTTCTCATCTTATTAGGCTTATTATTAGGCTTGTGACTGTTTGCACATTAGCTAACTAATTAATTATTACAAGCCTATTTGTTGAGTGCCTCCATTTTTTCATTTTACATTATATATATATATATATATATATATATATATATATATATATATGTATATACAGTATATATACTGTACAAGTACATATATATATATATACAGGTATATATATATATATATATATATATATATATATATATATATATATATATATATATATATATATAATGTAAATTAGCATTTATTCAATAACTTTATTGCCCATGTGATGTTTCGGGAACAGCTTTCTCCTTCCTCAAAACTTAGTAGAGTCCCTTGGGTAGGAAGCTAGATATTGGGGAATCATTTGAGGTTATATTTCTCTTAACACCACTTTTTCCTAATAGAAATCTGGATGTAGGTAATATAGAAGTTAAGTAATACATTGTGCTTTTATATAAAATATGTGTATGTATTCAAGAAAAATAGAAAAATGTTGTTTCAAGTACTAGAAGGTTTTCATGGTTAGGAAAAGTTTACTGGGTTATAAAAACTTAAAGTTTGGAATCTATCTTTATATACATTATTATAATTTTCAAACCTTTAAATACTATGCAATATACTATGCTATTTGTGCAAATTTGTTTATGGTAAATAGTAAAAATGGGAAAAAAATACTAATCAATATGCTATATAAATTGAAATGGAAAATTATGTTTTTGTAAATATGCAAATAATTAAATATTGTATTGTACCAAAGTGTATGTTAAATAATGTATTAGTGTTCAAAAAAATGTTATTTGTACTCATATATTTTAGGTGACATGCTAACTAATATAAATGGGATAAATACAGACGGCTATAGCCATCAGAAGACAGTTGAACTGATCAGGTCTTCAGGAAATTATCTCCGGTACGTTAACCTATTTCTTAAGATGGTTGTGTTTATTAACATCATTTGTCATCCTAGATAAAGGGGAAATAAAACACTTTGTAATTTGTAAGACTTTTTTTAGTATTTCGACAAAATTAACATATATGCTAAGTATGTATATTTTTGAATAGAATAATATCTTATTTGCTGCAACTGTTTTTCAAAAGCCAAACTCTTTCCATTCTATTTGCTTTATTTATAGAAGCCAGTGAGTACTTGTTATTGAAGCACTATTTATCACTCCCACACATGGGCTAACTTTTTGCGGTCGTCGGATACTGCGTGTATTTAAGTCTAGCTTTATTGTTCTTATACATTCTTTTTCTCTATAATTGTTCTAAATTTGCCTCAAATTTGTAACAGTCTTGTACACATTAAAACTGTGAAACAGATAAGAAATCTCTGCAGAACAAAAAGCTGTGAGAAGGTTCCTGTTTAGCCCACTCTCTGACACTGCTAGACTTATTTTGCACAGGAAGAAATGTGAGTTTTGAAAAAATTTAGTGTCTCAAAAAATGTTACTTAGCAATTCTAACAGACTGGATTTGGCTTTGCAATCTTCACATGTGATCCTTTCATCTCAGCTGAAACATGCACATCTATTTTACATATAAATATTAACTAAACTCTTTAACAATAACATTTTATTATCATACATTATGAATTATAACTTTAATATATAATATTTTAGTATTTTACAAGTTAAATATTACTATTTGTAAGCACCCTTTATGTGATATATTAGAGCCATCGTAATTCTTAATTATTCATATGATTTTATTGAATATTTGTGTGTTTGACAATTTAAATAAATACCAGTTGTAAAGGGCATTTTAACATTTTACACCTAGGAGAGGCTGTTGAAAATTTTGGGTCATTAATAGGGGCAAGCAGAACATTTTTAGTGAGCTTGATGGAAACTGCGGTCAAATTATAATTTTTGGTTCTCACATTCCACCACTGTAACTTTACAAGCCCATGTCAGCTTCATTTATTAAAGAATAGTGTTATATTTATTGACAGCGGTACAAAAACTTAGTTTTATTTTGGAATATTGTGAGGAATAATTTGTTGATTCTATTTATTGCACAACATTCTCGTGCCTAGATTACGAGTGGTGCGCTAGATGTAGCGCAAGTTCGATATCATTTTTTTAAATAGTATTTAATAACATAAGGACTGGTGAGGCTAGAGAGGCTGAAGACGCTCTAGGGAGCCTAAAAACACGTTATCGCACTTGTGCTACAGTTAGTGCACCACTCGTAATCTAGGCATCAATGTTTTGATGGTACAGTATATGTTGTTAAAGGGACCACCTAGTAATTACAAGATTTTTCTGTAATCTTGCCATACATTAAGACATGAGCCAACTGTAAAAACATTCTGAATAAATTGAGACTTTGCTGCTATTGTTTTTAAATGACCTAAACTCAATACACAACTTCCGTTATTTGCGCAGGTATTACAAGTTTATTACAAGTAAATATGATTGCTTGAGCGCAATTTAAGTTAATACTTGTTGGGTTAGCGCGTCCTCAAAGCTGTGGTTAACTGTTTAGTGAAACAAAAAAAGTGTTACAAAACACATCAAAAATACATTACAAAGTACAGCTACACTCATAATAACACCATCTAATAAAAATTATTTCTGAAAAATATGGCATAAAAACGTTATATATTTTATATATATACAAATATTTTTATATATATTTAATATATATACAAATTGAGGAAGGTGCACTCTCACAAACCGTTCTTCACATGCCAGGGTGCTTTAATGAGGTTAAGGTATAGCAAACAAGAGACAGCACTCTCTGGTCTTTAAAGTAGAAAACAAAGAAGTTTATTTTGTGATGTTTCGTGGAATGCTCCCGTTCATCAGACCAGTGTTACAGACAATGTGCAAAACATTTATACCCTTACATTACACCCTCCCCCTGTGTGCAAAAGCGCCAAAACCATTGCCAAGGCAACCAGTGCATTGCAACAGTGCAAATTTAAAAACATTTATACATTGGCCTCTAGTTATGAAGCTCCGTACTTACCTGCCTTCGCCGGCCCCAATACGCTTGCCTAAGCTCACCTCACATCGCCGCCGCGGACCTGAATACGCTCGCCAAAGTTATCAATAAATCTGTCAAAAAGCCGCGCACCAAGTACGGGGCGATGAGCAGCGGACTGTGATAGTTATCAATCATCAATCTCGCTGCTCTTCTGCTTTTTTACAGCTTTATTGATACCCCTGTCACTAAGCACTCACACTATACTATACTGTTCTAACCCCTATACCGGCGCCCCCGGAGCCCCCCGCAACTAAATAAAGTTATTAACCCCTAAACCGCCGCTCCTAGACCCCGCCGCAACTATAATAAATATATTAACCCCTAAACCTCCACTCCTAGACCCCACTGCAACTATAATAAATATGTTAACTCCTAAACCACCGCTCCTAGACCCCACCACCACTATAGTAAATATGTTAACCCCTAAACCGCCGCTCCCGGACCCCGCCACCACCTACATAATACCTATTAACCCCTATCCTGCCCCCCTATACTGCCGCCACCTACATAATACCTATTAACCCCTATCCTGCCCCCCCTATACCGCCGCTACCTATAATAAATTTATTAACCCCTATCCTGCCCCCCATACCGTTGCCACCTATAATACATTTATTAACCCCTATCCTGCCCCCCCTACACCGCCGCCACTATAATAAAATTATTAACCCCTAAACCTAAGTCTAACACTTACCCTAACACCCCCTAACTTAAATATTAATTAAATAAATCTAAATAATATTACTCTTATTAACTAAATTAATCCTATTTAAAACTAAATACTTACCTATAAAATAAACCCTAATATAGCTACAATATAACTAATAGTTACATTGTAACTATTTTAGGATTTATTTTTATTTTACAGGCAAGTTTGTATATATTTTAACTAGGTACAATAGCTATTAAATAGTTAATAACTATTTAACAGCTACCTAGCTAAAATAAATACAAAATTACCTGTAAAATAAAAACGAACCTAAGTTACAATTACACCTAACACTACACTATCATTAAATAAATTATTCCAATTTAAAACTAAATACTTACCTGTAAAATAAACCCTAAGATAGCTACAATGTAATTAATAATTACATTGTAGCTATCTTAGGATTTATATTTATTTTACAGGCAACTTTGTATTTATTTTAACTAGGTACAATAGTTATTAAATAGTTATTAACTATTTAATAACTACCTAGATAAAAGAAATACAAAATTACCTGTAAAATAAATCCTAACCTAAGTTACAATTAAACCTAACACTACACTATCATTAAATTAATTAAATAAATTAGCTACCAATACCTCCAATTAAATACAATTAAATAAACTAAACTAAATTACAAAAACAAACAAACACTAAATTACAGAAAATAAAAAAATATTACAAGAATTTTAAACTAATTACACCTAATCTAAGCCCCCTAATAAAATAAAAAAAAACAATAAAATTCTACATTACCAAGTAACCAGCTCTTTTACCAGCCCTTAAAAGGGCTTTTTGTGGGGCATTGCCCAGAAGTAATCAGCTCTTTTGCCTTTAAAAAAGAAACAACCCCCCCAACATTAAAACCTACCACCCACAAAACCATTACTCTAACCAACCCAAACCCCCCTTAAATAAACCTAACACTACCCCCCTGAAGATCTCCCTACCTTGAGTCGTCTTCACCCAGCCGGGCCGAAGTCTTCATCTGATGGGGCAGAAGAGGACATGCAGACCAGCATAAGTCTTCATCCTATCTGGGCAGAAGAGGACATCCGGACCGGCAGACATCTTCATCCAAGCGACATCTTCTATCTTCATCCATCCGACGAGGAGCGGCTCCATCTTCAAGACCTCCGGCATGGAACATCCTTCCTGCACGATGACTACCCGACGAATGGCTAGTCCTTTAAATGACGTCATCCAAGATGGCGTCCCTCGAATTCCAATTGGCTGATAGGATTCTATCAGCCAATCGGAATTAAAGTAGGAAAAATCTGATTGGCTGATGCAATCAGCCAATCAGATTGAAGTTCAATATGAATATATAAATTTGAATGTTTCTATTTCAATCGAATATTGCATAATTTGAAAATTACATTTAAATAAAGCATTATAGAAATACTATTACAAATATATAAATTCTAATTTTTCGAATTCGAATATTGCATAATTCGAATATTACATTTAAATAAAGCATTATAGAAATACTATTACAAATATATAAATTAGAATTTTTCGAATTCGAATATTGCATAATTCAAATATTACATTTAAAGAAAGCATTTTACAAATATATAAATTAGAATTTTTCAAAACAAATATTTTCAAATATTAATAATAATAATAGTAAAATTCGAAACCGAACATTCGAAAATCGAATGTTAGAATGTTATGTAAACATTCGAAATTCGAACTATCGAATGTGTTAAAAATTAATTTCATTTGCAAAACATTTGCCCATCCCTAATTGGGATGCTTTTCAAAGGTTTGATATTAATTATAGCATGCCTGTGAAAATATATCCCATTTCTACTGAGCAAAGAATAGCTGCCCAAGGGTAATCTGTATCTGAAACCAGGGTATCTAGGCCATTAACTAGAATAGAGGTTTAGGAATTAAGCAAAAACTTTTGATTGATCAAATGTGAAAGTAATTCAGTAGATACTATGGAGCCGATTTATCATCGGTCTGTCTGACAGGATCCACTCAGCAGATCATGTCCAACATACATTGATGAATGCTGACAGCATATGCTGTTGGCATTTATCATTACACAAGCAGTTCTTGTTAATTACTTGTACAATGCTGCCCCCTGCAGATTCGCGGCCAATAACCTGTGCACTGCTCCATAACCTGTCTGCCTGCTCTGAGGAAGTGGACAAACATCGCCGCAATTCAACACGATCGAATACGATCGGGTTGATTGATACCCACTGCTTGCAGCCGATTGGCCGCGAATCTGCAGGGGGCGGCGTTGCACCAGCAGTTCACAAGAGCTGCTGGTGCAATGCTGAATTCGAAGACCGTATTGCTCTCCGCATTCAGCGATGTCTGTCGGACATGATCCGCTGATCGGATCATGTCGGACAGACACATAATAAATAGGCCCCATTGTCTCACAACCCTGTCAGAATTCAAATCAAAAGGTATATGGCCAGCTGTTAGACAGCAAGGTGCCAAGAACTCCTTAGCCACAAAGAGATATCCTGAGTTTGTTAGAGGAGGGACTGGCCTAACTAGTTATGTTAATATACATATACAGTTGGAACTAGTGTGTGTAGACTGCTGAGAGTGGAAGCAGATGTTCTGGGAGCCTGTCATGACTGGATCTTTGATTAGGTGCAGCAGTCCTAGACAGTGCTGAGTGGGAGCCCAGCAGTCTTTGAAGATTCTGAGAGAACCTTGGACCAGAGACCAGTCCTGTAGCAGTCCCTTAAGATAAGAGACCCACAAACAGGATGTCTGATAACACTGGCCAATCAGAGAGTGAGACCCCAACATTTATTAGTTTTAGAATAGTGGTACAATTTGTTTTTGTGCTGTGTTTATGTTTTTATGTTGTTTTTCATCTGCACAGCATGTAACAGTGTTTTTAGTCTATACAAAGTATAAAAATTTTTTTATTTATCACCTTTGTGTATATCTTGATTTTGTGACTAGTTCCCTAGCAAATTTGTTACACATGTTAGTGCCCAGAGCACAAGCAATTTAACCCCCATTAGCTAGTAGAAAATGCCAGTGGACTCTAAAGGTGATGACTTTTCTTAATTTGAGGGAAAATATGCAACTAAATCTTCGGTATGTGTATTTATTTATTTATATTAATTTGTTTCACTTTTCCTCAAGAACTTGAGCTAAATTGCGATGTAATATTTAACGCAGCACACACACATATATATATATATATATATATATATATATATATATATATATATATATAAAGAAAAGATGTTCCGGTCAAAAGCTCAAAACAAGGTGCCACTTTATTCAACCAAAAAACAAGTCAAATATATGACAGCATATGTAGGCAGATATGTCTATGGCGTAGGGCCGTTTAGGAGGCTATTATGGGCTGCGTCTGACGCGTTACTCATAGACTGTGTAGTATATATATAGACACCTGAGGAAGGGGCATGGCCCTGAAACTAGTAGTGGTAACGTATACACAGAGTCTGGCCAGGCAAGTGCAGTTTCTCTCGCTCTTCATTTATCAGAGTATTATATGATTTTTAGTTTCTTAAAAGGTTTTTATACTTGTGATTTAATACTGCATATTTGTATGTTGTACATTTGTATATTGTATGAAAGTGGGGACAATAGTGCTTCATTTCATCTCAAAAACTTTAATTTGATCTCCATTGTGCAAATAGTTTTTTAACTTATGTGTTAGGACTATATACAATAGCAACATTTAATACTATTGCTTTGTGAATAGGCATATGTTATATCTTTATAAATGTTCTAAGACATAGTCTGTCAGTAAAATAAAGTGTTTTTTTCTACACATTGTGTATTTCTAGCTTATATTTGCTGTATACAGTGCTGTTTATATACTCTCATACATAAATATATATGTATACTTATATAGAAGTGTATTGGAGCCCTTTGAAGTTAAGTTGATGAAAACATGTAAAAGTATATTTATGCAATATTCATATTTAATAAAGTGTTATATTATGTGTTTACTATAATTATTTCACATTCCAATGTTGTGCATACAGCAGAATATGCTCTAAGTATTTCTAAATTGATATTCCTATATATAATAAGTATAACCTATTCTGATATGTACAGAACATTGGAATTTGAAATATTCATATTTTGATGTCGGGTTATAATTCTATATTGTACAATATTAACTCATAATACCAGCGCATCCTGATGTGCGCAAAAAGTTTAGTTCTAGCACAATTAGCGCACTAGCAAAATTGCTAAATAGCGCTCCACTTGTAATTTGGCCCTAAACTATGGAAACATTTTTAAATATTGTATGTGTGACAAACAGGAAGTCACTGCCCACACAACTGTCATTGAAACATATGCACTGAAACATAAAGAATATTTGACTTGCATAAGAAGTTTCAGTTTCCTTTTCATGTTACTAAGCTAATGAAACGTATAAAAATAGAGAATATGATATAGATTACATTAAATATGTTTTTTTTTCATGAATAGGAAATCTACAAGAGCCCACAATATAAAAGGCATCACATGACCTAACTCTAATATTTAATAATGTTTTAAGAAATGTGCATTCAGACTAACATTACCTTTAAGGTTGTAGTATCCCTCACTAAGAGGTTTATTCGCCTGCCAAACTAATGTGTCTTGGAAAAGATCAGGTGAGGTAGAATAAATTTAGTTTTTTTTAATCTGATTAAACATTCAATAATTCCCATAAATCTGGGCTATCAAAAAATAAAACCAGTTTTGGCCAACTTTAAAAAGATTGGCTGAAAAGCATCTTCCCAGTTTTAAAAATTTAAACTTTTGAAACTGACTTTGTATTCAGCTCATAACCGAAGTCCAAACACATGCATTATATTTATTGAAAAGACATTTGTGAAATCTATTTTTAAAAGTTTCACATCACATATTGTTATAAAAATTATTTCCAGATAAAAAAAATGAAACTCTGAAGATTCTTGACATGATTTTGACTATATGTCCCAAGCAAATCTTACATTGCACTTGCAAGTACTGATGTGCTAAACACTGCACTAATTCATAGTGATTCTGTACTGCAACTTTTAAAAGATTTTGTGTTTTTAATTCTTAATAGACTTGAAACCATAAATGGAATAAAAATTAGAAGATCAGAACTTGAAGCCAAGCTGCTTTTTCTCAAGGTAATATACTGAATTGTATGTGTTGCTGTTTGTCAGAATCAACAACTGTATTTGGAACGGTTTCACCTGGTGTCAGAAGTGCTAATTGGCTTTTCTCCCAAATCAACTAAGGCCACAGAGCTGCATGGATACATTGGCCTCTAGTTATTAAGGTCTGGCGGACCTGATCCGACTCTGCGGATCAGGTCCGCCAGACCTTGCTGAATACGGCGAGCAATACGCTCGCCGTATTCAGCATTGCACCAGCAGCTCACAAGAGCTGCTGGTTCAACGCCCCCCCCCCCCTGCAGACTCGCGGCCGCCAGCAGGGGGTGTCAATCAACCCGATCGTACTCGATCAGGTTGATTTCAGGCGATGTGTGTCCGCCTGCTCAGAGCAGGTGGACAGGTTATGGAGCCGCGGTCTTTGTGACCGCTGCTTCATAATTGCTGTTTCTGGCGAGCCTGCAGGCTCTCCAGAAACACGGGGCATCAAACTCCAATCAGAGCTTGATCCATATGCCCTATTATCTTTAGATTTTGGATCTTTTCCATGAGTTTAGTTAAGCACCATTTTCTGTACAGAAGTTAAACTGACTTGGCACCTAACTGAGAATAAATAAATATACAGATATAATTAAAGCAAATGGGAATGTATATAATGTATGTGTATTTAAATATATTATGTTCTTATATATTTTTCATTAAAACACAAATTGAAATTACATACATGTACCCTATTGTTATGGAGAAATATTATCTTAAAAGGACATAATACACAGTTGTACAATGCTTTTAAAAAAATAAATAAACATATACTGAATAAACTAACAAACTTGCCATCTTCTTTGGGACTTGTCCCTGTCAGCCAGTGAGCAATAGATGATTTTACTTAACAGTTTTTATTGCAAAAATATTTTAACATGTCTAACCATGACAGAAACTTTTTATAGTAGAATGTCATTTTAAACATTTGTCATCCTTGGCACTTGGCAAAACAGACTGCAAAATCTTTCACCTTCACAGTCTGCAGACATTTCCCTGTTACTTTAGTTGTGGCTGGGAAGGAGAGATTTTAAAGCTCATAGCTCAGTCCTCAGATACCCTATTTATCCCCACCCTTTTGTGCTAAAGGGACAAGGGACCCTAATTTGAAAAGGCAGGCTCTCCATTTTAAAATGATGTATCTCTTAGCCCATAAATGCAACTGTTCATGGTTAAAATGGTGATCACCTGGCTCAGAAGGAACTAGGTTAATTAAATAAGGGTGATATCCCTCATATTGAAGAGGGAATACACCTATATATTTTTAAGCGATCATCATGTTAATTGTGAACACCTACCCCATTTATCCCCCCCTTCCTGTGTCTGATGAGAGGGAGAGGCACTTTTAGAACACCTATTCTTCACATAAATCACAGAGGGGTATGAAACCCCAGTTTGGAAAGAGAGGAGCCCTCTCTGTCCAATGTATGGTCTCATACCCCTGGCATTAGTATCTGATTACCATAAAAATACTATCACCTACATAATGTACTTAATGTACTGGGGGAAGTGACTCCAAAGGAACACACCTGCAAATTTAGAAACTAGCACATAAAGTGTATTCTAGGATCAACGCATCCTCTCTTAACAGTAAAGTATTAATCTTGCTGCAGGCCCTCAATTAAGTTATATTATCTAGAAAAGAAAGACATAGGTATAGAGATAATACTACACCCTATAAAAAGTAATGGAATAGAGCACTCTTTTATAATCCATCATACAAATATGTAAATATAGAATACAAAGTCAAGAACAAAATTTTTTCAAAGCAATACAAAAGCATTGGAAAGCCTGTGTCACACAGTATATATCCTCAGTGGAGGTCCCCCTCAAATAAGGGGTTTCATAGTAATAATACCTTGCAGTAACCACTAGCAACATTTTGTTGTGTTGTTGATGCTATGGACATAGATCTATGTCTCTGTCAAATAACCAAAATGACCAAGAATAAAAAAAAATGGTCAAGGATCACTCTTTCAAACAAAGGGTCTTATAATATATTTCTATAGTGGGGGGGGTTAAAAAAGGTCTTATAAAAATTGACAGAACTATATTATAAGACCTTTGTTTGAATTAGAGAGGTCCCACTAAAATAAGGGGTTTCATAGTAATAGTACCTGACATTAACCACAAGCCACATTTTGTTGTGTTGTTGATGTTAGGGACATAGATCTATGTCTCTGTTAAATAATCAAAATGACCAAGAATCATTATAAATGGGAGAACTGGATGGGTGTAAAAATAGATGGCACTTGTGAAATACTACAAAGAATGATTTTTTTGTGCAACTATTTCATGTTTGTTTTGTTTTTTTTTATATTGTTTTCTACGCTGGAAGAATTAGGATGTGTGTGGCAGCATTTGTTCATTGTCAAAATGGGAAATTAGAATTTTGTGTAATTTTAAAATGTATTTAATATTTGTATGGTTAAATATTTTATACCTGCTCTCTTTTCTGAGTAAATTTCAAGATAGATAAAAGCGACAACAAATTCTACATTCTTCTGGTTTTCAGTTATTGTTATTGATATATAGATATAAAACCCTAACTGATGTTAAATGTAGCACCATAAAATGTGTGTTTAAAATCTTTAGGAAATAGTTGCTCCCCAGTGGTGGTTGGTCCATTGGGGTAGTGAGGGCAGTGCCCCTCAAAATATCCAAAATGTCCCAATATTATTATTATTATTATTATATTTTCCTTAATTTTATTTTTTAGTCTTATTCTGTTATTTTTATTTCAGTAGTGCAATTTCATTTTAATGTTTGTGCTGTTTCTTAATGGAATCATGCATCCTTAAAATACCACCTTAAAAACTATTTTAATTTTCTTTTTTTTCTCCCTTCCAACTTAAAGGGCAATTCTTAAACTGCCCCAATGCAGCAATGTTATTCCTCTCCCTTTGATGTAAACGTATTACAGTGTACTCAAAAACAGCAGTGTAGCAGTTAAATCAAGAATTACATGTTGGTAAACTTGGCAATATACATTGATTACATATTTTGCAGCTAAAGCTTCTAAAATCCTTGGTGTGTATTTAGTGCTTTATGCATACATTATGAAATATATTGACCTGATGTTCGTTTCTGAGAGAGCACTTAGTTTTTTGTATTTGTTTCTAATATGACCCTAGCGAAGTCTCCCTATGGGTGATGGGGAAACCAGATATGGACTCCTTGCCCAATATACTTAGAGGAATATAGCTGCACTTCACTGATGAGGCCAAATAAAGGCCAAAACGCTTAGCTGGGGTTACCATGTTCCTTGTTAAGAGAGGGATTGCCTGTTTTTTCAGGATTCAACTGATATTGTTAGGCGGGAGCAGACTGATATATTTCAGGAAATGTCTTCTCTGGGAAAAGCATTATTGGGCTCCCAGATAGCCCCTATGATACTTGGGCATGTGGGGGGGGGGTGAAATGATCGTTGGCGTGTGGCGTCACCATCGTGTGACAGGACCAGCTTTCCATTGCGTGTTGATTACAAGTGTGCAGCTTTATGAGGAACATTCTTTGCATATTGAATTGAATCCAAGAGCGGAGGACTATTGTGGTGATCATCTACTTCTGTAAAGTATTGCGGTTTTCATTCCTACATGATGACTGCTGTGCGGTTTAACTGAGATGGTAGTGCTATCAAGTGTACCACATTCACAATAAGGTGCTGTTTGTTGCTGGACTCAATATAAAATCAGTAAGCAATTTGCCCTGTGTGAATTCAGTTTTGCCACCCCATACTTGAATACCTTAATCAGCAGGCATTGTGTTTTGTTCCTTATGTAAATTCACAATTGTTACCGCTTTATGTGTGATTGTAAGTTATGCTATTCACCACTTCTTTGCTCTGGATGAACATAGATCCTCATGTTGAATATCCATAAAAGCCTGAACCACTGTTAGGGTGGTGCTATCCTCTAGTATAGGTGTTGTTCATCTAGTTAGCATTCCTTTCATATATATACATATTTTTATAAATGTTTGTACCAGTGTTCCTCACTTCTGTGGCATAGATCCTCAGGCATTTTTCCACAGTGACAGATTCCAGTTGTCAATTCTGGGTCACACTCTGGGAGAGTTGTTGCCATCTATTTCTCTTACTAAGACTACCTTCCATACTACACTTTTGCATAGATCCTCAATTAAATTCCATGGTAGCAGATTTCTGGCGGACTACAAGGTTACCCTCTGGAAGAGGTGTTGCAATTAGCGTTTATCCTTTGTCTGCACACTAATTACCACATACAGTTTGAAAGCTGGCCATGCTTTTTTTTTTTAAATATTTTTTATTGAGGTTATTACAACCAGAATGAAATACCATACTGTATAAATAACATATTATTTGACAAGTATATGCATTCTTAATAAAACAATAAAACAACAGTAGTATAATGAATCTGTATGGCTAAGTATCTAAAACCTCATTTTTAAATTTAAATTGTATTCTATAATGGGTTCCTCATATGTTAAGGAAGGTTACTCTTGAACCTTACATAGCTTTTGGATACACAAAAAGGAACTTGGCATGTGAAATGGTCACTTTTGGACCTAGTGAAGGATAGAAAGATGGGGAAAATCAGCAGATAAAAAACTGCTTTTGGAGAATAAGAAGAAAAGAAAAGGAGAAGAGTAAAAGAGGATGAGGATGGGGGGAGGAGGTAGGGCATCTGCTGTAGATGTGTTCTATCTAAGGACAAGAGAGGAAAGAAGAGGTAGTAAGTTGATGGAACACAGTTAGGCGGGGGATGCAGCTGATAGAATTCTATATTGGGTCTAGGTCAGGGGCTGTCTACTTAACCTGAGGGGTTGCTATTAAGGCATATATAGTAAATATTGACAAAGTACAAATTAATACCTGACTAATCTGAGTATAAGGCCACAATAGGTAAGTAACATGTGTTTGAACTACAAACCCATACAAGGCAATATAGGCAAATACATACTGGAATCTAAGGAAACTCTAAATGTCATAATAACTTTAACTTTACTTTGCGGAAACCAACGGGGCTAACTTTGAACCAGCAAACCTGAAAATTATAGCTATACTAATCCACTTCATATGGAATGCGTAAGGGGCCTTTTTAGTTTAGCTCTGTGTATGTAAAGTTCCAAACTTAGTAGATGCTCCTTTTAAGTTTATATGGGCTTGCAGTGAGATAATTGGAGGCAATCAATACCACAGAAAAAAAAAAAAAAAAAGTTGTGGGGTACTAAATGTCTTCAAATGAATAGTATGAAAGGAGAAATGTAAACTTGTACCATTAATTAATGTTATGGATACCCATGGTGGCCTTAGTTAAAAACAATCTCCTCTTTTGAATATTGTAGGTGGTTCTACACCATATGTCCCCAGGCTTAACATAAGGGTGAAGGAGAGACTGACCCTGGTGTCTAGTATACGAAATATAAGCATTCTGAGGGCTAGACTATGAGCACCTATGGGAAGCTGCTATGCATTGGAAAGTACTGTACATTTAAATGCAGATTGGTATAGCCTGTGTGAGCAGAACACTTTATCATTATCATGTACCTTCATTGGCACAGAGAAAAGAAAAAACTTTCAGTAGGTAATGTGATTCTAAATGGAAGGCAATGCTTACTAGAGGAGCAGTCATAAGTCAAGGTCATGTATGTACAAACCTGGTTTATAAAGTGGGACTCTCATTAGGCAATGTTAGCTGTAGGATTGAGGATTGCGCTAAAAAAGAACCATTGTTAATGTTAGGTAGCTATGAACAGACATATATACTTTTTAAACAGAGTATAATATTTAAACAGCATAACTCCGTTTGAGGGTTATATCTAACTAAACATAAAGATCTCACATGTCATGGGAGCTAAATATAGGGCAGCATTGTCAGACAGTGTCCCAAAGTAAGAATAGGAATAATTTCATAGCAGAACTAAGCGCTACTACTACTTATATGAACCAGGGACGACCTACAGATACTGAGTTCAGGGATTTCGCCTGTATTGGACCTGGATCTGGGCCAGCATCGACATGACCGCAGGCTGTATTACACATACGTTAGCCTATTCCCAGTCTGCAAGGGGTCTTAGATGGGGTCTCAACGGGAGTCAGCATGTGAGATGGGTAGTTCTGATCTGGGACCACTTCGTGCATGAGCGGTGATACTGCGATCCTGGTGAGTAGCAGATATACATTTATGCAGATACTAGCTCCGATAGCCCCATTACTGCAGGTCTTTGCCTCGGCTCTCTGCAGCGCGATAAATTCTGGAGTTATTAGGCTCCGCTTATCTCCCGATTCAGGCCTTGCGCACTCTTTAGCCTCTAACTCCGCTGAGACTGCTTTAACTATTTTTGTGAGTCTCTGCTGTTGCGGTTCAATACAAGTGAAGCGAGCCTTCAAGGGACTCCTCCATGCATCCATGGCTTTCTGTTGCGGTGTCCCCAGACTGAGGCTATCTCTGTTTGTCATGAGTGTCTCCTGTGGATCTCCGGATCCAACTGTATGGTTGTTTGGTGGGACTGTTTTGAGCCGGGCTGATTCCCTCTCAGCTGCAGTCCATTTCTCCATAGTCTGGTGTGTAGCCATAGCAGCCCTGAGTTCAGTAATACAGGCCTGGTGGTGAAATTCCATATTGTGGAGTAATTGCCGCAGTGCATCAAGTACTTGCTTTTCCATTGTAGCGTCACACAGGCAGAAGTAGTGTATAGGTTAGATCTTAATAGGTCAAGTTCATGCACAGGTAAGTACCGTTGCACTGTTTTACTTCAGGCTGAGGTCTCAGTCAGTTAGTAGGCCTTAGTAGTATTTCTGCAATAGTTTTGCGCTTTCACAGTCTTAAGATATAAATCTAGGTCCCAGTGGGTAATATGGGCCAATTAGGAGCCAAATAACAATGTAGATCTGCACCTAAATTACCCTAAATCCGTGTTTTGATGATTAATTTTCAGGAGCCCTGAGATAATGCGACTTGTTGTTCAGGTAGTTGGCTCCGCCCCCTCCTGGCCATGCTTTTTTTATTCTTTATTGTTATTTATTTTGCATATACACTTTTTCTGTATTTATGTAATTGGATTTACTTTGTGGCTATAATACTTGCTTTAGGCAGGTTGCCCACAGGAATTGGACGTGTGTGCACACAACCAAATAAAATAAGCATATTGAATTGATATGGTGCTATACCTTTATTTAAATACATTTGGAGTGCTGAAATCCCTGGTTTTTAAAGAGAATATATGTGTTCTCTATGTTTTGTCTTGCATTAAACGTTTAAATTAGATATTTTATACCTGCTCTCTTTTCTGAATAAATTGCAAGATAGATAAAAGGGACAAACAAATTGTACATTCTTCTGGTTTTCAGTTATTGTTATTGAACAACATAGATATTAAAATTCTAACTGATGTTAAATGTAGCACCATAAAATGTGTGTTTAAAATCTTTAGGAAATAGTTGCTCCTGTACTCAGTGGTGGCTGGTCCATTGGGGCAGTTAGGGCAGTGCCCCTCCAAATACCCAAAATGTCCCAATATTATTATTATTATTATGTTTTCCTTTTATTTTTTTGTCTCTTAATTATTCTGAGTTATTTTTATTTCAGTAGTGCAATTTAATTTTAGCAGTTAAAACAAGTATTACATGTTGATAAACTTGGCAATATACATTGTTAACATATTTTGCAGCTAAAGCTTCTAAACACCTTGGTGTGCATTTAGTGCTTTATGCATACATTATGAAATATATTGAGCTGGTGTTCGTTCCTGAGAGAGCACTTCTTTTTCTTAATGTGTTGCTAATATGACCCTAGCGAAGTCTCGCTATGGGTGATGGTGAAACTAGATGTGGACTCCTTGCACATTATACTTAGAGAAATATAGCTGTGCTTCACTGATGAGGCCCAATGAAGGCCAAAACGCTTATCTGGAGTTGCTATGTTCCTTGTTAAGAGAGGGATTGCCTGTTGACTGATATACTTCAGGAAATTTCTTCTCTTGGAAAAGCATTATTGGGCTAAAAGAGGCTGGTCCCAGGTAGTAGCTCTCAATAGACCAAGCTAAGTTATTTAGCTGGTGTTCGTTACTGAGATAGAGCTCCTCTTTCTGCATGTGTATGTATCTGTATGAGTATTAACAGACTCTCTCATAAATTCATTCTACTAATTCTACTAAGCGGATCCTTATGAAATTATCTAAATATTTTATAGACTAGAAAGTAGTGATTTTGCATTGTTGATAAACTGATTGAAATGTTGAGGATTAACTGTAATGCTGTTGCTACTTAATCATTTAGGGATATCTAAAAATAGTTTTTAGATATCCCTAAATGATTAAGTAGCGAAAGCATTATGGATTATCCTCAATATTTCAATCAGTTTATCAACAATGCAAAATCACTACTCTCTATTCTATAAAATATGTAGATAATTTCATAGTTGATAGTTTAGTAAAAAAAAATATAACCTCTATAAAATCTAAGCAGTCTGAGCATTTAAAAAGCAGTTAATATGCACAAGGGACATTAAAGTAATATATTAAGGATAATGTCTTACTTTAATGTCCATTTAATATAGCAGATATAGACATCATATATCACTAGGGTAATAGCAACAGAAAATTGTTTAATTTCTTGGCTGCCAGGAAGGGATTTAAATTCAAAGTGGCAAAGCTTCTCATAGAATCATACAACACTAACTGAGCCTAAGGGGCTTGTATCTTCTGGTAATGACTCAATTTGTTAATTGCTGACATGATACAAGTCCCACTGGAGCTTTGAGCAGCTGCAGTATTTAAAATGCTAGTGCACTGAGAATAACTACCTATGCTTCACATGCACATGCAGAGAAAATTGTTAACACTAAAACAGTGATAACTTTTACTAGAAGTATTTTTGCCATTACATGTATATTGCAAATATGTTTCTATTCAAATATATAACTAATTTATGTGCATCTAAATTTTGACTGTAATTTCCCTTTAAATTAAAAATGCAGGTCAGTGTTTTCACATTATATTCTATGAAGCAAGTATACTTAGCACTACATTTTTTCTGAGCATATATTTCCTTGAGCAGCACACCAGTTTTCTCACTCAAGGCACTATCCTGATTCTCAGAGCTCCGGGCTCTAGTATGAGGAGTGTAATATACAGTGCTATATAAAATGAAGCATAGGAAACACATGTCCCTTCATACTATAAATATATGTTTTGCTATCAGTCACACTCTGTGTGAGGAGGTTTAGGGAATGTGGAACTTAGAATGCAACAGATACACAGAACAATGAAAGTCTTTTAAAAACTTTACTGATTGATAAGCAAAAGAAAATTGGTAGTTCAAATTGAAGATCACAGAAACAACAAGTTTGAGCATAGGCCCAATGCAGAACTCTAAAGTCTAATACAAAGTTCAGAATACTTAAGTAGGTTGTAGTAACAAAGTCCAATGGATACTGGTGCTTAAATTGTGCAGTAAGGGTGAGGCTGTCACAGAATACCTGGTAGATACAGCAGGCACAGCTAGTAAGAGGAAAGCAGACACAGGATTTTCAGCAGGCACAGGATACCCAGCAGATACTGTTGGGGAAACTGTCACAGAATACCAGATAGGTACAGTTTAAGGAACAAGGTAAGCATACACAGGTATCAGGCAAGTCTGCTTGACTTTCAGGAACCAGGTGAGCATATGGTACAAGGTAAGTATGCTTGGTCTCTGGAACAAGGTGAGTATACACAGGTATCATACAAATCTGCTTGACTTTCAGGAACCAGGTAAGCATATGCAGGTGTAAGGTATGCATGGTCTTTGGAACAAGGTAAGCATACACAGGTACCAGGTAAGTATGCTTTGGCTTTCAGGTACCAAAAGAGCATATACATGTACAAGGTAGGTATGTGTGGTCTCTGGAACAAGGTGAGCATACATATGTATCAGGTAAGTATGCTTTGGTTTTCAGGAACCAGGAACAAGGAAGGGTAGGCAATAACTCAGCCCAGAGTGATGAGCTGAGTAAGCTTTTATAGGAACTCCCACACCTGAGTGCTCCAAGGGGGAGTACTGGAAATTAGGACACGACCCCTTTACATTTCAGCAGCATGCTACCATGCGCACCTAGGGGAAGACACAGCAGCAGCTTCAGGAGTTTGTCCTCGATGTCCCACACCTGAGTCCTCCAGGTGAGAGTTCCGGTAATTAGGACATAGCCTCTTTTAAATTTCAGCAGCATGTGGCTGTGCACGCCTAGGGTAAAACACCTCAGCTGTTGCAGGAGTTGGGTCTCAGCGTCCCTCCAAGTAGGATGCCGAGACTGGCGATCCAGACAGGGAGCAAAGCTCCCTGAGGTAGGATCCAGACACTCTTAAAGCTGATAGGCTGTTAGGAAGAGTATCTGATAAACCTGTTGTAACACTCACGTGTCCAACTCTAGGGGGCGCTGGGATGGCACACACTGCTTAAAATATACACATCAGCACATACAGTATATAATATGCACATTCACATCTGAATAGCTAATTTGGTGCTAATGAGAACAAATACCAAATGGTGCTAATGGTCACAGTGTACAAGAGTCTTATCTTATCAGAGTCATTGGTGAATGACACAGTGATAGTAAAGGAAATCTCGATGTGGTCTTCTATAATTGTATCAAGCTCCAAAAATGAAAGTAAGTGTCTGTAGTCACGGCAGCTCCTCTCCCAAAACAAGCAAGGGAACAATATCTGTGGATGATCGCAAAATAAGAGGGCGCCTCCTAGTATAATACTGTGAGTGTAGCCAATATTCTTGACTAGAAAAGGAAATATACTCACAAGATAGGCAGCACCAATGTGCTAATTGTCACAGGCTGAGATCTCTCAGTTTCGAGGCGAACTGATCCTCCAGGGGATGAAGGGGCTCGGGGTGCCCAGAGTCTGTATCTCTGTAGATAATAAACACAAAACACCAGGACGCCTCCTAGTATAATACTGCGAGTGACACCAATAATAACAGAACTAGGATAGAAAATATACTCACAAAATGAGCAGCACCAATGTGCTAAATGACACAGGCTGGAACCTCACAGGTTCCCAGCTAACTGATCCTCAGGAGGATGTAGGGGCTCAGGGGTGCCCAAAGGTAGGCCCAAAAAAGGGGGTCAAGTTTCATATAGAATTTTATTAAAACAAAAATGATAAAACCAATGGGCATGTACATTGCCCAAAGTGTTAAAAACAAGTTTAAACAACAGATTGCAATGTGTTTCTCAGCTGTGCTAGCTGTTTCATTAGGCAACTGTTAAACTAATGGAAGCTCTGGCTTTTATATCTCTCCTACCGGTACCCTAATTGGAGCCTCCCCCTCCCTAATTGCTCAGGTGCAGTTGTCATTATAACAATTCTCATGTGATTTTCTATCTGTCATATATCTATACCTCAGTTAAAAATATAATATTCATATTATTGTGTCATATCTTTATACACTAGTTGGTACACTTAGTGTTAAGGCTAACTTATCTGAACTTTGTGTTAATTCTTAATAAAACAAAGCAAAAAGAACAATCATAGTACTGCACAACTTAATCACATCAAGTTAGGAAGTAAAATCAAACAAACTTACCAAATACGAACATTTCAGAGATGCTATAATGTTGCTATCAATGATAAACATCAGATAAATAATTATTGCTGTATCTCTAACATTCGCCCCTCTTTTAAACCAGTATCAACGTTAAAAAATAGAATGTTTTGTCACTTGACGCTGGAATACGTATTATACGTTTATAAGCGAATCTTACCTTTTTAGTTTTGAATATAGATTTACCATTCTCGACTTGAATAGTGATGCCCCTTACGTGTTCAAAAATGATCATTAAAACTTTAGATAGGTAAGCGCCCCTTCTATTTTTTACCCTCTTTGATACGGCTGTATATACAACCTGTAGTTGAAATGGTGGTGTGCGAACAATGTTATTCCTTTAATGATTGGTTGATATCTCTCAAAAGGGGGAGTGATCTTGGTGTGTTTTGTATAGAACAAAGTGTAGATAACATATAAAGGATAAGAATAAAATATAACTATTTCTCGCTACACTCCGTTACTAGTAGGTGAATGGCAGGGGTCTGATGAGGCATGTTAAGAGACACGTTAACTTATTGGTTGTCAGCGTGATACTAGAAAAGCACATTTGTGGAAGTGTATGCGTGTATGTATTCACTAATATCTAGCATTACATCACTCCATTCTTATAACTATTACCGTGATGATGACGACAAGTAATAATAAATGAATAAATAATAAAAGGTCACTTTTACTACTTAATACCCCTAACACAGGAGGAGCGAACATAGAATCTAACATAACCAATAATAATGACATTAAAGAGCTTTTTAACAAACTAGAAGATCTTACCAAAACTGAACACCACCATTGGTGGAATCTAGATTCTCTAAAGAAATACAATACCAGTAAACAGATTCCAAGAGGCCTCCACATTTTTAAAAACTGTTCATTCAAAAATGATGAGAATCTAACCACAAAATGATTAGAAATACTCAATGAATGTTCCTTTAAACTAATATATCTACTAATAGAACATAGACAGAAACTTTTAGACGGATTAGGCATTTCAATAGAAAAAGTAAAAAAAAGAACTAGAACCTCATATTAATTACTCTGAATATAAAAAATGAAATGTTTCCACTTTGAAGATCACAGATGATTATCAAAGTGAAATCATTAATAGAAAAAATAAAAAGAGATTAAGAGATGAGGAAGACTATTCAAAAGAGGAAGTTTATACCTACAATAGGAAAACACGAACACCCATCCAACCCCAATCTGAATGGACATTGGTTACCAATAAAACAAGAAATAATAGACAATATAATCATTATCGGTCAAACAATCAATACTCCCACAAAAGTGGACCTCAACATTACAAAGAATCCTTTCATCCTAATAGACAAACAACTGGTAATAAATCTCACTACCAAAACAAACAGGATGGATATCAGACAAGCACAAATCAATACAACAATAGACAGCCGACATCGCATCACAGATCACAAGATACATACCAGTATGAAAGTAGATCTGTGGACTTTGGTCATCGATCAGAAAATCACAATCATAATTTATACTATCAAAACCATACTCCTTCTAATAAGAGCAATACACAGGGAGATATCCTCCTCCCTCAGTCAACACCCAGAATAGATATCAAGTTCTATATCTCCAGGAGAGAGACCAAAGAGATAATAGACCTTTTACTATGCCTGATTCTAGAGAACCCCTTCCACTTCATCATCCAATGTATTTTTAGAGAGACCCTCGGAGAATCAGATTCTTCCAGAAAAGCCTCTTTTGAATTTAGCGCCACACCATCTACATCAAAGGGCCAATCAAGGTATAAAAAGACCGTACGGACAAGGGGCAGAAGGGTGAGAGGAGACACCTCAAAAAAAGAGAGATTGGAGAAGTTAGCAAATGGGGTATTTAACCTTTCAAGCCACAGGTTGACCAATGATGAAATTCAAGTGTTGGGCAAAGGCTTATCTTTTTTTTTTTTTATTTTATTTATAACCAACAAGTGACACAGTGATAAGTTACATTACAAATCCAAGACACCACGCAGGGTGCGATAAAGTAGCATAGACATAAGCCATTGGATGTAGTAGAATACAATGTTCACGGATGTATTTAGGTCTGCAAAGAACTTGTATGAATTAGGGAATGATCTCACAGAAGTACTCACTTGTACCACAATGTTGGGATTTTGTTTTTATATAAACTAACACAACCAAACTAAACATCTATAAACTAACAAAAACAAAAACAAAACAAACAAAAAAAACAAATATAACTGAGAACTAATACACTCTCCCATTGGAACATGTGTCGCCCTGCAAAATAAACCTGGACTTCTACATTAATTAAGACTGATCAATTTACAACAATGTATCAACGCTTTGGGAGTAAGAAATAGCATCAGTGTCAGTAAGCCTTACAAAGTGGGGTCTGAATTAAGTTGACATTTTTTTTTTGGTGTGGAAAGTCGTTGTAAAAGAATACTCATATGGGGATTAAATTTTAAGTAGGAAGGTTTATGTTTAAAGGAATAGGGGCCTTTAAGAGAAATATAACAAATAAGAAATTAAGCACGACTTTTAGAGATCTCTCCGCTTGAAACTCTCCTCTGTGCAAGGACTAAAAGGCTGGATCGATCAGTGTTAAATATTTTATCAAATAGTTACTTGTAAAGGTACAGAAATTATGCAAGGTAGAACCTGTAGTATAGATATGCCTGGATCTGTGATGGGGCAGCAGGGGATTAATTTACAAGTCCCATTATCAGTGATGGAGAGGATGCTGCATTGAGGATAAACCCCCGAGTGCCAAGTGGCAAGTTGTCAAATGTAGCGAATATATCAAAAGGGGGCGCTCAACTTACATAGGTATGATTAGTATATGCAGGGTATTTCAATTTAATAAACTAACAAGATTAAACTAAACCTCTTTAAGCAAAGACGAAATAAAACAAAAACAATAAAAAACTTTGCAGAATACTACAATATGCTATCATGTTAATATAAAGGGGTAAAAATATATTACATCTTAAAATGAGGAGGCTGGTACATATAGTGGTAAACTATTTCAGTAGCTACTTCTAGGTGTTTTCAAAACTGTTCGTAAAGTAGGTCAAGATGCTCAAATGAGTAGTCAGGCATTGCTCAGTTTACTACATGAGCCAGGATATTCGCCGCTAAGCTTGGAAGACGATTTATGATATTAAACAATTAGCCTGCATCAGCAATGTAATATAATAAGGGAGATAAGCTTGATGTAGGTCGTGTTATCAATGCCTGGTTGTTGAGGATAGATGATGCACTTGTGTTGCCTTTATGTGAGGATAGACAAAACTGAAAATATGGCGGAGTCAAGAGACACTTAATTTATACGTAGTGAGATAATATATTATGAGGCATGGTGGGGAAAACACTGTATTATAGTGTGAGTATACACCGGGACATGACAAATATAGAAATCTTAAGTGGCAATTTAGTTTTCAGTCCATTGCAGGGTATTTATCTATAGGTGTTAGACATAGACATCTGGTACTAATCTCGCCTCTGCATCCATTGTATACTACAGGGAGTGCAGATTTATTAGGCAAATTAGTATTTTGACCACATCATCCTCTTTATGCATGTTGTCTTACTCCAAGCTGTATAGGCTCGAAAGCCTACTACCAATTAAGCATAGTAGGTGATGTGCATCTCTGTAATGAGAAGGGGTGTGGTCTAATGACATCAACACCCTATATCAGGTGTGCATAATTATTAGGCAACTTCCTTTCCTTTGGCAAAATGGGTCAAAAGAAGGACTTGACAGGTTCAGAAAAGTAAAAAATAGTGAGATATCTTGCAGAGGGATGCAGCACTCTTAAAATTGCAAAGCTTCTGAAGCGTGATCATCGAACAATCAAGCGTTTCATTCAAAATAGTCAACAGGGTCGCAAGAAGCGTGTGGAAAAACCAAGGCGCAAAATAACTGCCCATGAACTGAGAAAAGTCAAGCGTGCAGCTGCCAAGATGCCACTTGCCACCAGTTTGGCCATATTTCAGAGCTGCAACATCACTGGAGTGCCCAAAAGCACAAGGTGTGCAATACTCAGAGACATGGCCAAGGTAAGAAAGGCTGAAAGACGACCACCACTGAACAAGACACACAAGCTGAAACGTCAAGACTGGGCCAAGAAATATCTCAAGACTGATTTTTCTAAGGTTTTATGGACTGATGAAATGAGAGTGAGTCTTGATGGGCCAGATGGATGGGCCCGTGGCTGGATTGGTAAAGGGCAGAGAGCTCCAGTCCGACTCAGACGCCAGCAAGGTGGAGGTGGAGTACTGGTTTGGGCTGGTATCATCAAAGATGAGCTTGTGGGGCCTTTTCGGGTTGAGGATGGAGTCAAGCTCAACTCCCAGTCCTACTGCCAGTTTCTGGAAGACACCTTCTTCAAGCAGTTGTACAGGAAGAAGTCTGCATCCTTCAAGAAAAACATGATTTTCATGCAGGACAATGCTCCATCACACGCGTCCAAGTACTCCACAGCGTGGCTGGCAAGAAAGGGTATAAAAGAAGAAAATCTAATGACATGGCCTCCTTGTTCAACTGATCTGAACCCCATTGAGAACCTGTGGTCCATCATCAAATGTGAGATTTACAAGGAGGGAAAACAGTACACCTCTCTGAACAGTGTCTGGGAGGCTGTGGTTGCTGCTGCATGCAATGTTGATGGTGAACAGATCAAAACACTGACAGAATCCATGGATGGCAGGCTTTTGAGTGTCCTTGCAAAGAAAGGTGGCTATATTGGTGACTGATTTGTTTTTGTTTTGTTTTTGAATGTCAGAAATGTATATTTGTGAATGTTGAGATATTATATTGGTTTCACTGGTAAAAATAAATAATTGAAATGGGTATATATTTGTTTTTTGTTAAGTTGCCTAATAATTATGCACAGTAATAGTCACCTGCACACACAGATATCCCCCTAAAATAGCTATAACTAAAAACAAACTAAAAACTACTTCCAAAACTATTCAGCTTTGATATTAATTAGTTTTTTGGTTTCATTGAGAACATGGTTGTTGTTCAATAATAAAATTAATCCTCAAAAATACAACTTGCCTAATAATTCTGCACTCCCTGTATAGTATAATGAAATATTATAGTGGGTAGAGCTTGCTTAATATTCTAAACATGTAAAAGGCTCTAAACAGATAGAATGCATATTACCCGCAAGCCTTAGGCACAAAGAAGCAATCAGGCATACCAAGAAATATAAACATGAAGATAATTAGTAAAATACCATTTTGTTATGGATATGTTAGAGTTTTAGAACGGTTAAGAGACCTGAACCAATTTGTATGATTGCCTGTGAGCTCTTAAACCTTTTCCAAACCGGAAACAAAGTGATATTTAATACACAAGAAAAGCCAATAGGGCTCTTCCAAAGCAGGGAATAAAGCGGTAGTTAATAAACAAGAAAAGCCAACAGGGCTAAAACTGAGAGTGAACAGTCTCCCTCATCTCATCGCAGCAGTGGTTGTTCCTTCGATCCCTCTTTGTGTCTCAGATGCGCCTCAGGAGTCATGCAGGCATGATTACAGAAGGATTCTGTGGGGAGGCGGCACCATTTTGGACACGCATGCGGGAGATCCACGACCTGAGTTTTGGCCAGTAAGATTTGCAGGGTAGATTCCAGCTTGTTTAATGCAGGTAGAAGCCATCCCTGTATGGCAGCTAAAATGTCTTTATTTTGAGAATCTGTTGCGGCAGGGTAGATTCCCATGCTTGTTCCCTTTCTTTCCACTGTGTTGTATACAATGCGTATCACAGCTTTCTCCGCTTCAATACTTTCCCGTCGTTCCGGGGGCCAAGAGTTGTAATGCTTGATCCTTATAAATGCCCGAACAGCTGAAACTGTTAAGGGCTAGCAGGATGGCGGAGATTTAATCTTAGAATAGGAAGAAATAACTTGGTCTCAAGCAGAGCAGTTCTTGCTTGCGACCATCTTGCTTAGCCTCCCACTGGAAGTCGGGCAAAGGCTTATCTTATTGCCCGTCTAACAGTCATAACATCTTTGATCTATTTGTGGATATTGACAAGTTCACTCACAAATTATCTCTCCTATATTAACTGATCTAAAGAACAAAAAGAGCACGGGTATGTTATATCATAATGATGTTGACATGGTTATTGAAGATCTGTATGAAGGGTATATGCATACAGACCTCTGTCCCCAATCCCAATTTATGCCACCTAGAGAAGAAGGGTCTTACATCGACCTGTTCCAAAGTTTAGTTCTGGAAGATTTAGCAAGTATTCCCAAACATATTTTGTTAAAATCCAATTTATAGCCAAATGAAAGATTAGCTTTAAAACAACTAGCTCAAAATGACTCCATTGTGATCCGCCAAGCGGATAAGGGGGGGGGGGGAGTATTGTTATTCAAGATTACCATGACTATGTCACAGAAGCTAATAAGATACTTATGGACACAGAGTACTATAGATGTCTATCTGGTGATCCAACTGATATCTTTAGAAATAAATTATTGAAATTAATAGAAGATGGCTATAAGGAGGGCATTTTGACCTTAAAGGAAAAACAATATCTTACACCTTTTAAACCTGATGTACCATTTTATTATCATTTGCCCAAAATCCATAAAAACAATAAGATACCACCAGGTAGACCCATAATAGCTGGAATAAACAGTATTACAGATAAATTATCAGCCTATTTAGACCATCATCTACAGTTACCATCATTTATTAAAGATACCACAGATCTTTTAAACAAGTTAGCTAACATTAAAAAAAAAAGATGGATATATCTGGATGTGATGTTTGTACTCCAATATTTCTCACCAGATAGGAATAGATTGTATCAAAAAATATTTAGAAGATGATATATATATATGCCCGCCAGTCAGAAGGAATACATATTAAAACTTATTCTTTTTATTCTTCAACATAACTATTTCAAATACCAAGATCAGTATTTTTTACAAGTCAAGGGTACCACCATGGGGACCAGGTTTTCCCCCAGTTTTGCTAATTTAGTGATGGGTTAAAGAGACCTATATTTACAATCAAGACTGGGGGCTGAACCTGGTCTTCTATGGCAGGTACATTGATGATCTCATTTTTATATGAAATGGGTCAATGGAGACAGCTAGAGAGTTTGTTCGGTACCTTAATGATAGTATATTTGTATTGTCTTTCACCAGTAATATACAAAAAGATTCAGTTGAATATTTGGATCTAATTTTATCATGGGACTCCAACAATTCAATTTTTTCCAACACATACTTTAAAACAGTAGACAGCAATAATTTTCTGAACTACAACAGTAAACATCTTATAAGTTGGAAAAAGAACATACCATATAGTCAATTCCTTAGAATTAAAAGAAATTGTTCCACTTTGAAATCTTATGACCAACAGGCAGTTATTTTGAAAGAGAGGTTTTGGGACAAGAGGAACCCCAAAAAAATCATAGAAGAGGGCTACCTTAGAGCAAGGGCCTTAAATAGGGAACAAATTATTAATACAACACACACAAAGCTCAAAAGAAACAAACGACAAGTGAACAACAAAGTATGTCTTTTATTACCAATTTTAATTCTAATCCTAAAATAATAAAAAAAAATCATTAACAAACATTGGAATCTTTTACAAAAAGACCCTATCCTCAAAAAAATCATTGAGGAAAAACCTACAATCACATTTAAAAGGGCTCCCACGCTGAAACAAAAATTAGCACCTAGCAATATAGTTATGAATAAGAAACTTAACTTAGGAAGATTAATCAAGAGAAACAACTAATTACAAATGGTTCTTTCAGGTGTAATACAAAAAGGTGCAATATGTATAAATAAATATCTCATGGAGCAAAGGAGGTAACCTCTTTCACCACAGGTTGTACGTACCCCATTCGAGGGACGTTAGATTGTAGTTCCACACATGTTATATAGGTACTAACATGTAAATGTGGGATTCAATACCTAGGGCGCACTATTAGAAAGATCAGAAGGAGGTAGGGAGAGCACTATAGGAATATTGCTAAAAATAACAACAAACTTACGGCTAGATTCCGAGTTTTGCGTTAGCCTTAAAAAGCAGCGTTGGCCGGTCCCAATGCTGCTTTTTAACGCCCGCTGGTATTACGAGTCTTGCAGGTACAGGTGTACCGCTCCCTTTCTTGGCCAGACTCGGAAATACCGCAAATCCACTTACATCAAGCGCCGGTATTACGAGTCTGACAAAAAGTGAGTGGTAGACCCTCTCCTGTCAAGACTGGTACCACATTTTAAAGTCAGTAGTTAAGAGTTTTACACTACAACACCATAGCAGAAAAACTCTTAACGAAAGTGCTAAAAAGTACACTAACACCCATAAACTACACCCACATACCCCTAATCTAACCCAAACCCCCCTTAAATAAACCTAACACTAAGCCCCTGAAGATCTCCCTACCTTGTCTTCACCACACCGGGTCCCGATCTGTCCAGAAGAGCCTCCGAAATCTTCATCCAAGCCCAAGCGGGGGCTGAAGAGTGACGTCCATCCTCCGGCTGAAGTCTTGATCCAACCGGCAAATGAAGAAGTCCATCTTCGGGAAGAAATCTTCATCCTATCCGGGCAGAAGAGGACATCCGGACCGGCAAACATCTTCATCCAAGCCGCATCCAACCGATTCCATCAGCCAATCAGAATTTTCCTACCTTAATTCCGATTGGCTGATAGAATCCTATCAGCCAATCGGAATTCGAGGGACGCCATCTTGGATGACGTCCCTTAAAGGAACCTTCATTCTTCAGTTGGACGTCGAACGAAGAGGATGGATCCGCGCCGGAGGACTTCAAGATCAGCCGCTCGTCATCGGATGGAACAACATAGAAGATGCGGCTTGGATGAAGATGTTTGCCGGTCCGGATGTCCTCTTCTGCCCGGATAGGATGAAGATTTCTTCCCGAAGATGGACTTCTTCATTTGCCGGTTGGATCAAGACTTCAGCCGGAGGATGGACGTCACTCTTCAGCCTCCGCTTGGGCTTGGATGAAGATTTCGGAGGCTCTTCTGGACAGATCGGGACCCGGTGTGGTGAAGACAAGGTAGGGAGATCTTCAGGGGCTTAGTGTTAGGTTTATTTAAGGGGGGTTTGGGTTAGATTAGGGGTATGTGGGTGGTGAGTTGTAATGTTGTGGGGGGTATTGTATGTTTTTTTTTTACAGGCAAAAGATCTGAATTCTTTGGGGCATGCCCCGCAAAGGGCCCTTTTCAGGGCTGGTAAGGTAAAAGAGCTTTTCTATTTTAATTTTAGAATAGGGTAGGGCATTTTTTATTTTGGGGGTCTTTGTTGTTTTATTAGGGGGCTTAGAGTAGGTGTAATTAGTTTAAAATTGTTGTAATATTTTTCTAATGTTTGTAAATATTTTTTTATTTTTTGTAACTTAGATCTTTTTTATTTTTTGTACTTTAGTTAGTTTATTTAATTGTATTTATTTGTAGGTATTGTATTTAATTAATTTATTGATAGTGTAGTGTTAGGTTTAATTGTAACTTAGGTTAGGATTTATTTTAAAGGTAATTTTGTAATTATTTTAACTAGGTAGCTATTAAATAGTTATTAACTATTTAATAGCTATTGTACCTGGTTAAAATAATTACAAAATTGCCTGTAAAATAAATATTAATCCTAAAATAGCTACAATATAATTATAATTTATATTGTAGCTATGTTAGGGTTTATTTTACAGGTAAGTATTTTGCTTTAAATAGGAATAATTTATTTAATAAGAGTTAATTTATTTCGTTAGAATAAAATTATATTTAATTTAGGGGGGTGTTAGTGTTAGGGTTAGACTTAGCTTTAGGGGTTAATACATTTATTAGAGTAGCGGCGAGCTCCGGTCGGCAAATTAGGGGTTAATAAGTGTAGGTAGGTGGAGGCGACGTTGGGGGCGGAAGATTAGGGGTTAATAAATATAATATAGGGGTCGGCGGTGTTAGGGGCAGCAGATTAGGTGTACATAGGTATAATGTAGGTTGTGGCGGTGTACGGAGCGGCAGATTAGGGGTTAATAATAATATGCAGGGGTCAGCGATAGCGGGGGCGGCAGATTAGGGGTTAATAAGTGTAAGGCTAGGGGTGTTTAGACTCGGGGTTCATGTTAGGGTGTTAGGTGCAGACATAGGAAGTGTTTCCCCATAGGAAACAATGGGGCTGCGTTAGGAGCTGAACGCTGCTTTTTTGCAGGTGTTTGTTTTTTTTTAAGCTCAAACGGCCCCATTGTTTTCTATGGGGGAATCGTGCACGAGCACGTTTTTGAAGCTGGCCGCGTCCGTAAGCACCGCTGGTATCGAGAGTTGAAGTGGCGGTAAATATGCTATACGCTCCCTTTTTTGGAGCCTAACACAGCCATTCTGTGAACTCTAAATACCAGCGGTATTTAAAAGGTGTGGGAGAAAAAAAGCACGCGTAGCTAACGCACCCCTTTGGCCGCAGAACTCTAAATCTAGCCGATAGGGTTTATTTTATAGATAAGTATTTAGTTTTAAATAGGAATAATTTAGTTAATGATAGTAATTTTATTTAGATTTATTAAAATTATATTTCAGTTAGGGGGGGTTAGGGTTAGGGTTTAGGGGTTAATATGTTTATTATAGTGGCGGCGACGTTGTGGGCGGCAGATTAGGGGTTAATAAATGTAGTTAGGTTGCGGAGACATTGGGGTCGGCAGATTAGGGGTTAATATATATATAATGTAGGGTTCGGCGATGTTAGGGGCGGCAGATTAGGGGTTCATAACTATAATGTAGGTGTTGGCGATGTCAGGGGCTGCAGATTAGGGGTTAATAAGAGTAAGATTAGGGGTGTTTAGACTTGGGGTTCATGTTAGGGTGTTAGGTGTAGACATAAAAAGTATTTCCCCATAGGAATCAATGGGGCTGCGTAAGGAGCTTTACGCTGCTTTTTTGCAGGAGTTAGGTTTTTTTTTCAGCCGGCTCTCCCCCATTGATTACTATGGGGAAATCGTGCACGAGCACGTTTAGCCAGCTCACCACTACTGTAAGCAGCGCTGGTATTGAGGTTGAGATGAGGAGCTAAATTTTGCTCTTCGCTCACTTTTTTGCGGTTAACGCCGGGTTTGTAAAAACCCGTAATACCAGCGTTGTCTGCAAGTGAGCGGTGAGCATAAACTGCTTGTTAGCACCGCACCCCTGTTAACGCAAAACTCGTAATCTAGGTGAGTGTGTGTCTAGGCACCATAATATATGTCACCCGAAAGCACCATGCCAATTTCGTATAACCCCTCTGGAAAGTATTCCACCTCTAAAAGGGGAAAATAGATATACAAGACTCAGTCAAAGAGAGACATACTGGATATTTAAATTTGGGAATCTTTTTCCAAATAGTTTGAATGAAAATCATGAGATGGCAGCTTTCTAATGAGCAATATTCACCTGAAGAACATATAGGCTCATTGAGAGTCCCCCACAGTAAGGTCATCTGATATATACTATTATATATTCTCTTTACATGGATGTTTTGGTTTGTAAGATTTATAATCCCCCCATCTTTTGAACGCAGTATCAACATTCAATATACCATCACATATTCATAATATATTGTGAGATCAAGGCTTCCCTATATCTCAGACTGCTTGGCTAAATTTTAGATGATTACACAAAACATGTATGATCCAAGAGGGGTCTTACCCACATGGTAGATGGTAGATGTCCCTGATGGTAGATGCCCTAACATTTAATCATAATCTTCCACCATGGGACATTTTTATTGTGTATACACACTGAATATTCCAAGATTAACGTATAGAGCTTTCATAACATATGATACTTATATAGTACACACTAGTGACACCTACACAGTGCCTATATTTTATAATATTAACACATAGAGCTTTTATTGCACAAAAAAATAAAAATAATATCCAGATTCTTTGAATCAATAGAATGCCACATTATTAGAATATGATTTCACTATCGCATACATGTAATGCCCATGTCTCATGTTATACTCATATCATCCTTTTGGTTCCTTTTACTTATACACATCCTCATCATCTGTAACACATATTCATTTATATAGACAGTCCACCGACCACCTTATTAGATTTATACCTCTTAATTCACTAGTCATGTCACTCCCTATATTAAATTCCATCATAGCTCCCTTCCCGTATATATACACTTTGTACCACATTAACTTAATTTCACTATCTCCCGCTGTCAACACAACACCTTATTAGATTTAATGATATTATTATATTCCCCCACATTTTCACACTCTGCACTATTATGGTGTATATGTTAAGTAAGTAATACGTAGAAATAGGTACACGAGCATAGTCAGTCTTCTAGCCAAACCCGCACATATCAATATTAAAAGGAATCACAATATTATTCCAAATCCCATTTATTAACACATTTTGGCCTCTATTTACCAAAGTCTGGTGGACCTGATCCGGCAGTGCGGATCAGGTCCGCCAGACTTCGCTGAATACGGAGAGAAATACGCTCTCCGTATTCAGCATTGCACCAGCAGCTCACAAGAGCTGCTGGTGCAACGCCGCCCCCTGCAGACTCGCGGCCAATCAGCCGCCAGCAGGGGGTGGCAATCAACCTGATCGTACTCGATCGGGTTGAATTCCGGTGATGTCTGTCCGCCTGCTCAGAGCAAGCGGACAGGTTATGGAGCAGCGGTCTTTGTGATCGCTGCTTCATAACTGCCTGCAGGCTCGCCAGAAACACGGGGCATCAAGCTCCATTTGGAGCTTGATAGATAGGCCCCTTTGACTCCCCTATTATCCATGTCGATAAAACTTGTCCCCTGCCATGTCAATTAATATTGCTATTTTTTTCACACACAGTTTATTAAACACAAACACATTATAAGCTGTTTAGATCGTTTAGCGTGCACTACCAGGGTAAACCACTCCCTTCCCAGCATACTCCCCTTTTCCATCTCACAGACCATCATGAGAATACACACATAATATATACGTAGTTCCATGTTCGTCCAGATCGCACTTACCCCCATTACATATAAGAGAATATATGGTAGAGAATATAATTTATTCCAAACCATTATATTATATATGTTATTAGTTGTATTATATGCATATATATAATCTATTTTGTGTCATTGGTCTAAAAATCAATCATATTGATTGGCCCATTTAGCCAAACCCCTCATAACAGGATTCTGTTTTATCAAGAGCCATTACTTGTCGTCATCATCACGGTAATAGTTATAAGAATGGAGTGATGTAATGCTAGATATTAGTGAATACATACACGTATACACTTCCACAAATGTGCTTTTTAAGTATCGCGCTGACAACCAATAAGTTAACGTGTCTCTTAACATGCCTCATTACAACCTTAGCGTGTCATATCCTATTGATTTTTGCACTATGTTGGCACCTTCTTCTGTCTCACTTAACATGCCTCATTACCCCCTGCCATTCATCTACTAGTAACGGAGTGTAGCGAGAAATAGTTATATTTTATTCTTATCCTTTATATATTATCTACACTTTGTTCTATACAAAACACTTAGGCACACCCAAGATCACTCCCTCTTTTGAGAAATATCAACCAATCATTAAGGGAATAACATACAAGCCTCTCATCGTTCAGAGCCAAACATCACCATTTCAAATACAGGTTGTATATACAGCCATATCAAAGGGGGTAAAAAATAGAAGCGGCGATTACCGTTCTAAAGTTTTAATGATAATCTCTGGACACATAAGATGCATCACTATGCAGGTCGAGAATGGTACATCTATATTTAAAACTAAAAAGGTAAGATCCGCTTATAAACGTATAATACGTATTCCAGCAACAAGTGACAACACATTCTATTTTTTAACGTTGATACTGACTCAAAAGAGGGGCGAATGTTAGAGGTACAGCAATAATTATTCATCTGATGTTTTTCATTGATAGCAACATTATAGCATCTCTGAAATGTTCATATTTGGTAAGTTTGTTTGATTTTTGTTACTAACTTGGTGTGATTATGTTGTGCAGCAATATGGTTGTTATCTATCAAATTCTGTGCTTTAAAGGTACAGCTAGCCAACTTAGGGTTGTTCTTTTTGCTTTGTTTTATTAAGGATGAACACAAAGCTCACATAAGTTAGCCTTAACACTAAGTGTACCAACTAGTGTATTAAGATATGACACAATAATATGAATATTGTATTTTTAACTGAGGTATAGATATATGACAGATAGAAAATCACATGAGAATTGTTATAATGACAACTGCACCTGAGCAATTAGGGAGGGGGAGGCTCCAATTAGGGTACTGGTAGGAGAGATATAAAAGCCAGAGCTTCCATTAGTTTAACAGTTGCCTAATGAAACAGCTAGCACAGCTGAGAAACGCGTTGCAATCTGTTGTTTAAACTTGTTTTTAACACTTTGGGGAATGTACATGCCCATTGGTTTTATAATTTTTGTTTTTATAAAATTCTAAATGCACTATATGGAAGCTTGACCCCCTTTTTTGGACCTTGCTTTGGGCACCCCTGAGCCCCTACATCCTCCTGAGGATCAGTTAGCTGGGAACCTGTGAGGTTCCAGCCTGTGTCATTTAGCACATTGGTGCTGCTCATTTTGTAAGTATATTTTCTATCCTAGTTCTGTTATTATTGGTGTCACTCGCAGTATTATACTAGGAGGCGCCCTGGTGTTTTGTGTTATCTACAGATATACAGACTCTGGGCACCCCGAGCCCCTACATCCCCTGGAGGATCAGCTTGTTGGGAAACTGAGAGATCTTAGCCTGTGCCAATTAGCACATTGGTGCTGCCTATTTTGTGAGTATATTTATTTTTCTAATCAAGAATATTGGCTACACCTGCAGTATTATACTAGGAGGCGTCCTCTTGTTTTGTGATCATCTACAGATATTGTTAGGAAGAGTAGACAGCTCTGTGCATAAGCTGATGATAAGTAGTATACAATACCAATTCACAGCTTGACTGATTCCTTACTTGAAGGGTGTTCTAGGATAGCTTTGTGCTCAATGAAGGAGAGGAGAAGGATGGTGTTATTATTTGATTAGAGGACGTTATATGCACTACTCAAGGTCTGCAGCCTGAGGTGCTACCTTTGTTCCCTTACTCTTTAACTGTCTAGCACTCCTTGCTGCAGAAACTCAGTGACAAATGCAATTATTTGTTGAACATCATGTGCAGTTATTGTATATTTAATCATCTCCCTATTTTTCTTTATGTGAAAAATAATCCAAATTCTGGGTGGGGAGGCATTTGTCCCCTTTTCCTTTCACTCCCTCTTCCTGTGGGTACCCATGCTTTTGGGAGATTCATTAATCTATTTTAATTTTTAAGCTTTCACTATCTATCTGGATGCAATGGGGCCTATCTATCAAGCTCCGAACGGAGCTTGATGCCCCGTGTTTCTGGCGAGCCTGCAGGCTCGCCAGAAACAGCAGTTATGAAGCAGCGGTCACAAAGACCGCTGCTCCATAACCTGTCCGCCTGCTCTGAGCAGGCGACAGGAATCGCAACAATTCAACCCGATCAAGTACGATCGGGTTGATTGACACCCCTGCTGGTGGCCCATTGGCCCCAAGTCTGCAGGGGGCGGCGTTGCACCAGCAGCTCTTGTGAGCTGCTGGTGTAATGTTAAATGCGGAGAGCGTATTTCTCTCCGCATTTAGCGAGGTCTTGCGGACCTGATCCGCACTGTCGGATCAGGTCCGCAAGACCTTTCAGAAATAGGGGCCAATGTCTGATCAATAGATTATATAGATAGCTTCCTGTTCTTTATCTGTTTCCTTTTCACTATCAGCTATTTTTTGAGTAACATATGTTATCATGCAGATGTTGCTATGTTTTGCTACTGGAAATACATTTTATTTAAGTTTTTATTATAACAATTGTAATATTTGTATATCCTTAAATAATGTATACTCCATTAACTTTGAGTGTCAATGATAATTGATTTTAAGCAATAAAATGCTTTTAAAATATACTTTAGTATGACTATTTTACAGATGCATTACTATGGCATGCATGTATTCAGATATTTAGTATAATTAAAGGGACAGTTTAAAAATATAGATAATCCCTTTATTATCCATTCCCTAGTTTTGCATAACCAACAGTTATATTAATATATATTTGTTTTACCTTTGTGATTACCTTGTATTTAAGCCTCTACAGACTGCCCCCTTATTTCAGTTCTTTTGACAGACTTGCAGTGCTGTCTCATAAATAACTCAATGGAAGTGAGCACAACAATATCTATATGGCACACATGAACTAGTGCTGTATAACTGTGAAAAACTTTCAAAATGCACTGAGATAAGAGGCGGCCTTCAAGGGCTTAGAAATTAGTTTATGAGTCTACCTAGGTTTAGCTTTCAACAAAGAATACCAAAAGAACAAAGCAAATTTATTGATAAAAGTAAATTTTAAAGTTATTAAAAATTACGTGCCTTATTTGAATCATAAAAGTTCAATTTTGAATAGACTATCTCTTTAACAACATCACTACAACAGTACATTTAATAACATCACAATAGAAGCAAACATTTATTTTTTGTTTACAAACAGTACAATTGTTTCACATACATTCTGATTGTCTGAGTTACAAAGGACAGGAGTTTTAGAGACCTACTTATCAAGCCGTCAACTGTGCTGCATTTGACGGCACCAATACACTCGCCTGACATCGCCGCCATGGACCTGAATACGCTCTCCATATTTAACAAAAAAGCTGTCAAAAAGCTGCGCACCAAGTACGGTGCGATGAGCAGCGTACTGTTGTTAACTAACAGTCATCGATCTCGCTGCTATTCAGCTTTTTCACAGCTTTATTTGTATACTGTCACTAAACACCGCCACTATACTAAACTGTTTAACCCCTATCCCGCCGCTCCCGGACCCCGCCACCACCTACATTATGTTCTTAACCCCTAATCTGCCGCCACCCACAATGCCGCGATCTACATTATGTTATTAACCCCTAATCTGCCAGTCCCGACACCTCCGCCACCTACATTATGTTATTAACCCCTATCCCGCCTCTCCCGGAGCCCACAGCAACTAAATAAATGTATTAACCCCTAAACCCCTGGCCTCCCACATCACTACCACTTACTAAACCTATTAACCCCTAAACCGCCAGCCCCTAAACCTAAGAACCCGCTAACTTTATATTAAATATTAACTCATCCCTATCTTATAATAAATTTAAACTTACCTTTAGATTTAAATTAAACTATATTAAACTAATAATTAATCTACCCTAACTATTATACTAAAATTACATTAATCTCTATTAAACTACTAATTAATCTACTCTAACTGTTATACTAAAATTACATTAAACTATATTAAACTATTAATTAATCTACCCTAACTATTATACTAAAATCACATTAAACTATATTAAACTATTAATCTACCCTAACTATTATACACTGTCGGATCAGGTCCGCAAGACCTTTGAGAAATAGGGGCCAATGTCTGATCAATAGATTATATAGATAGCTTCCTGTTCTTTATCTGTTTCCTTTTCACTATCAGCTATTTTTTGAGTAACATATGTTATCATGCAGATGTTGCTATGTTTTGCTACTGGAAATACATTTTATTTAAGTTTTTATTATAACAATTGTAATATTTGTATATCCTTAAATAATGTATACTCCATTAACTTTGAGTGTCAATGATAATTGATTTTAAGCAATAAAATGCTTTTAAAATATACTTTAGTATGACTATTTTACAGATGCATTACTATGGCATGCATGTATTCAGATATTTAGTATAATTAAAGGGACAGTTTAAAAATATAGATAATCCCTTTATTATCCATTCCCTAGTTTTGCATAACCAACAGTTATATTAATATATATTTGTTTTACCTTTGTGATTACCTTGTATTTAAGCCTCTACAGACTGCCCCCTTATTTCAGTTCTTTTGACAGACTTGCAGTGCTGTCTCATAAATAACTCAATGGAAGTGAGCACAACAATATCTATATGGCACACATGAACTAGTGCTGTATAACTGTGAAAAACTTTCAAAATGCACTGAGATAAGAGGCGGCCTTCAAGGGCTTAGAAATTAGTTTATGAGTCTACCTAGGTTTAGCTTTCAACAAAGAATACCAAAAGAACAAAGCAAATTTATTGATAAAAGTAAATTTTAAAGTTATTAAAAATTATGTGCCTTATTTGAATCATAAAAGTTCAATTTTGAATAGACTATCTCTTTAACAACATCACTACAACAGTACATTTAATAACATCACAATAGAAGCAAACATTTATTTTTTGTTTACAAACAGTACAATTGTTTCACATACATTCTGATTGTCTGAGTTACAAAGGACAGGAGTTTTAGAGACCTACTTATCAAGCCGTCAACTGTGCTGCATTTGACGGCACCAATACACTCGCCTGACATCGCCGCCATGGACCTGAATACGCTCTCCATATTTAACAAAAAAGCTGTCAAAAAGCTGCGCACCAAGTACGGTGCGATGAGCAGCGTACTGTTGTTAACTAACAGTCATCGATCTCGCTGCTATTCAGCTTTTTCACAGCTTTATTTGTATACTGTCACTAAACACCGCCACTATACTAAACTGTTTAACCCCTATCCCGCCGCTCCCGGACCCCGCCACCACCTACATTATGTTCTTAACCCCTAATCTGCCGCCACCCACAACGCCGCGATCTACATTATGTTATTAACCCCTAATCTGCCAGTCCCGACACCTCCGCCACCTACATTATGTTATTAACCCCTATCCCGCCTCTCCCGGAGCCCACAGCAACTAAATAAATGTATTAACCCCTAAACCCCTGGCCTCCCACATCACTACCACTTACTAAACCTATTAACCCCTAAACCGCCAGCCCCTAAACCTAAGAACCCGCTAACTTTATATTAAATATTAACTCATCCCTATCTTATAATAAATTTAAACTTACCTTTAGATTTAAATTAAACTATATTAAACTAATAATTAATCTACCCTAACTATTATACTAAAATTACATTAATCTCTATTAAACTACTAATTAATCTACTCTAACTGTTATACTAAAATTACATTAAACTATATTAAACTATTAATTAATCTACCCTAACTATTATACTAAAATCACATTAAACTATATTAAACTATTAATCTACCCTAACTATTATACTAAAATCACATTAAACTATATTAAACTATTAATCTACCCTAACTATTATACTAAAATTACATTAAACTACAAATTAAATAAATTATATTATATATTTAAACATAAATTAACACACAATTTAAAAGCGCCCCACACTACACACTAATGCTTACAGTAAAACAGACTTAGAAATAAGTAAAAATATATACATCAAATTCAACAGAATAGAAAGGATATATGTTTAAGAATCCACATCCATTTTTCAAGGTGGTGTTTTCACATATAAACTTCACTGGGTTGCTGCCACCACTATAACACAGTTCTGGTGACCGGATAAACTACAAGAAATGGAAACAAGAAGAAAACAGGGCGCAACCCCTCTAAGTGTAATATGTATGTTACAAACAATTTTATTTAATATCACACGAATTCACACTCACACATTAGAACCTCAAACATATGAGGTATGATAGGCGCACTGGGGAACAGTTTGTAGATCTCTCAGGGCACAAAGTCTGCAGCTTAACTTGCAGCTCACTCGGTCTGGAGGTCCGGTGTGTGTGTATCTAAACTTCCGTATCAAAACAGACTCCACTCACAGTCCCGGTTGCTAAAAAATGTCCTGTTACCGTCCCCAATTATAGATATTCCTTATGCAAAGTTCAAGTAAACAATAATAAAAACACAAATCGTATTATATAGATACCACCACGCTGAATCCTCAAAAAACAGTAAATCCACAAGTTCAAAGCCGGCTCCTTGCGATCACTGTGTCGGGTAACGTGATGACGTAATGCGGTGGGTGTGGCCTTACGCGTTTCGTAGGGATTCCCCCTACTTCGTCAGAGGCTGCCCACTCTAATCACCTTACGTGTTAAATACTGATACATTAGACCACTCCTCCATTCTTCCGTGGTCAATGTCATATCTAATTCATTTAATCTTAAGGAATAAAAAAGATCATGTTCGATTACCGTATGCCTATTTACATTTAATGACACACCAATATAAAATCTGTATATATAAAACAGTCACAAATAAAATTGCATTGAATATAATAAAAATCCACAAAAATTGATAAAATTATTAGGAACATTCATTTTTTTAAAAAGAAATCGTTGCAATAAACCTGACATCAATAATAAAAGCAACAAACGGCAATAATAAAACCTGCATCAATGACTTTTAACCATTAAAACAATTTTACTGGGTCGCATTGATAAACATTCATTAAAAAAGTATATATTTATATAAGTGTAAATGATACCAACACTCCCACCTACCCTACAACAAACTAAAGTGAAGACATATGTGAGTGCATGGCCTGGTGGGTTAATTTGGATATAAATTTTAAGGGGTGGAGTTCATTCTATTGTCCTTAAAAGAAATTTATATTTATGTTTAAAATCCAACTTCATTAAAATTGATCACTCACATTTAATCATCTATTAAAAAAGCAGCTAAATCTATCTCTCGGTTCATCCCATTTGGTTCAAGAGATCCTAGAGTTCTTATCCAATAGGTTTCTCTTCTCCTTATGGCTATTAGCCTATTTCCACCTCTTACATCAAGTTTAACTCTTTCTATAGCTTTTACTTGTAGGCAGCTTGGGTCTTTGTTATGCATTTCAGAAAAATGAGCTGACACCCCATGGGACAACACTCCTTTTTCAATATTAACCACATGCTCCCTAAAGTGAGTTTTCAAGCTCCTTTTTGTCCTGCCTATGTAAATTTTCCCACAGGAACAGGACAAATGATACACTACATGGGTACTTTTACAGTTTAGGGACTCCTTAATTGGATATTTCCTATTATCTCTTAATGAGTGGAACTCTGAATTATCCTTATCCCAATGTAGGCAATTTAGACAGTTTTTTCTGCCACATTTATAAAAACCAGAGGATTGTCTTTGTAATATTTTTTTTATAAAGAAACAGAGAAGGCGCCACATAGCATAATTCCGTTTGGTATACCAAATTCAAAGTTGTAACTCAAATGCACTCACGTGTTAAAAAGCACCAAGATGTAGTGCTGACTGGGCAGACCAGAACCTCAGAGTTGTCCGGTAAACTCTCCTCTCAGGCTAAAGCTCTCAGCAGCCAGGGTAGTAGTCACCAGCAACGTTAAGGTGTATGGATGTCAGGATAGGCGCTAAAACTCCTCCAGCACTTGGAGAGTTAGTCCAAACAGGGATATCCAAATAAAAAGCAATGTAGCAAGTTTGTATCAATAAAAGTGTTTATTTAAACACATTAAAAACACAGCAACGCGTTTCTCAGTATCATGTAATGTTTCCTCAGGCTGAATAAAACTATACAAATCTTGCTACTTAATATACCCTGTACTAACCAATAAAAATGGCTGTTTAGCAAACACACCCTGGTTTCTCTTAATTGATCACATGACTGTCAGGTGTTTGTAAATAACATTGTGTCACATCTATGTTACTACAATAATATCCCCTGTACTCCTATAATCCCACAGGTAAACATCATAAACAGTAATATCCCATTATACATTTGTCTATAAACAATTTATAGCATATTGAGAAATACATTGGAAATGTTCCAGCAATTAAACATTTAATAACTGGTAGATAACAAAATGAATATTTACATTCAGTTCCGGTCCCCATTAGCAGATCGATCCTCATCCTACCTTTTTTCTCTTAGCTCACTTGGTCAGAAAGTATTAACCTCTGTAATGGCGCTCTCACAAGTGTTTACATAATTATAAGTGCTATGCGTCTCAATTCAAAATATAACTTCCATCTCGAGGTTATTTTAAAATCGTACATCTATTGTTTCATAGATTTATTTCTACATGGTTTTCATTATGCAAAATAAAAAGTGTAAAATATATACGATAGCTGTCTTGTTGTGCATTCGATTAATCAAACCTTTGCTATACACTGACGTGTCCAATTTTCATAGGTGTTGCTAAGGACAACGTCTCCGGTGGGTATGTGTTGTTAGCGCTCTCCTATTGGTGGCCATAGGAGGTTTACATCTGACATAGTGTCACACCTCCTTTCTATCTATGTTTGATTGAGGATACGTCAGCGTCATAGATCTGTTCTGATAGGAGTAATTGTAAGTGCATAAACAAAATTAACACTAGTCATCAGAACCTCTATGCTAAACACTCACATATATTATCATTGTTATTCCTCCACATCGGTCGTGCACTTATATACAACAATAACTTTATATGTCGTTAGTTGGCTCTTAACTTCACTTGTAAGTTCTACTATCCTAGCGGTATGTGCGAGTTTGTTATTCTCAGTATGAACAGATTTATAGTGTGACAGACAAAATAAAAATACATAAAATAATAATGTAACAATATAATTCAGTGATATAATATAATATAGTGTCTAAAAGTGAAGTGTACTACATAATTAATGTTTTTAATTTACTATCCTAAAAATAAATTTATTTATATGTATATATTTGGGTGTTTTATATATGTGTTTAATATATTATATAATAAGTTCAGTGTGGTTAATACGTGTACTAATATATGTGTCCTGAAAGGTTTTTTTAAAACATAAAACATAAATATATATAAGTGCTCCGTGTCAATGATTTATTATGTGTTTAATTCTGTGAATATTTGTTATTTAAATATTTATGATCATAAAAATAAACTTCTTGGACATTTGTATCTAATATTAATCCATTTATGTAAATATAGAATTTTATATATTATATTATATTATAATGGGATGATACTCTTATTCAGTGTTTTATTATGTACTTAATTATGTGCAAAAAGCTACTAAATCTATGTTCATATTTAAACCATTGGGATGTAATGTCCCCAATTGGTAAATCCAAAAGGTCTCACGTTGACGTAGTCTATTGTACCTATTGTATAAATTTGAAGGGGGAATGTATTCTATTGGTGTAATGGAGAATATATTGAGATTCCCCTGATGTACAGAATGGCAGTGTTTGGGGACACTATGATTTTTCAATTTGTTTTTCATATTTCTATAGTGTTCATTCCATCTAGTTCTGACTACTCGACAGGTGCGCCCCACGTACTGAACTTTACATAGTTTGCATGACAGAAGATATATGACATAGGAAGATGCGCATGTCAAATGATCCTTTATAGAAAAACTAATCCCCGTGGTATAGGATATAAAACTAGTGGTTCCTATTTCAATAAATTTGCACATTCTGCATCTCTTATATTTACATTTAAAAACTCCTTTCTTGTTGTTATTCGCTTTCTTTCTAATGTTTGTAAGAGATCCTTGGATTTTCCTAGGTGCTTGATCTTTTTTGTTATTTTTTGCATTAATTACAACCTTACTAGGGGCCAGTAAATTCTTCAGTGTAGGTGCCCTTCTGAATACGCATTTTGGTTGTTCTTCTAGATTTCTACTGAGTATTGGGTCTCTCATCAATATACCCCAATGTTTTTTAATTATAGTATTAATCAATTTATGGTTAGTATTATATTGTGTTATGAACATACTGGTATTATTTTTATTTTTATTTTCATTCTCTTTGTTTTTATCATTTATAGGTTTCTTTTGAAAATAGTTTTCCCTATTATCTGTTTTAGCTCTTGTATAACCTCTCTCTATTAGCTCTCTTGGATATAGGGATAATAGGGAAAACTATTATCCCTATATCCATTGAAATAGGAACCACTAGTTTTATATCCTATACCACGGGGATTAGTTTTTCTATAAAGGATCATTTGACATGCGCATCTTCCTATGTCATATATCTTCTGTCATGCAAACTATGTAAAGTTCAGTACGTGGGGCGCACCTGTCGAGTAGTCAGAACTAGATGGAATGAACACTATAGAAATATGAAAAACAAATTGAAAAATCATAGTGTCCCCAAACACTGCCATTCTGTACATCAGGGGAATCTCAATATATTCTCCATTACACCAATAGAATACATTCCCCCTTCAAATTTATACAATAGGTACAATAGACTACGTCAACGTGAGACCTTTTGGATTTACTAATTGGGGACATTACATCCCAATGGTTTAAATATGAACATAGATTTAGTAGCTTTTTGCACATAATTAAGTACATAATAAAACACTGAATAAGAGTATCATCCCATTATAATATAATATAATATATAAAATTCTATATTTACATAAATGGATTAATATTAGATACAAATGTCCAAGAAGTTTATGTTTATGATCATAAATATTTAAATAACAAATATTCACAGAATTAAACACATAATAAATCATTGACACGGAGCACTTATATATATTTATGTTTTATGTTTTAAAAAAACCTTTCAGGACACATATATTAGTACACGTATTAACCACACTGAACTTATTATATAATATATTAAACACATATATAAAACACCCAAATATATACATATAAATAAATTTATTTTTAGGATAGTAAATTAAAAACATTAATTATGTAGTACACTTCACTTTTAGACACTATATTATATTATATCACTGAATTATATTGTTACATTATTATTTTATGTATTTTTATTTTGTCTGTCACACTATAAATCTGTTCATACTGAGAATAACAAACTCGCACATACCGCTAGGATAGTATGGTTAGTATTATATTGTGTTATGAACATACTGGTATTATTTTTATTTTTATTTTCATTCTCTTTGTTTTTATCATTTATAGGTTTCTTTTGAAAATAGTTTTCCCTATTATCTGTTTTAGCTCTTGTATAACCTCTCTCTATTAGCTCTCTTGGATATAGGGATAATAGGGAAAACTATTATCCCTATATCCATTGAAATAGGAACCACTAGTTTTATATCCTATACCACGGGGATTAGTTTTTCTATAAAGGATCATTTGACATGCGCATCTTCCTATGTCATATATCTTCTGTCATGCAAACTATGTAAAGTTCAGTACGTGGGGCGCACCTGTCGAGTAGTCAGAACTAGATGGAATGAACACTATAGAAATATGAAAAACAAATTGAAAAATCATAGTGTCCCCAAACACTGCCATTCTGTACATCAGGGGAATCTCAATATATTCTCCATTACACCAATAGAATACATTCCCCCTTCAAATTTATACAATAGGTACAATAGACTACGTCAACGTGAGACCTTTTGGATTTACTAATTGGGGACATTACATCCCAATGGTTTAAATATGAACATAGATTTAGTAGCTTTTTGCACATAATTAAGTACATAATAAAACACTGAATAAGAGTATCATCCCATTATAATATAATATAATATATAAAATTCTATATTTACATAAATGGATTAATATTAGATACAAATGTCCAAGAAGTTTATGTTTATGATCATAAATATTTAAATAACAAATATTCACAGAATTAAACACATAATAAATCATTGACACGGAGCACTTATATATATTTATGTTTTATGTTTTAAAAAAACCTTTCAGGACACATATATTAGTACACGTATTAACCACACTGAACTTATTATATAATATATTAAACACATATATAAAACACCCAAATATATACATATAAATAAATTTATTTTTAGGATAGTAAATTAAAAACATTAATTATGTAGTACACTTCACTTTTAGACACTATATTATATTATATCACTGAATTATATTGTTACATTATTATTTTATGTATTTTTATTTTGTCTGTCACACTATAAATCTGTTCATACTGAGAATAACAAACTCGCACATACCGCTAGGATAGTAGAACTTACAAGTGAAGTTAAGAGCCAACTAACGACATATAAAGTTGTTGTTGTATATAAGTGCACGACCGATGTGGAGGAATAACAATGATAATATATGTGAGTGTTTAGCATAGAGGTTCTGATGACTAGTGTTAATTTTGTTTATGCACTTACAATTACTCCTATCAGAACAGATCTAGGACGCTGACATATCCTCAATCAAACATAGATAGAAAGGAGGTGTGACACTATGTCAGATGTAAACCTCCTATTACTACTGGATGCGTCATTCCTAGGGACACCAATAGGAGAGCGCTAACAACACATACCCACCGGAGACGTTGTCCTTAGCAACACCTATGAAAATTGGACACGTCAGTGTATAGCAAAGGTTTGATTAATCGAATGCACAACAAGACAGCTATCGTATATATTTTACACTTTTTATTTTGCATAATGAAAACCATGTAGAAATAAATCTATGAAACAATAGATGTACGATTTTAAAATAACCTCGAGATGGAAGTTATATTTTGAATTGAGATGCATAGCACTTATAATTATGTAAACACTTGTGAGAGCGCCATTACAGAGGTTAATACTTTCTGACCAAGTGAGCTAAGAGAAAAAAGGTAGGATGAGGATCGATCTGCTAATGGGGACCGGAACTGAATGTAAATATTCATTTTGTTATCTACCAGTTATTAAATGTTTAATTGCTGGAACATTTCCAATGTATTTCTCAATATGCTATAAATTGTTTATAGACAAATGTATAATGGGATATTACTGTTTATGATGTTTACCTGTGGGATTATAGGAGTACAGGGGATATTATTGTAGTAACATAGATGTGACACAATGTTATTTACAAACACCTGACAGTCATGTGATCAATTAAGAGAAACCAGGGTGTGTTTGCTAAACAGCCATTTTTATTGGTTAGTACAGGGTATATTAAGTAGCAAGATTTGTATAGTTTTATTCAGCCTGAGGAAACATTACATGATACTGAGAAACGCATTGCTGTGTTTTTAATGTGTTTAAATAAACACTTTTATTGATACAAACTTGCTACATTGCTTTTTATTTGGATATCCCTGTTTGGACTAACTCTCCAAGTGCTGCAGGAGTTTTAGCGCCTATCCTGACATCCATACACCTTAACGTTGCTGGTGACTACTACCCTGGCTGCTGAGAGCTTTAGCCTGAGAGGAGAGTTTACCGGACAACTCTGAGGTTCCGGTCTGCCCATTCAGCACTACATCTTGGTGCTTTTTAACACGTGAGTGCATTTGAGTTACAACTTTGAATTTGGTATACCAAACGGAATTATGCTATGTGGCGCCTTCTCTGTTTCTTTATAGATTAATTCGTTGTGGATGGCCTTATACATCGAGGAGAGCTGCCTTACATCCTCATAATTATTGGGGACTCTGATAGATCTTTTTGGACTTTTGAATTTGTCTATTGGGATACTATCATTTATACAGGTTCTTTTTTCTGTAAACCTTCTATATTTTATATGCTTGTATGCCCATACAAATGTGATATTACTTTCTGATAATAATATATTAAGAACTGAGTGTATCATCATCCTTGTATATCTAGTTACTTAGCATATTTAGATAGCGCCCCTATTTTATATATATTGTATCGCACATACCTTACAATTGGGTGTGTGTATATATATATATATATATATATATATATATATAATGTAATATTTTTTTTGTCTAACTTCTTCTCTTAATTTGCTCGGTGCTAAAATGTTTTTCAAATTTTCATTCTTTTTAAAAATTATTTGTGGTTTCTCGGTTAAAATGTCTTTTAAAACTGGATCTTGCAATGAAACAGGCCAATGTTTTTTAAAAGATCTTATTTTAAAAAGATCTTATTTTAAAATAAAAGATCAGCCTTTATTTATAACTAAATTTAATAGAGCCTCTAGGCAAATAGAAAGATCTTTTAAAAAACATTGGCCTGTTTTATGGAGGAGTGGTCTAATGTATCAGTATTTAACACGTAAGGTGGTTAGAGTGGGCAGCCTCTGACGAAGTAGGGGGAATCCCTGCGAAACGCGTAAGGCCACGCCCACCGCATTACGTCATCACGTTACCCGACACAGTGATCTCAAGGAGCCGGCTTTGAACTTGCGGATTGACTGTTTTTTGAGGATTCAGTGTGGTGGTATCTATATAATACGATTTGTGATTTTATTATTGTTTACTTGAACTTTGCATAAGGAATATCTATAATTGGGGACGGTAACAGGACATTTTTTAACAACCTGGACTGTGAGTGGAGTCTGTTTTGATACGGAAGTTTAGATACACACACACCGGACCTCCAGACCGAGTGAGCTGCAAGTTAAGCTGCAGACTTTGTGCCCTGAGAGATCTACAAACTGTTCCCCAGTGCGCCTATCATACCTCATATGTTTGAGGTTCTAATGTGTGAGTGTGAATTCGTGTGATATTAAATAAAATTGTTTATAACATACATATTACACTTAGAGGGGTTGCGCCCTGTTTTCTTCTTTTTTCAATTTCTATATATTTAAACACCTAACCCTACTCAAATAATTTAAATCTACACTAAAAAATTACTAAGTTACAAAAAACTAACAACTAAGTTACAAAAAATAAAGACTAAGATACAAAAAAAAATAAACACTAAGTTACACAAAATAAAAAAGAAATTATCAAAGATTTGAACTAATTACACCTAATCTAAGAGCCCTATGAAAATAAAAAGCCCCCCCCAAAAAAAATCCCCCCCAGCCTACAATAAACTACAAATAGCCCTTAAAAGGGCCTTTTGCGGGGCATTGCCCGAAAGAAATCAGTTCTTTTACCTGTAAATAAAAAATACAAATACCTCCCCCAACAGTAAAACCCACCACCCACACAACCAACCCCCCCAAATAAAACCCTAACTAAAAAAACCTAAGCTGCATTTGGATGGGCATTGCCCTTAAAAAGGCATTTAGCTCTATTGCAGCCTAAACCCCTAATCTAAAAATCAAACCCACCCAATAAACCCTTAAAAAAATCCTAACACTAACCCCTGAAGATCCACTTACAGTTTTGAAGATCCGACATCCATCCTCCAAGAAGCCGGCCGAAGTCTTCATCCAAGCCTGCAGAAGACCGCTGCTCCATAACCCTGTCCACCTGCTCTGAGCAGGTGGACAGGAATCGCAACAATTCAACCCGATCGAGTTGATTGACACCCCCTGATGGTGGCCCACTGGCCACGAGTCTGCAGGGGCGGCGTTGCACCAGCAGCTCTTGTGAGCTGCTGGTGCAATGTTAAATGCGGAGAGCGTATTGCTCTCTGCATTTAGCGAGGTCTTGCGGACCTGATCTGCACTGTCGGATCAGGTCCGCAAGACCTTTGAGAAATAGGGGCCAATGTCTGATCAATAGATTATATAGATAGCTTCCTGTTCTTTATCGGTTTCCTTTTCACTATCAGCTATTTTTTGAGTAACATATGTTATCATGCAGATGTTGCTATGTTTTGCTACTGGAAATACATTTTATTTAAGTTTTTATTATAACAATTGTAATATTTGTATATCCTTAAATAATGTATACTCCATTAACTTTGAGTGCTTGAAAATTAAGTTTAGCAGTGTTCTGGAGCCTAAATATTTTCTTATTTTTTTGTTAGACAAATTAACATGCAGTTTTATTTTAATATGGAAAATTAACAATGTGGTGAAACATTTAGAGTCATATTTTCTGATATTATTTCCTTACTTGTTTCTTGTTTTACCTAAATATTTTTGTTAAAGTCACGAGACATAAGAAACACTATTTTGGAGAATGATTTCCTTCTCAAACTAGATCACTTTGGGCTAGATTACAAGTGGAGTGCTAAACTATTGCGCGCTCACAAACAAGCAAATTTGAGCCTGTGTTAGCAATTAGTGCTCAGAAAATTAATCAGACATCTCTGATTAATTTTCTAAAAGTGCCCCAAATGCCCTCAAAATAGAGGTGGGAGTGGGGTGTTAGAGAAAAACAGCACTGAAAAGTGCTTTTACATTGCGATCTATGGGAACTTTGTGTTCCCAGTAAATATAAATGTATATGCTTACATATATATATTTATTGTGTTTATATGTGCATATACTCATATTAGCACATAAATATATATATATGTATATATTATACATACATATATATTATATTTGCTGCCTATCACTGCGTGACTTACCCCTTCTGTGACGACATCAGAACAATGCTCCCATTGGAGCCTATGGAAGCAATCAATGCTTCCCAACAATGCAAAAGCAAGCTCGTGTTTCCATTGCTGTTATCTTGTAATACCAACGCACATTAGCTTGCGCTGGTATTACAAAGTGGAGCGCTAATATCGCTTCTTTAAAGTGATATGTTGCTCTCCATTTGTGATCTGGCCGTTTATGTTTCAACTATTGGCTACGGATGTTTTGCATTGATCTATGAAAGCCAAGAGATTAATCTAGTGTTAATCGCTGCTTAGTATATGCAGCCCATAGACTGAAATCTTTCTAGGGAGAAGAGCCCTGCAATCCTTTTCCCCAGTATCCATTGCCTTCTTCTTTTAATTTATTGTATCATGCTCAAGAATCTATCAGTATATCGCATATAATGATGACAATAATTATATATGGAATCTGATAGGTTAGCAACAATTTTTATGCACTAGGTTCATCCCATTTATCATATTGTCTCAATTTTTATTTGGAAACTTCCTCGTAGTCATCGTAGTAGTGTTTGTAATATTTGTCTGATAATTTCTTGTTACCTCTCTCTGTTCACATACTTCACATTTCTGTTCACATACTGTACTTTATATTTCTGTTCACATACTGTACGTCACATACTGTTCTTCACATACTGTACTTTATATTTCTGTTCACATACTGTACGTCACATACTGTTCTTCACATACTGTACTTTATATTTCTGTTCACATACTGTACGTCACATACTGTTCTTCACATACTGTACTTTATATTTCTGTTCACATACTGTACGTCACATACTGTTCTTCACATACTGTACTTTATATTTCTGTTCACATACTGTACGTCACATACTGTTCTTCACATACTGTACTTTATATTTCTGTTCACATACTGTACGTCACATACTGTTCTTCACATACTGTACTTTATATTTCTGTTCACATACTGTACGTCACATACTGTTCTTCACATACTGTACTTTATATTTCTGTTCACATACTGTACGTCACATACTGTTCTTCACATACTGTACTTTATATTTCTGTTCACATACTGTACGTCACATACTGTTCTTCACATACTGTACTTTATATTTCTGTTCACATACTGTACGTCACATACTGTTCTTCACATACTGTACTTTATATTTCTGTTCACATACTGTACGTCACATACTGTTCTTCACATACTGTACTTTATATTTCTGTTCACATACTGTACGTCACATACTGTTCTTCACATACTGTACTTTATATTTCTGTTCACATACTGTACGTCACATACTGTTCTTCACATACTGTACTTTATATTTCTGTTCACATACTGTACGTCACATACTGTTCTTCACATACTGTACTTTATATTTCTGTTCACATACTGTACGTCACATACTGTTCTTCACATACTGTACTTTATATTTCTGTTCACATACTGTACGTCACATACTGTTCTTCACATACTGTACTTTATATTTCTGTTCACATACTGTACGTCACATACTGTTCTTCACATACTGTACTTTATATTTCTGTTCACATACTGTACGTCACATACTGTTCTTCACATACTGTACTTTATATTTCTGTTCACATACTGTACGTCACATACTGTTCTTCACATACTGTACTTTATATTTCTGTTCACATACTGTACGTCACATACTGTTCTTCACATACTGTACTTTATATTTCTGTTCACATACTGTACGTCACATACTGTACTTCACATACGGCACTTTACATTTCTGTTCACATACTGTACTTTAAATACTGTACATTACATACTGTACTTTATATTTCTGTTCACATACTGTACGTCACATACTGTACTTCACATACGGCACTTTAAATTTCTGTTCACATACTGTACTTCACATACTGTACATTACATTTCTGTTCACATACTATACTTCACATAATGTACTTCACATTTCTGTTCACATACTATACTTCACATACTGTATTTTACATTTTTGTTCACATACTGTACTTCACATTTCTGTTCACATACTGCACTCCACATACTGTACTTTACATTTCTGTTCACATACTGCACTTCACATACTGTACTTTACATTTCTGTTCACATACTGTACTTTACATTTCTGTTCACATACTGTACTTTACATTTCTTTTCACATACTGTACTTCAAATTTCTGTTAACATACTGCACTTCACATACTGCACTTCACATGCTGTACTTCACATACTGCACTTCACATTTCTGTTCACATACTGTACTTCACACTTCTGTTCACATATTGTACTTCACATACTGTACTTCACATTTCTGTTCACATACTGCACTTCACATACTGTACTTTACATTTCTGTTCACATACTGTACTTTACATTTCTTTTCACATACTGTACTTCAAATTTCTGTTAACATACTGCACTTCACATATTGCACTTCACATACTGCACTTCACATACTGTACTTCACATACTGTACTTCACATTTCTGTTCACATACTGTACTTCACATTTCTGTTCACATACTGTACTTCACATTTCTGTTCACATATTGTACTTCACATACTGTATTTTACATTTCTGTTCACATACTGTACTTCCCATTTCTGTTCACATACTGTACTTTTCATTTCTGTTCACATACTGCACTTCACATACTGTACTTCACATTTCTGTTCACATACAGTGCTTCACATACTGTACTTTACATTTAATGTTCACATACTGTACTTCACATACTGTACTTCACATTTAATGTTCACATACTTTACTTCACATACTGTACTTTACATTTCTCTTCACATACTGTACTTCACATACTGTACTTCACATACTGAACTTCACATTTCTGTTCACATACTGTACTTCACATACTGTACTTCACATTTCTCTTCACATACTGTACTTCACATACTGTACTTCACATACTGTACTTTACATTTCTGTTTGCATACTGTACTTCACATTCTGTACTTCACATACTGTACTTCACATTTCTGTTCACATACTGTACTTCACATACTGTACTTCACATTTCTCTTCACATACTGTACTTCACATACTGAACTTCACATTTCTGTTTGCATACTGTACTTCACATTCTGTACTTCACATACTGTACTTCACATTTCTGTTCACATACTGTACTTCACATACTGTACTTCACATTTCTCTTCACATACTGTTCTTCACATACTGTACTTTATATTTCTGTTCACATACTGTACGTCACATACTGTTCTTCACATACTGTACTTTATATTTCTGTTCACATACTGTACGTCACATACTGTTCTTCACATACTGTACTTTATATTTCTGTTCACATACTGTACGTCACATACTGTTCTTCACATACTGTACTTTATATTTCTGTTCACATACTGTACATCACATACTGTTCTTCACATACTGTACTTTATATTTCTGTTCACATACTGTACGTCACATACTGTTCTTCACATACTGTACTTTATATTTCTGTTCACATACTGTACGTCACATACTGTACTTCACATACGGCACTTTACATTTCTGTTCACATACTGTACTTTAAATACTGTACATTACATACTGTACTTTATATTTCTGTTCACATACTGTACGTCACATACTGTACTTCACATACGGCACTTTAAATTTCTGTTCACATACTGTACTTCACATACTGTACATTACATTTCTGTTCACATACTATACTTCACATAATGTACTTCACATTTCTGTTCACATACTATACTTCACATACTGTATTTTACATTTTTGTTCACATACTGTACTTCACATTTCTGTTCACATACTGCACTCCACATACTGTACTTTACATTTCTGTTCACATACTGCACTTCACATACTGTACTTTACATTTCTGTTCACATACTGTACTTTACATTTCTGTTCACATACTGTACTTTACATTTCTTTTCACATACTGTACTTCAAATTTCTGTTAACATACTGCACTTCACATACTGCACTTCACATGCTGTACTTCACATACTGCACTTCACATTTCTGTTCACATACTGTACTTCACACTTCTGTTCACATATTGTACTTCACATACTGTACTTCACATTTCTGTTCACATACTGCACTTCACATACTGTACTTTACATTTCTGTTCACATACTGTACTTTACATTTCTTTTCACATACTGTACTTCAAATTTCTGTTAACATACTGCACTTCACATATTGCACTTCACATACTGCACTTCACATACTGTACTTCACATACTGTACTTCACATTTCTGTTCACATACTGTACTTCACATTTCTGTTCACATACTGTACTTCACATTTCTGTTCACATATTGTACTTCACATACTGTATTTTACATTTCTGTTCACATACTGTACTTCCCATTTCTGTTCACATACTGTACTTTTCATTTCTGTTCACATACTGCACTTCACATACTGTACTTCACATTTCTGTTCACATACAGTGCTTCACATACTGTACTTTACATTTAATGTTCACATACTGTACTTCACATACTGTACTTCACATTTAATGTTCACATACTTTACTTCACATACTGTACTTTACATTTCTCTTCACATACTGTACTTCACATACTGTACTTCACATACTGAACTTCACATTTCTGTTCACATACTGTACTTCACATACTGTACTTCACATTTCTCTTCACATACTGTACTTCACATACTGTACTTCACATACTGTACTTTACATTTCTGTTTGCATACTGTACTTCACATTCTGTACTTCACATACTGTACTTCACATTTCTGTTCACATACTGTACTTCACATACTGTACTTCACATTTCTCTTCACATACTGTACTTCACATACTGAACTTCACATTTCTGTTCACATACTGTACTTCACATTTCTCTTCACATACTGTACTTCACATACTGTACTTCACATACTGTACTTTACATTTCTGTTTGCATACTGTACTTCACATTCTGTACTTCACATACTGTACTTCACATACTGTACTTCACATTTCTCTTCACATACTGTACTTCACATACTGTACTTCACATACTGTACTTTACATTTCTGTTTGCATACTGTACTTCACATTCTGTACTTCACATTTCTGCTCATATACTGTACTTCACCTACTGTACTTCACATACTGTACTTCACCTACTGTACTTTAAATTTCTGTTCGCATACTGTACTTCACATACTGTATTTCACTATTTTGTTCACATACTGTACTTCCCATTTAAACTAACTACTGTATAAAAAGTGTAAAAAGGACAGAATCTTTATAATAAATATATCTGGGAGTTGGCCCAGTCCTTCTTTTCCCTTCTTTAAAGTAACCTTCATTTTCCAGCTTTGTTCCACTGTCCATCAACTATGTATGTCTAGTTTCTTCCTCCAGAAAACACATCTCCATATCTGCCAACCTCTGTGTTTTCCTTACCCTGTGTACTCTTTATCACTCCCACACTAAGGCCCCTATTTATCAAGCCGTCAACCGTAAATACGCTGCAAATCCGCAGCGTAATTGTGGAGAGCCTGATTCCCCTTAGTTATCAAAGTCTACCGGCAAAAGCTGAAATCTGTGACGTAACATACTATCCGCCGGTCTCAGTCTGACACAGATCAATGCTTACGTCACTACAGATGTTTTGAATGCAAATTCAGCACTATCTGACTACTTTTGCTAGTTAACAAATATCTACCAGGTACGCTCGCTACTATTCCGGCCCAGCGTACCTGGTTTTCAATCCGCCACCCTGGAGGCGGTGGATGCCATAGGAATCAATGGGAGTCTGAAAGGAGCGAAAGCTCATGTTCGCTGCTGCCCGATATCCCATTGATTTCTATGGTAGAATAAAAGTTACGTTTACACCTAACACCCTAACATGTACCCCGAGTCTAAACACCCCTAATCTGCCGCCTCCTACACTGCCGCCACCTACATTATACTTATTAACCCCTAATCTGCCGCTCCCTACACCGCCGCCAACTACATTATACTTATTAACCCCTAATCTGCTGCCCTGACACCGCCACCACCTACATAATACTTATTACCCCTAATCTGCCGCTCCCGACACCGCCGCCACCTACATAAAGTTATTAACCCCTATCCCGCCACTCACAGACCCCGCCACCACCTACATAAAGTTATTAACCCCTATCCCCCTGCTCCCGGAGCCCACCGCAACTAAATAAATGTATTAACCCCTAAATCCCTGGCCTCCCACATCACTACCACTAACTTAACCTATTTACCCCTAAACCGCCAGCCCCCCACATCGCCATAAACTAAATTAAACTATTAACCCCTAAACCTAACAGCCCCTTAACTTTACATTAAATATTAACGCATCCCTATCTTATAATAAATTTAAACTTACCTTTTGATTTAAATTAAACTATATTAAACTAATAATTAACCTACCCTAACTATTATACTAAAATTACATTAAACTATATTAAACTAATAATTCATCTACCCTAACTATTATACTAAAATTACATTAAACTACAAATTAAATTAACTATATTATATATTTAAACACCTAACCCTACTCAAATAATTTAAATCTACACTAAAAAATTACAAATTTACAAAAAACTAACAACTAAGTTACAAAAAATTACAAACACTAAGTTACACAAAATAAAAAAGAAATTATCAAAGATTTAAACTAATTACACCTAATCTAAGAGCCCTATGAAAATAAAAACACCCCCCCCCAAATAAAAAAAACCCTAGCCTACAATAAACTATAAATAGCCCTTAAAATGGCCTTTTGGGGGCATTGCCCCAAAGAAATCAGCTCTTTTACCTGTAAATAAAAAATACAAACAACCCCCCAAAAGTAAAACCCACCACCCACACAACCAACCCCCCCAAATAAAACCCTAACTAAAAAAAACTAAGCTCCCCATTGCCCTGAAAAGGGCATTTGGATGGCCATTGCCCTTTAAAGGGCATTTAGCTCTATTGCAGCCCAAACCCCTAATCTAAATATAAAACCCACCCAATAAACCCTTAAAAAATCCTAACACTAACCCCTGAAAATCCACTTACAGTTTTGAAGATCCGATATCCATCCTCCAAGAAGCCAGCAGAAGTCTTCATCCAAGCGGCCAAAGTCTTCATCCAAACCTGCAGAAGTCTTCACCCTGACGGCATCTTCTATCTTCAGCCATCCGGCGCGGAGCGGCTCCATCTTCAAGACATCCGACTCGGAGCATCCTCTTCGTTCGACGTCTTCTTCCCGAATGAATGCTCCTTTAAATGACGTCATCCAAGATAGCGACCCTTAGATTCAGATTGGCTGATAGAATTCTATTAGCCAATCGGAATTAAGGTTGAAAAAATTCTATTGGCTGTTGCAATCAGCCAATAGGATTGAGCTTTTATCCTATTGGCTGATCCAATCAGTCAATAGGATTGAGCTTGCATTCTATTGGCTATTCCAATCAGCCAATAGAATGCGAGCTCAATCCTATTGGCTGATTGGATCAGCCAATAGGATTGAAGCTCAATCCTATTGGCTGATTGCAACAGCCAATAGGATTTTTTCAACCTTAATTCCGATTGGCTGATAGAATTCTATCAGCCAATCGGAATCTAAGGGACGCTATCTTGGATGATTTAATTTAAAGGAACATTCATTCAGGAAGAAGACGTCGAACAAAGAGGATGCTCCGCGTCGGATGTCTTGAAGATGGAGCCGCTCCGCGCCGGATGGATGAAGATAGAAAATGAAGTCTGAGTGAAGACTTCTGTGGGCTTGGATGAAGACTTCAGCCGGCTTCTTGGAGGATGGATGTCGGATCTTCAAAACTGTAAGTTGATCTTCAGGGGTTAGTGTTAGGATTTTTTAACGGTTTATTGGGTGAGTTTTATTTTTAGATTAGGGGTTTGGGCTGCAATAGAGCTAAAGGCCTTTTTAAGGGCATTGCCCATCCAAATGCAGCTTAGGTTTTTTTAGTTAGGGTTTTATTTGGGGGGTTGGTTGTGTGGGTGGTGGGTTTTACTGTTGGGGGAGGTATTTGTATTTTTTATTTACAGGTAAAAGAGACGATTTCTTTGGGGCAATGCCCAGCAAAAGGCCCTTTTAAGGGCTATTTGTAGTTTATTGTAGGCTGGGGGGGTTATTTTTTGGGGGGGGGGCTTTTTATTTTCATAGGGCTCTTAGATTAGGTGTAATTAGTTCAAATCTTTGATAATTTCTTTTTTTATTTTGTGTAACTTAGTGTTTATTTTTTTTTTATATCTTAGTGTTTGTTATTTTTTGTAACTTAGTTATTAGTTTTTTGTAACGTAGTAATTTTTTAGTGTAGATTTAAATTATTTGAGTAGGGTTAGGTGTTTAAATATATAATATAGTTTATTTAATTTGTAGTTTAATGTAATTTTAGTATAATAGTTAGGGTAGATTAATTAGTAGTTTAATATTGTTTAATGTAATTTTAGTATAATAGTTAGGGTAGATTAATTATTAGTTTAATATAGTTTAATTTAAATCTAAAGGTAAGTTTAAATTTATTATAAGATAGGGATGAGTTAATATTTAATATAAAGTTAGCGGGTTGTTAAGTTTAGGGGCTGGCGGTTTAGGGGTTAATAGGTTTAGTAAGTGGTAGTGATGTGGGAGGCCAGGGGTTTAGGGGTTAATACATTTATTTAGTTGCGGTGGGCTCCGGGAGAGGCGGGATAGGGGTTAATAACATAATGTAGGTGGCGGAGGTGTAGGGACCGGAAGATTAGGGGTTAAGAACATAATGTAGGTGGTGGTGGGGTCCGGGAGCGGCGGGATAGGGGTTAAACAATTTAGTATAATGGCGGTGTTTAGTGACAGTATACAAATAAAGCTGTGAAAAAGCTGAATAGCAGCGAGATCGATGACTGTTAGTTAACAGTACGCTGCTCATCGCCCCGTACTTGGTGCGCAGCTTTTTGACAGCTTTTTTGTTAAATATGGAGAGCGTATTCAGGTCCGTGGCAGCAATGTTAGGCGATGTCAGGCGAGCGTATTGGTGCCGTCAAATGCAGCACAGTTGACGGCTTGATAAGTAGGCCTTTAAAACTCCTGTCCTTTGTAACTCAGACAATCAGAATGTATGTGAAACAATTGTACTGTTTGTAAACAAAAAATAATTGTGTGTTTGCTTCTATTGTGATGTTATTAAATATACTGTTGTAGTGATGTTGTTAAAGGGATAGTATATTCAAAATTGAACTTTTATGATTCAAATAGGGCACGTAATTTTTAACAACTTTCCAATTTACTTTTATCATTAATAATATAATATAATAATATAATATAATTAATAATAATTAATCATTATTGCTTTGTTCTTTTGGTATTCTTTGTTGAAAGCTAAACCTAGGTAGACTCATAAACTAATTTCTAAGCCCTTGAAGGCCGCCTCTTATCTCAGTGCCTTTTGAAAGTTTTTCACAGTTATACAGCACTAGTTTATGTGTGCCATATATTTATCATTGTGCTCACTTCCATTGAGTTATTTATGAGTCAGCACTGCAAGACTGTCAAAAGAACTGAAATAAGGGGGCAGTCTGTAGAGGCTTAAATACAAGGTAATCACAAAGGTAAAAAAAAGATATATTAATATAACTGTTGGTTATGCAAAACTAGGGAATGGATAATAAAGGGATTATCTATATTTTTAAACAATAAAAATTCTGAGGTAGACTGTCCCTTTAATTATACTAAATATCTGAATACATGCATGCCATAGTAATGCATCTGTAAAATAGTCATACTAAAGTATATTTTAAAAGCATTTTATTGCTTAAAATCAATTATCATTGACACATGTGAGTTTAGATGTAGAGGTCAGATGAACAATAGTACAGAAACAGATTGCATAAATAAAACATATCACCTCTCTGAAGAGCTTGGATAGATTATTATTATTATTATTGTTCATTTATGAAGCGCCTGCATTTTCTGTCCATGGGTACAATTCATTTAAATAAAAAACAATGATATAAAACTTGTAAGAGACAATACAAAATTTGACAAACACATACAGGAGGAAATGAGGGCCCTATTTTCTTGGGAACTTACGAGCTAGAAGGGTAGGAGGGTGAGAAACATGAGGTGAGAACTGCAAGAGTGAGAATAATGTAAATACAGAGTTAGATGAGGGGAAATATTAGATAAGTTGAATTCATTTATTACTGAGTTGGGTGGTAGGCTTCTCTGAACAAAAATGTCTTCAGGGAGCATTTAAAAGAATAAAAATTAGGGGAAAGTCGGACAGCACTTTAGTCACCTCTTAAAGGGACATAATATAATACTCATATGCTAAATCCCTTGAAACTGATGCAGTATAACTGTAAAAAGCTGACTAGAAAATATCACCTGGGCATCTCTATGTAAAAAAGGAAGATATTTTACCTCACAATCTCCTCAGCTCAGCAGAGTAAGTTCTGTGTAAAAAGTTATACTTCAGCTGCTCCCAGCTGCAGGTAATGAACTCTTTTACTGTGATCTCATGAGATTTGACTTAACTCTCATGAGATTTCATTGTAAACTTCACTAAACTGAATAGGGAAATAACATGAGAGTGCACAAGGCTCATCCCTTCAGCTGTCCCGGGATAGACATACTAATATGCTGCTTAGAAATCCTTTACAATGGGATGTGGCTACTGAGGAACTTTTGAGGTAAAATATCTTTCTTTTTTACATAGAGATGTTCAGGTGATATTTTCTAGTCAGCTTTTTACAGCTATGCTGCATCATTTTCAAGTGTTTAAACATTTGGGTATTATGGCCCTTTAAGTAATTTATAGGTATTTTCAATGAGTACATTTTTGGTTTACTTACCAACATTCTAAATCCTGCACTTCATTACAAGTATATCTATCATATTTACATATTAATTATTACATATTAATTAATCAACACTGAACACAAAAAAAAATCCTTTTGCATTTATTACAGGATGTTATAGTTTTGTATTAAGCTCAGTTCATAATGTGTGCACAATTAAACATTTCCAAAGAACTCTATGTCAATATTAAAGCTTTGATTTAATATATAAGATAGACTGTACAATGATTAAATACTGAAACAATTTACTTCTATTATCAAATTTGCTTCATTCTCTTGGTATTCTTTGTTGAAAGAGCAGCAATGCACTACTGGGAGCTAGCTGAACACATCAGGAGAGTCAGTGACAAGAGCCATATATTACAGCAACCAATCAGCAGCTAGCATCCTGTAGTGCATTGTTGTTCCTGAGCCTACCTAGGTATGCTTTTCAACAAAGGAACAAAGCAAATTAGATATTAGAAGTAAATTGTAAAGTTATTTAAAATTGCATACAGTACTTTATCAGAATCATGAAAGTTAAATGTCATGTCTCTTTAAGGTATCTATTATAGCAAATGTCACAATTCATGGCCAATGTTTTTTTTCAAATCCGTTCATATAAATTAGAAAAAAGTACAAAATAAATAAAACTAAGGTTCCAGATTAACCAAGATGATTTGTTTTGTTTTTGTAACCTACAGCAAGATTTTCAGGAGAAATGGGACGAACTACAAAAAATATTAAGGAAAGAGGAACAGATTGTTAATGGTAACTATATATTTATCTGTTTGCTTTTTTAATAAAATATAAATGTCATGTAAATAAGACTGCTAAGTGTTCTAAGCAAGTTTTAAAGAGAGATTATTCACAATTTCTTCAATAAATGCATTTTTACTTATAATTTATTATTTGCAACAGCAATACTGCAACAGAGTACTTTAAAAAATAAAATGTTCAATCTGTAAATTCTTTTGATAAAAAAAAGATCCTAACTTCAGAGGAATAACCAGTCACCATAGTAGATTTGCATAATCATCAAATGCAAGATAACAAGACAATGCAATAGCACTTAGTCTGAACGTCAAATGATTAGTAGATTTTTTTTCTGACAATTTTAAGTTATGTCTATTTCCACTCCCCCTTTACCATGTGACAGCCATCAGCCAATCACAAATGCATACACATACCATGTGATAGCCATCAGCCAATCACAAATGCATATACACTGTGTGCAGAATTATTAGGCAAATGAGTATTTTGACCACATCATCCTCTTTATGCATGTTGTCTTACTCCAAGCTGTATAGGCTTGAAAGCCTACTACCAATTAAGCATATTAGGTGATGTGCATCTCTGTAATGAGAAGGGGTGTGGTCTAATGACATCAACACCCTATATCAGGTGTGCATAATTATTAGGCAACTTCCTTTCCTTTGGCAAAATGGGTCAAAAGAAGGACTTGACAGGCTCAGAAAAGTCAAAAATAGTGAGATATCTTGCAGAGGGATGCAGCACTCTTAAAATTGCAAAGCTTCTGAAACGTGATCATCGAACAATCAAGCGTTTCATTCAAAATAGTCAACAGGGTCTCAAGAAGCGTGTGGAAAAACCAAGGCGCAAAATAACTGCCCATGAACTGAGAAAAGTCAAGCGTGCAGCTGCCAAGATGCTACTTGCCACCAGTTTGGCCATATTTCAGAGCTGCAACATTACTGGAGTGCCCAAAAGCACAAGGTGTGCAATACTCAGAGACATGGCCAAGTTAAGAAAGGCTGAAAGACGACCACCACTGAACAAGACACACAAGCTGAAACGTCAAGACTGGGCCAAGAAATATCTCAAGACTGATTTTTCTAAGGTTTTATGGACTGATGAAATGAGTGTGAGTCTTGATGGGCCAGATGGATGGGCCCGTGGCTGGATTGCTAAAGGGCAGAGAGCTCCAGTCCGACTCAGACGCCAGCAAGGTGGAGGTGGAGTACTGGTTTGGGCTGGTATCATCAAAGATGAGCTTGTGGGGCCTTTTTGGGTTGAGGATGGAGTCAAGCTCAACTCCCAGTCCTACTGCCAGTTTCTGGAAGACACCTTCTTTAAGCAGTGGTACAGGAAGAAGTCTGCATCCTTCAAGAAAAACATGATTTTCATGCAGGACAATGCTCCATCACACGCGTCCAAGTACTCCACAGCGTGGCTGGCAAGAAAGGGTATAAAAGAAGAAAATCTAATGACATGGCCTCCTTGTTCACCTGATCTGAACCCCATTGAGAACCTGTGGTCCATCATCAAATGTGAGATTTACAAGGAGGGAAAACAGTACACCTCTCTGAACAGTGTCTGGGAGGCTGTGGTTGCTGCTGCACGCAATGTTGATGGTGAACAGATCAAAACACTGACAGAATCCATGGATGGCAGGCTTTTGAGTGTCCTTGCAAAGAAAGGTGGCTATATTGGTCACTGATTTGTTTTTGTTTTGTTTTTGAATGTCAGAAATGTATATTTGTGAATGTTGAGATGTTATATTGGTTTCACTGGTAAAAATAAATAATTGAAATGGGTATATATTTGTTTTTTGTTAAGTTGCCTAATAATTATGCACAGTAATAGTCACCTGCACACACAGATATCCCCCTAAAATAGCTATAACTAAAAACAAACTAAAAACTACTTCCAAAACTATTCAGCTTTGATATTAATTAGTTTTTTGGGTTCATTGAGAACATGGTTGTTGTTCAATAATAAAATGAATCCTCAAAAATACAACTTGCCTAATAATTCTGCACTCCCTGTACGCTTATTCTGTGAATTCTTGCATTGCTCAGTAGAAGCTGGCGACTCAAAAGTTTAAATATAAAAGACTGTGCACTTTTTTTTTTTAATGAAAGTAAAATGAAAGTTTAATTTTGACTTGAGTGTCCCTTTAAGATCCAGATCCAGGAACCGTAAACAATACTTATTGTTCCTAATAATGCACCAGTGTTTAAAATAAAGTTCCCAAAATGCTTGTTTTAATGCATTCTATTTGATTCAATACCACTTTAAAATACAATTAAATATTATTTTCAGGAGTGTTTCCATCTCCATTTGACATTCACAATGATCTCACCACTCATCCTGCAGTCACTAAATCAGCTATGTACAACCTTTTCTCATAAGAAGTCACATTTGACTTTTTTTAAAATCTCTTTAGGGATTAAAACATTTGTTTATTATCTAACAGGAAGCCCAAAATGTCAGCAACCAGGTGTCATTTTCATTTTTTTAAAATTATAGCCAAATTATTTATCATGTCCCTAATATAATTTCCTAATCTAAAAATATCAGTATTAAATGTGTACATTACAACTATCAAAAAATATAATATATCAATTGGCTTCTTTTTTTAATACCAACTATATCAGACCTCATTATGGCTGCTTCAGACCAACAGCATGCCTAGGCAACCCCTAAAATGACACCTATGCGTGAGCAGCATGCCTAGGCAACCCCTAAAATGACACCTATGCGTGAGCAGCATGCCTAGGCAACCCCTAAAATGACACCTATGCGTGAGCAGCATGCCTAGGCAACCCCTAAAATGACACCTATGCGTGAGCAGCATGCCTAGGCAACCCCTAAAATGACACCTATGCGTGAGCAGCATGCCTAGGCAACCCCTAAAATGACACCTATGCGTGAGCAGCATGCCTAGGCAACCCCTAAAATGACACCTATGCGTGAGCAGCATGCCTAGGCAACCCCTAAAATGACACCTATGCGTGAGCAGCATGCCTAGGCAACGCCTAAAATGACACCTATGCGTGAGCAGCATGCCTAGGCAACCCCTTTAATGGCACCTACATGTTTTAGACCTTGTTTTTTTATTCATTTCTACATTTCCCCTGTATAATAATGTCAATGTATGTCAAATTCTGCATTTAATTGGTAGCGTAGCATGTTTTATAAAATTATTGTATTATATTTATATATTAGAAATTATTAGGTGCGTGACAAAATTGTCATTTTAGCACCTATATGACCACATCATACGCTAGACCAGTTGGATACAACATTTAATGCCAGCTACTTGTCCAGATAAGATCTATGACCAGATGTATGATCCTCTACTGTAGCTCCTTTTATCCCAAAGCTGTGTTGCCTCTGTATGTGCTCAAAGCACTTCACCCACTTAACAAGGGAAAAGGATTAGGGAGAAGAGAGTGCTAGACTAGACACAACAGCTAGACAACAATGATATGTATTGCCATTTGCCACAAAGTGCAAACAGTGTAATAAAGGTTGGCTCCAAGGGCATGGCTAAATTGATCAGACTTATCAATCCATTTTTAAATTCTTAAAGGGACAGTATAATATAATATAATAGACACTACTATAAAGTAAAATATGCACAGATACTGAACTAAAAATTCTGTATAAAACCTTACTTAAAATCTGCCAGTTTAGCAGTGTTGACGAGGATAGGCTGGGACACCCACTAAAAGGGGCTGAGAAAGGATGAGTAGACCCTCCCTTCCACCATCCCTGCATATGAAAAGACCCATTACACAAACAGGAGCAAGCAGGATTCTGTAGACTTTGGTCTACATCTGATACTTTGGGGCTGTTTTGTTATTTAAAAATAAGCAAATCTATACATTGTTACAAAAACTCAGGTGGGCTATATAAATGGATCATCTACAAAACATTTATGCAAAGAAAATCTAGTGTACAGTGTCCCTTTAATGGCAAATTCAAGATTATGACCTTATCTTTGTAATTGAAGAGGTAAACAAAAACTAGATGGTACTAAGACAACCTATGTTGGTACTCTTTCCTCCTCATCCTCGTTCCCGGTCAGTGTTGCAAGCACAAGCAGAGACGAGAGAGAAGAAGTATATGAAAGAGGTTACAGGGCCATGGAAAATGCATCTGGTCAATTGAGAAACACACTCAAAATAATGGGGAAAAAAAGTTGGAAATAAAAAATTAAAACATTATAAAAAAGAAATTACGAAAAGATCACAAAGAGAAGCCAAGGTATAATCCCAACTAAAACTTTTGGAATATAAAGTTAATCATTCATGTATCCACATAGCTTCTTTTCTTAACAAACCTATATTTCTATAACCATTCTTACAATTATAAGCCACAATATCCAATAACATAAATCTTAACTAATTAAGTTGATGACTTTCACATGAAAATGTGCTGGTACTGGAAAATGGCTTAAAGGGACATGACACCCACATTTTTTCTTTCATGATTTAGAAAGAGAATGCAATTTTAAACATCTTTCTAATTTACTTATATTATCTAATTTGTTTTATTCTCTTGATATTCTTTGCTGAAAAGCATATCTAGATATGCTCAGCAGCTGCTGATTGGTTGCTGCACATAGAAGCCTTGTGTGATTGGCTCACCATGTGCATTGCTTTTTCTTCAAATAAGGATATCTAAAAAATGAAGCAAAATAAATAACAGAAGTAAATTGTAATGTTGTTTACATTTCTATTCTCTATCTGAATCATGAAAGAAAGATTTTGGGTTTAGTGGCCCTTTAATTTAAAGTTACGTATAGTCGACTAGTGTACATGTTTCTTAAGCACTATATGCATAACATTGCTACAGTTTTACAAACACTGCTGCCATATAGTGCTCAAAACATGTTCCTTACCCCACCTCAAAGGACAATAATTAAAGTAAATTTAATAATAGAAGCAAACTGAAAATAAAATAAATTCAATAAAAATTAAAACTTACGGAAAGTAGATATTATCTAACTTATCACTAGATGGTTGAAAATTGCAGTATATTTACTTTTTAACATACTTTTTATTTTATTTATTTTACAGGAACTATAAATGAACACAAAATTCAGGAATACCTTGACGTACTTCAATCTAAACTGTTTGAGGGTCCAGCAGTGTCGTCTTCCTTCTTGAATAAGCACCGATTCTCAAGTGGAAGTAGTTGCAAAAGTAGATTTAGTTCAGTGACTGACAGTGAAGATGGTTTCTGCCATATGTCTGTGTTTGATGAAGACTCGGGCAGTGAGGCATTTAGTCGCCAATCCAGTATGGAGGATGACTGTTTTCTTATCAAAACCAATGAATTTTCCTCAAAAAAATCTTCACAAGCTAGATCCAGAAGAATAAGTGTAACTAGTAATGGAAGCGATCAAATGTCACCCAGCTGGGACACATTAAGCCTTACAAATATTTTTGGGACATTACCAAGGAAAAGTAGAAGAGGAAGTATTAGAAAAAATTTCTTGAAATTTATCCCTGGTTTGCACAGATCAGTTGAAGAAGAGGAAAGCCCAGTCTGACATAGACTGCCATAGACTCCTTCATTGTCACATTCTATAATGTAAGATGTAAATAAAAATGGCTGTCAATATGGAAGCCTCAGAATGCAAACACAGAGAAAAAGACTAAAAGAAACAATCAGTACTTAATTTGCTTATATTAAATGTTGTGTAAAATGCCATATGTAGACAGTTACTGAAAACTATATACAGGGAGTGCAGAATTATTAGGCAAGTTGTATTTTTGAGGATTAATTTTATTATTGAACAACAACCATGTTCTCAATGAACCCAAAAAACTCAATAATATCAAAGCTGAATAGTTTTGGAAGTAGTTTTTAGTTTGTTTTTAGTTATAGCTATTTTAGGGGGATATCTGTGTGTGCTGGTGACTATTACTGTGCATAATTATTAGGCAACTTAACAAAAAACAAATATATACCCATTTCAATTATTTATTTTTACCAGTGAAACCAATATAACATCTCAACATTCACAAATATACATTTCTGACATTCAAAAACAAAACAAAAACAAATCAATGACCAATATAGCCACCTTTCTTTGCAAGGACACTCAAAAGCCTGCCATCCATGGATTCTGTCAGTGTTTTGATCTGTTCACCATCAACATTGCGTGCAGCAGCAACCACAGCCTCCCAGACACTGTTCAGAGAGGTGTACTGTTTTCCCTCCTTGTAAATCTCACATTTGATGATGGACCACAGGTTCTCAATGGGGTTCAGATCAGGTGAACAAGGAGGCCATGTCATTAGATTTTCTTCTTTTATACCCTTTCTTGCCAGCCACGCTGTGGAGTACTTGGACGCGTGTGATGGAGCATTGTCCTGCATGAAAATCATGTTTTTCTTGAAGGATGCAGACTTCTTCCTGTACCACTGCTTGAAGAAGGTGTCTTCCAGAAACTGGCAGTAGGAGTGGGAGTTGAGCTTGACTCCATCCTCAACCCGAAAAGGCCCCACAAGCTCATCTTTGATGATACCAGCCCAAACCAGTACTCCACCTCCACCTTGCTAGCGCCTGAGTCGGACTGGAGCTCTCTGCCCTTTACCAATCCAGCCACGGGCCCATCCATCTGGCCCATCAAGACTCACTCTCATTTCATCAGTCCATAAAACCTTAGAAAAATCAGTCTTGAGATATTTCTTGGCCCAGTCTTGACGTTTCAGCTTGTGTGTCTTGTTCAGTGGTGGTCGTCTTTCAGCCTTTCTTACCTTAGCCATGTCTCTGAGTATTGCACACCTTGTGCTTTTGGGCACTCCAGTGATGTTGCAGCTCTGAAATATGGCCAAACTGGTGGCAAGTGGCATCTTGGCAGCTGCACGCTTGACTTTTCTCAGTTCATGGGCAGTTATTTTGCGCTTTGGTTTTTCCACACGCTTCTTGCAACCCTGTTGACTATTTTGAATGAAACGCTTGATTGTTCGATGATCACGCTTCAGAAGCTTTGCAATTTTAAGAGTGCTGCATCCCTCTGCAAGATATCTCACTATTTTTGACTTTTCTGAGCCTGTCAAGTCCTTCTTTTGACCCATTTTGCCAAAGGAAAGGAAGTTGCCTAATAATTATGCACACCTGATATAGGGTGTTGATGTCATTAGACCACACCCCTTCTCATTACAGAGATGCACATCACCTAATATGCTTAATTGGTAGTAGGCTTTCGAGCCTATACAGCTTGGAGTAAGACAACATGCATAAAGAGGATGATGTGGTCAAAATACTCATTTGCCTAATAATTCTGCACTCCCTGTATATATATATATATATATATATATATATATATATATTGTAAATAAAGCATCATGAATTTAGACTTTTAAATACTCATAAAGTCTTAACATTTCAACACACAATGTTCCAATTGCATCTAGAAAATATATATATAAAAAAATAATAAATACTTTTATGCCTTATGCCTTTTTAACTAATTTATAAATATGTAAAAAAAATGGTGAAGCAAACAAAAGTCTAGAAACTAACCATTTTTATAAAATATTGTAATATCTAATTTTACCACAGTAAAATGTTAAAAATAAGTGACTCTTCGGAAACAAAAATAATTTTGCATATGATTACAAATGATAGGGTCACTTTTAGGATATTTAAATTTTTCTTTTGATATGCCTGAAAAATCTCTCTCTCTATCTATATATTATACAAGTAGTAATTCGGCCCACCAATGCAACAACTACCTGGGTGCTGCAACAAACAATATATATAAATCAATGCAATACTCTTGTTATTTTGATATATATATAGTATATACACACACAGTGGATGCAACTCACAAGATTTTTTAAAGTTTCAAATAAGTTTATTGATGTTTCAGGGAAAGATTTTCCCATTCTTCAGAGCTTATACTGTGGAAAACTATATACAGGGAGTGCAGAATTATTAGGCAAGTTGTATTTTTGAGGATTAATTTTATTATTGAACAACAACCATGTTCTCAATGAACCCAAAAAACTCAATAATATCAAAGCTGAATAGTTTTGGAAGTAGTTTTTAGTTTGTTTTTAGTTATAGCTATTTTAGGGGGATATCTGTGTGTGCAGGTGACTATTACTGTGCATAATTATTAGGCAACTTAACAAAAAACAAATATATACCCATTTCAATTATTTATTTTTACCAGTGAAACCAATATAACATCTCAACATTCACAAATATACATTTCTGACATTCAAAAACAAAACAAAAACAAATCAGTGACCAATATAGCCACCTTTCTTTGCAAGGACACTCAAAAGCCTGCCATCCATGGATTCTGTCAGTGTTTTGATCTGTTCACCATCAACATTGCGTGCAGCAGCAACCACAGCCTCCCAGACACTGTTCAGAGAGGTGTACTGTTTTCCCTCCTTGTAAATCTCACATTTGATGATGGACCACAAGTTCTCAATGGGGTTCAGATCAGGTGAACAAGGAGGCCATGTCATTAGATTTTCTTCTTTTATACCCTTTCTTGCCAGCCACGCTGTGGAGTACTTGGACGCGTGTGGTGGAGCATTGTCCTGCATGAAAATCATGTTTTTCTTGAAGGATGCAGACTTCTTCCTGTACCACTGCTTGAAGAAGGTGTCTTCCAGAAACTGGCAGTAGGACTGGGAGTTGAGCTTGACTCCATCCTCAACCCGAAAAGGCCCCACAAGCTCATCTTTGATGATACCAGCCCAAACCAGTACTCCACCTCCACCTTGCTAGCGCCTGAGTCGGACTGGAGCTCTCTGCCCTTTACCAATCTAGCCACGGGCCCATCCATCTGGCCCATCAAGACTCACTCTCATTTCATCAGTCCATAAAACCTTAGAAAAATCAGTCTTGAGATATTTCTTGGCCCAGTCTTGACGTTTCAGCTTGTGTGTCTTGTTCAGTGGTGGTCGTCTTTCAGCCTTTCTTACCTTAGCCATGTCTCTGAGTATTGCACACCTTGTGCTTTTGGGCACTCCAGTGATTTTGCAGCTCTGAAATATGGCCAAACTGGTGGCAAGTGGCATCTTGGCAGCTGCACGCTTGACTTTTCTCAGTTCATGGGCAGTTATTTTGCGCCTTGGTTTTTCCACACGCTTCTTGCAACCCTGTTGACTATTTTGAATGAAACGCTTGATTGTTCGATGATCACGCTTCAGAAGCTTTGCAATTTTAAGAGTGCTGCATCCCTCTGCAAGATATCTCACTATTTTTGACTTTTCTGAGCCTGTCAAGTCCTTTTTTGACCCATTTTGCCAAAGGAAAGGAAGTTGCCTAATAATTATGCACACCTGATATAGGGTGTTGATGTCATTAGACCACACCCCTTCTCATTACAGAGATGCACATCACCTAATATGCTTAATTGGTAGTAGGCTTTCGAGCCTATACAGCTTGGAGTAAGACAACATGCATAAAGAGGATGATGTGGTCAAAATACTCATTTGCCTAATAATTCTGCACTCCCTGTATATATATATATATATATATATATATATATATATATATATATATATATATATATATATATATATATATATTGTAAATAAAGCATCATGAATTTAGACTTTTAAATACTCATAAAGTCTTAACATTTCAACACACAATGTTCCAATTGCATCTAGAAAATATATATATAAAAAAATAATAAATACTTTTATGCCTTATGCCTTTTTAACTAATTTATAAATATGTAAAAAAATGGTGAAACAAGCAATACTCTTGTTAGTTTGATATATATATAGTATATACACACACAGTGGATGCAACTCACAAGATTTTTTAAAGTTTCAAATAAGTTTATTGATGTTTCAGGGAAAGATTTTCCCATTCTTCAGAGCTTACACTGTGGAAAACAAAACATGCAATGTTGTTAGTGTTGTAAGACACTGATGTCTAAAGCAGAGTTATAATTCCTTTAAAAAAACATTTTTAAGACTTCTCTATAAAGTTCACAGATGCATTTGCAGATTTTATGATAGGAATTATAAACAGTTTTGTCTCAAGATAATGAATTGGGACTGGATAAGAGACTTTGAGACCAAAGGTAATATTCTTTACCATAGGCCAGAAAAAGTATACAATACAAAGGCCTAGATTACAAGTGGAGCTTATGACCACTAACTGTGCCCAAGGTAAAACAATAAAATAAATAAAGATGATGCTTTTTTTATTTTATCAAAGAACTTTGCACTTTATTTAGGGGGCAATTGGGGGACATTTTTAAATTATCCAGATGTCTGACCTCTGGTTAATTTTCAGAGGACTAAGTAGTAACGCAAGCTTGTGGTAGCATTAACCAGCTGCTTTTAATGGCTGCTTACTTATCGTGCGCCTGTAAATGGGTGAATTTTCTCATATTGTGTTATTTGTGCACATTCCTTAATGATATTTGAGTGTATAAAAATGTACTTCTTATATTAGTCTGAGTACAATTTATTTCCCATGGGTATGTATTAGTCACTTCAGAATCTCTATCCCCTATGTACAACCCCAATTCCGAAAAAGTTGGGACAGTATGGAAAATTCAAAATAACAAACAAAAAGAAACATTTTAAGATTCAATTCACACTGTACTATATTGAAAACCTGTTTTTAACACAATATTTGATGTTATACTTTGTGAATTTAATGAATTTTTGAAAATATGTAGTAATTTTAAATCTGATGCCTGCAACAGGTTCCAAAAAAGTTGAGACAGGAGAATTTAGGACTAATAGCGATGTGACAAGTTGAAATAAGAAGGTGATGTGAAACAGGTGAGGCAATCGTGTAATCATAGTATAAAAGGAGCCTCCATAAAAGGCCTAGTCCTTCAAGAGAAAAGATGGGTTGAGGCTCACCAATCTGCCTACAGATGTGTCAGTGAATAATCCAACACTTTGAGAACATTTCCCAAAAACAAATTAATAGGATTTTGGGCATTTCATCTTCTACAGTGCACAATATAATTAAAAGAATCCGGTCAAATCTCGGTGCATAAAGGGCAAGGCTGAAAACCACTTCTGAATATGCATGATCTCCGATCCCTCAGACGTCACTGTCTCAAAAACCGTCATGAGTCTGTAATGGATATTCTGACATGGGCTCAGGAATACTTTGGTAAATACAAAAACCATAGAACACCAGCGAGTCAAAACAAATAGCGCTTAGAGTAAAAAGTTATTTTATTAATGCAAAAAAAAGCTTAAAATCCATACATTGATTCAGCTTGTTCCTAATATTGTCTTACGCGTTTTGGTCCCCTCGCCTTATTCATAGACATACTTTGGTAAACCTTTGTCAGTCAACGCCATTCGCCGCAACATCCACAGATGTAAGTTAAGGCTTACTATGCAAAGCAGAAGCCATACATCAACACTGTCCAGAAGCATCACCAACTTCTCTGGGCACGGTCTCATCTGAGATAGACAGTAGCACAGTGGAATCGTGTTTTGTGGTCCGACGAGTCAATATTTTAAATAGTTTTTGGAAAAAACAGCCGTCATGTTCTCTGGGCCAAAGAGGAAACGGACCATCCAAGCTGTTATCTGCACCAGGTCCAAAAGCCAGCGTCTGTCATGGTATGGGGGTGTGTCAGTGCCCATAGCATGGGTAATTTGCACATCTGTGAGGGCACCATTGATGCAGAAAGATATGTATACATTTTGGAGCAACATGTGCTGCCATCCAGATGTTGTCTTTTCCAGGGACATCTCTGCATTTTCTAGCAGGACAATGCCAAACCATATTCTGCCTGGATTACAAGCGCACGGTTGCTTAAGCAGAGAGTGCAGGTGCTAGCATGGCCTGCCTGCAGTCCTGACCTGCCTACGATTAAGAATGTATGGCGCATTATGAAGTGCAACATAAGGCAACAAAGGCCCCATACAGCTGCGCAGCTGAAGACATGCATAATGGATGAATGGGTAAATTCTGCTTGCTAAACTTCAGTGCCCAAAGGCTTAATAAGTGGTATTCAAACAAAATGTAATATTACACAATAGTAAACAGTTGACTGTACCAAAGTTTTTGGAGTGTGTTGCAGTCATTAGATTTGAAATGAGTTTATATTTTCAAAAATACATTAAATCAAATAATGTGCTTATAATGTGTTTTCAATATAGTACAGGGTGAATTTAATTTTTAAATGACTCTTTATGTTTGTGTTTTTGCATTTTCAGTACTGTCCCAACTTTTTCGGATTTGGGGTTGTAGTATCATGCTCATACATCAGATAGCATTGATTATAATATGCTCAGAATGTATGTAATATATTCTCATGTTACACTAAAATTTTCAAATCAGTCATTGTTTCATACAATTTCACATAATTCCTTATTCTCTTATTTTAAGTTAAATTGCTATGCCTTTTGTGACATTCCTACCCAGACAGGGTTGTGTATTCAATAATGGGCAGAATCACATAGCCTCTTTCTTGTTTATATTACACAAGTGAGAAAATTAGCTTGTTCCTGTCACCAGTGTTCACTACATTTATTTGTAGACTAAGCGCCTCTCTCACCAGAGGAGACTTTCCAGGGATCTAACCCAGTCAGATCTGAGGTGTATTTTGAGTAAAGTCTATGGGGTAGATTTATTATATGTCGGACGGAACTTGATCCGCTGTAGCGAATCATGACCGCTCGTCATTGCAAAATGCTGACACCATACGCTGTCAGCATTTAACATTGCAGAAGTATTTTTGGTGAAATGCTTGTGCAATGCCACCCCCCCCCCCCTACACATATGTGGCCAATCGGCCACTAGCACGGGTGTCAATCATCCCAATCGTATCTGATCGGTATGATTTCTATCCGCCATCTCAGAGGTGGCAGAAGAGTTAAGGAGCAGCGGTCTTACGACCGTTGCTTCTTAACTTCAGTTTCCGGTGAGCCTCAAGGCTCATGTGGAAACAGCTGCATCCACAGCTTAGTAATTTGGCCCCTATCTGTTTTTTTTAAAAACCTGTTGTTCTCTATACAGAAAACCTTTGAAGGCAATTTCATTAGTAGATTCCAATTATTGAAGGATAAGTGAAAGAGGGTTTTTCTATTTGAGCAAATGAATTTGATAATAAATAAATCATATAATATATAGATGTGTCCCCATAATTCATAAAACACTATCTACACATAAAAACACATAAATACACATGTATACACATATATGCACATACATAGACACAGACACATATTTAGACATGTATATAAACATTGAAGCCCTTCCTAGTCAAATGCCTTGCCATATACCATCCCTTTTTAACTCTTTTGAAAAAATTTTAACCATTATAAATGATACATTTTTTATTAAAAATGTGTACATATGAGTGTAATAAATGTGATTAACATGTTTTGTGAAACTTTTATTCATTTTTACACTTTACTTCAGGTCTCAGGTCACTCTGTTTGGGCTTTCGCTCAATCCCAAACCATAACTTTCAACTTGTAATATCAGCAATATTAACGTAGTTGCAATACCTATCAAATATAATAGGTGCACTAGAGCCTGGTTTCTCAACAGCCGGGCCGTGGCCCAGTACCGGGCCGTGATAGCCCTGCTGGTGGGCCCCGACCTGTCATGCCCCCACTGCACACTCTTACCCCACTGCACACCAGGGGCAGACTGAGACCAATCAAGGCCCCAGGAACACTGTCTCACACTGACCAAAATGTATTACATTTTATGCAAATGAACATGGTAGCCTCCCTGCCCTGCCCCCAACAGGCCCCTAAACCTCCAGAGCCAGGACCCACAACATTAAGGTCCAGAGAAAGGGCACCCAACCTCCAGCGCCAGACCCCACACTCCATGGCCCTCACAGTGACAGATATATATATATAAAACTACCGGGCCCTGGACATGTCTAGCTAAAATTTACCGGGCCTTTAGGTCACTTTGGTTGAGAACCACTGCACTAGAGTGATATTGGCTATGCTAAACTTTGTCTGGTAAATCTGATTTACCATAGATTTGTAATATCAAGTTGAGCACTAATTTGAACTCATTGTGAAATTAATAGTTTTGTGGCACATAAAAAGGGCCAGTAAACGGAGTAGATTTGCATAATCAACAAATGCATGATAAAAAGACAATGCAATAGCATAGTCTGAACTACAAATGAGATTTTTTTTCTGAAAATTTTAAAAGTTATGTCTATTTACATCCCCCTGTACCATGTGACAGCTATCAGCCAATCACACATGCATATATGTTTATTCTGTGAATTCTGCACATGCTCAGTAGGAGCTGGTGACTTAAAATTTTAAATATAAAAGACTGTACATTTTGTTAATGGAAGTAAATAAGAAAGTTGTTTAAAATTGCCTGCTCTATCTGAATAATGAAAGTTTAATTTTACCTTGCGTGTCCCTTTAAAGTTGAGAACATTTTACAGTACACTCTTCCATTAAATAGTAAAATGCTGTCCCTTTCAGTGAGTAAAATATTGTTTATACCAATCAAACTGCTGTTTCTAATTGCACACATATCTCCTGACAACACAGAAATGGCAATATGTATGTCATATTCTTTAGGTTTTTACCAATGTTGAACATTCTAAGCATCCAGTCAGGAAGCAATACTCTATTAAACACTCATTTGCAATATTCATTTATGAAAAAAGAGACAAATTATTAATATTATTATCAGGTATTTGTAGAGCGCCAACAGATTCTGCAGTGCTATGACATAGGTGGTATACAAAATAACATTTACAGGGGTCAAGGGGGTAGAGGTCAAATGGGTAGAGGGCCCTACCGAGAGTTGCACTGTTGTAGTAGGCTCTTATGAATGTGAACTACAAACAGCTGGGCTCATAGGCTTACATGCTATGGGGTTTGAGGGGATAGCAGTGGCGCTAGGAAGGTTAGTGTAGGTTGTATGCTTCCCTGAATAGTAGAGTCTTCAGGGAGCACTTGAAGTTTTCAAAACTTGGGGAGAGTCTTGTGGAGCGAGGCAGAGAATTCCATAAGATAAGAGCCAGTCTGGAAAAGTCTTGTAAATGGGAATGTGAGGAGGTAACAAGAGAGGAAGAGAGTAGGAGATCATGAGCGGAGCGAAGGAGATGGGAGGGAGAGTATCTGGAGACAAGGTCCGAGATGCAGGCGGGAGCAGCGCAGTTGAGGGCTTTGTGTGTCAGAGTGAGAATTTTGTGTTTAATCCTGGAGGCAAGAGGAAGCCAGTGAAGCGATTGGCAGTAGATGAAGAGCGATGTGTAAGGAAGAGGAGCCTGGCAGAGGCATTCATTATAAATTGTAAAGGAGCTAGGCGGCAGCTAGGGAGACCAGAGAGGATGGAGTTGCAGTAGTCGAGGCGGGAAAGGATCAGAGAGTGGATTAAAATCTTAGTTGTGTTTTGTGTAAGGAAATGTCTAATTTTAGAGATGTTTTTAAGGTGGAAGCAGCAGGCTTTTGCCAAGGGATGAATGTGAGGAGTGAAAGAAATATCTGAGTCAAGTGTGATCCCAAGACATCGGGCATGTGGGTTTGGGGTAATGATGGAGTTATCAACAGTTATAGAGAAATAGGGGGTGGAGATTTTGGAAGAAGGGGGGAAAATAAGGATCTCAGTTTTGGAGAGATTTAGCTTGAGGTAGTGAGAGGACATACAAGATGAGATATGAGAGAGACAATTAGTGACAAGGGTTAGCAAGGAAGGAGATAGTTCTGGTGCAGAGAGGTAGATTTGGGTGTCATCTGCATAAAAAATGAAAATGAAACTTGTGGGAATTTATTAAGGAACCTAATGATGACGTGTAGATTGAGAAGAGAAGGGGACCAAGGACAGAGCCTAGCGGTACCCCAACAGAAAGAGGTAATGGGGCAGAGGATGCAAATCACAAATTTTTAATTCATATTTCAACCTTTGAAAATATATCAATATTTATCTTGTTTTTAGGTTTGCAAAATGCCTGAAAGAATATATATACATATATATATATATATATATATATATATATATATATATACAAGCACACACACACACAGAAGTAGGATAACCAAAAATGAGCTAAAATATAATAATAATAGTTTTGTTTTCCATGTACTAAGTATAGCACATACTGCAAAAAATAAAGACTCCTGGATGGTTAGAATTAGAATGGATAAATTATCCTTCCAAAAGAGGTATGTGTGTACACTCAGGCCTTTAACTATAGGTCTTTAAAGGTACAGTCAACACCAGAATTTTTGTTTTTTTTTAAAAGATAGATAATCCCTTAATTATCAATTCCCCAGTTTTGCATAAACAACACAGTTATATTAATACACGTTTTACCTCTGTAATTACCTTGTATCTAAGCCTCAGCAGACTGCCCCCTTATTTCAGTTCTTTTGACAGACTTGCATTTTAGCCAATCAGAGCGGTCTCCATGGTAAATTCACGTGCATGAGCTCAATGTTATCTATATGAAACTAATGCCCTCTAGTGGTGAAAAATTATCAAAATGAATTTAGATTAGAGGCGGCCTTCAAGGTCTCAGAAATTAGCATATGAACCTCCTAAGTTTAGCTTTCAACTAAGTATACCAAGAGAACAAAGCAAAATTGGGGATAAAAGTAAATTGGAAAGTTGTATAAAATTGCATTTGAAACATGAAAGTTTTTTTTTGGACTTGACTGTCCCTTTAAAACTCATACACAGGGGCATATTTAACAAATGCCGGGGGGACATGATTCACTGCAGCACGCTGTCGGCATTAAACATTGCACAAGGATTTCTTATGAAATGCTTGTGCAATGCCGCCCTCTGCTCATTCACAGCCAATCGGCCACTAGCAGGGGGTGTTAATCATCCAGATCAGATCAGGACGATTGCAGTTTGCCACCTATAAGGTGGCAGATGAGTTAAGGAGCAGCGTCTTACGACCGTTGCTTCTTAACGTACGTTTCTGGCGAGCCGGAAACTTCGGGGGTAGATTGCACCAAGCCTTATAAACCAGGATAACATTTGGGAAATATTGTAAGTTATTCTTGCGGCTGTAGATGCTCTTCAACACTGTTCATGTGCAAAATAGATAAATATAACAAAAGACTTTTAAATCATGCATAATATAACATTTTCATTTACATAATGAGCTTTTAAAGCACCTAAGGTCATAAATTAATATTGTTTCCCTTTTAAGAAATATTTCAAACCCAGGTCTTCAGCTTATTAATCTTCTTTTTTTGCTTTAATAGTTTTCAGAAATGTTACATTTGATTAAATAAAGATATTGGTATTACTCACAAGTAACTAAAGTTTCCACTAATAGAATAAAAAGAGAAGTTTCAGGAAACATTGCTGCACTGGGTAGTTTAAGAGCTGGCTGTAGAGGAAGAAGCCAGAAAAGAAATGAAGAAATAAGAAATGTCATATTGAGGAGGTAACTTAATAAATCAAGCACCCTTTAGAAGAACATGAAAATTCTACTATAAATACCGTACCCTATAAAAATGTATAATATACAAAGAAGAAAAAAGGATAATAAAATGCAAAAACCTGTTGCTTTTAACAAAATGTAAAGGGAAAAAAAACTACTGTACATATTTGCTTTGGAATTACATAGTATTGACCACAAATCCACACAAAAATGCTACATTTGCTATTTAATCCTAAATTGTCATTGCACTTTCAGCCAAATTTAACAATTTAGTATATTTTCAGTAAAATCTTAATGTGTGTATAACTCATGTTCTCCGGATGTGGTTATGACTGAGGTATATTGCTCTTCCTTAAACCTAATGCAAAAAAGATATATATTATTCTGCAAAATTTGGCAAACTTTATTTCTGTACCATATTTCATAAGTTCATCGCAGTCTAAACAGTTCTTAGCTATAATGAAAAACATAATCAAATAAACAATATCTCTATATCTATTCCAGTGACTCATGCATTGTAACATATCTCAGCCTAATGTCACTATCCCTTTAAGACTTCCTTCTCTGACTGCTGCATTTGGGCAGTATTCACATTCAGCTTGCTTGCCTGCCTGATTAATCATTCATGCACCTGATTACCTCAGCCTCTTTTTAAGCCTTCTCAGGTCTAATGTGCTTGGCATTAACATTGAAGTTGTGATCCTGAACAACAGAGGTCTGTGACTGTTTCCTGTATGAATTTACCAACTATTTCAACCTACAGCATTTTCTATTCCAATGCCTAAAATCATCAAATCGCAAGTATCCAAATAATTCCATTTTCTGTTTCCTGGACACTGCTACTTAACAAACTCAGAACTTTATTATAAATCAAGCATACTTTTGGTTATCATCACTCTCTAATTACAACAGCATCTTACTCAGAACTTTATAACTATTCCTCTGCTACAAGTTGTCATTGCTAAAATATCCTGCTGCAAATATGTTAACATATTCTGAACTCTGCATCTATGTGTTCAATTAAAAGCTTTCATGTGATTCTCCAATATATGTTCAAACAGTAATTGATGCCTTAAACTTAACTTTCACCTGTGCTGCTCTGCTAATTACTGACATACAGCTCTTTATAATATTATATACTGTGAACCTGCAACAAACCAAGTTTGCATCTAAATGCACAAACAGTAATTAATGCCTAAACTTGCAGCTTGTCTAAGTACCTGTGCAGCTGTGCTTAAACTCTGACATACAGCTTTATATAATATTATGTACTGTGAACCTGCAACAAACCTTAGTTTGCATCTAAGTGTCAATCTTTTACTAGATTACTCTGAAGCCTGAACATTCCACATTGCTATATTTTTTCTCTCATTGAATCCTGCAGTTACTTCTATTAACTAACTATAAGTCACAGTGAAGTCAGAATATATTGTATACAAATGTTGCACCCTCCATTTATTCTACAATAACTTCTAGCAACTATGAATCACAGAATATCATCTATCCACGTCCAGGATACTCTTCCCCGGGTCAGGGGTCGGTGTCTTCAAATCCCTACCACTGCCCCGAGGGTCTGTGTCCTGAGCGCATGTACACCGGATCATGACAGAATGTTAATGCCTAAAAAAGGGATCCGCAGTGGTAGTGGATGCACCGACCCTCAAAGGAAAATAAAAAATGACAACATAACTCAGAACCAAGCAATCCGTAAAGGAAAAACAGAAGATTTTCAAACTTTAAAAAATTTAAAGACAAAGTTCTCCCATTCTAGACAATCCTCTACTCATGTTCGTGGTTACCATTTTGGTGAAACTGATCCTGAATCTGACTATGAAAATGAAGAGGATTTAACCATAGCTTCAGCAGAAAAAAATTCAGATTTTTAAAGATTTAAAGAGACAGAACCACTTTTCTAAAATGTCATCTGTTCCTCAATTTCGTGCTTACCATTTTGGTGAAACTGATCCTGAATCTGACTATGAAAATGAAGAGGATTTAACCATAGCTTCAGCAGAAAAAATTCAGGCTTTCCAAGATTTAAAGAGACAGAACCACTATTCTAGAATTTCATCTGTTCCTCATGTTCGTGATTTCCATTTTGGTGAAACTGATTCTGAGTCTGACTATGTAACTGAAGAGGATGCATTCATAGATTCAGCAGAAAAAATTCAGACCTTTAAAGATTTAAAGACACATGACTACTGTTCCAGAAAACCATCTACTCCTCCTGTTTGTAATTCCTATCCTGGTGATACTGATTCTGAGTCTGAATATGTCAACATGGAGGATGACTTCACAGATCCAGCTAAATTGGCATTAGACTGGTATGAGCGCAACTTTAATTCGCCACAAACTCAGACAAAACCTCAACCTATTTGCTATAATGACATCCTTGGTTGTTATATTTACAATATGGATGATACAGACAGCTCCCATAATGAAACCTCTCATGGAAATACTGATCTTCCTATTTCTGATATTACCATGGATTCGTTAGATTGGACAGATTCAGAGCTGGAAGAAAAGACATCTGGTTTACAGACTGCTGTTAGGAGTAAAGGTCCCCTCAACTACTATGCTGATTTATCACATCAGAATTATGCATCCAGTGATGAAGAGGATTTCTGTTCTCAACCTTACTACAAGCCACAATGGCAGCAACCTAAGAAGCCTCATACTGGGAAGAAATATCAGTTATCTAAGCACTCTAAAAAACAGAAGAATAAGAAGAAAGTCTTTCTGCCCACAGAAAATCAGAAGTGCAAAGAGGAAACTCAGCCTGATTCCCCTGTTTTAGTTTCTGTTGTACCAGACCCTCTCTTGCCTCATGACACTGTCAACACCAAGCTGGATGTTGTCTCTAGTCACCATCTGTCTGTTCTTAAAGCATCTAATGGTATCTCTTCTCAGACTCTACAACAACTACAAAAACTGTTTCCAACTATTGATTTCTTGCATTCCTCTCATGCTGCCTCAATACCTGTACACCCTGTGCTAGAAGCAAAAGATAATTCTGTTCCAGATATACAACCTTTCAGTTTACCAGAGATAATCCCTGGAGAATTTAGCTCTGATATTCAAACTCAAATAAGCATGCCTGCTGAACTCTCAGTCAGAATCTTGTGTCACAATTCCTCCACATCTACCTGAGTGTGGCATATTTCAGTACACTTCACCTTCTCAAAATTCTTCTGTTACTGCATCTAAGAAATTGTTTCCCTTGGGAGATACTTTGCATCAACCTACATTTTCTACTACATCAGTTTCCTGTACAGGAATTCCTGATACTGAATCCTGTGAAGACAACATTGAACCAAGTTCGCAAGTGGACATTCTTGAACCTGAAACTTGTACAAAAGTTCTTCAAGAAGATTCCCCAGTGCCCATTCCTGTTCCTGTTTTCCATGATTATACTACTAAACCTGACATCAAGGTGGACTCTCCTGTTTTTAACCCTGGTATGGGTATTCCTTTGTTTAACCCAGAAATGGGTGTAATAATACTTGACCCTGAAGATAGCCATGCCCTCTACTCAGAAGCGAGTATGGTTCTTGGCTCTAAAGTGGGTCTTGTTAATTCTTCGTTTATGAACCCTGAAGAAAGCCTTGCCCTCTGCTCAGAAGAGAGTATGGTTCCTGGCTCTAAAGTGGGTTCTTTTTCTTTCTCTATAGTTGAACCTTGCCCTGGTGAGGGCATTCCTACACTTGATCCTATTGAGGATATTCCTGAACCTTGCCCAGATGTGGGTACTTCCGAACCTTGCCCTGGCATGGGCATTCCTTCACCTGATCCTACTGAGGATATGACTGAACCTTGCCCAGATGTGGGTATTCCTGAACCTTGCCCTGGTGTGGACATTCATATACCTGTTCTTAGTGAGAACACTTTTGATTCTGAATCCAGTAAGGAGACATTTCATATTGAATTAGAAGATGGCAAGAACTGGACAAATCTTGCACTCTACACTCCTATCTCCTATTTTGAAGAAAGCCCTGCTATTGCGTTAGAAGTGGCTATAGCTTTTTCTTTTGGAGTATATCTAATCCTCAGCCAAGAGGTTAATTCTGAGGATACTCAAATCTCTGACCCAAAGGTGCTTAATCTGGTTATCAATCCAGAATGCTGCATCTCTATTTCTGAAGCTGAGGAAAGCCTATTCATTTCTCTAGGACTGGCTGCCTTTTCATTGGCTATGTACATGGTCATCTATCATGAAGAACATCCGCCTATCTACCCTCAGGATGATTCTGTGGTAGGAAGCTCATTGCATGTTACGTTCATGCATTCTCACAATGACTACAAAAAAGTTGACTTCAAGTTTTGCTCTCATCATTGTCAAGATCTTTTGATACCTGAATTACATGGCCTTTACTTCGTCATTCAACTTTTTCAAGAGATCTCCAACCCTCCTTTCTTGATTTCCGATTGGACTCACTACCTCCATACACCTACTATCGGTTCTCCATATCATTTTTGTTCTCTCTCCTTTTGGATTGTGTTGGGCGCCCGGAGGTCGCCTTTAAGGAGGGCGATCTGTAACATATCTCAGCCTAATGTCACTATCCATTAAAGACTTCCTTCTCTGACTGCTGCATTTGGGCAGTATTCACATTCAGCTTGCTTGCCTGCCTGATTAATCATTCATGCACCTGATTACCTCAGCCTCTTTTTAAGCCTTCTCAGGTCTAATGTGCTTGGCATTAACATTGAAGTTGTGATCCTGAACAACAGAGGTCTGTGACTGTTTCCTGTATGAATTTACCAACTATTTCAACCTACAGCATTTTCTATTTCAATGCCTAAAATCATCAAATTGCAAGTATCCAAATAATTCCATTTTCTGTTTCCTGGACACTGCTACTTAACAAACTCAGAACTTTATTATAAATCAAGCATACTTTTGGTTATCATCACTCTCTAATTACAACAGCATCTTACTCAGAACTTTATAACTATTCCTCTGCTACAAGTTGTCATTGCTGAAATATCCTGCTGCAAATATGTTAACATATTCTGAACTCTGCATCTATGTGTTCAATTAAAAGCTTTCATGTGATTCTCCAATATATGTTCAAACAGTAATTGATGCCTTAAACTTAACTTTCACCTGTGCTGCTCTGCTAATTACTGACATACAGCTCTTTATAATATTATATACTGTGAACCTGCAACAAACCAAGTTTGCATCTAAATGCACAAACAGTAATTAATGCCTAAACTTGCAGCTTGTCTAAGTACCTGTGCAGCTGTGCTTAAACTCTGACATACAGCTTTATATAATATTATGTACTGTGAACCTGCAACAAACCTTAGTTTGCAACTAAGTGTCAATCTTTTACTAGATTACTCTGAAGCCTGAACATTCCACATTGCTATATTTTTTCTCTCATTGAATCCTGCAGTTACTTCTATTAACTAACTATAAGTCACAGTGAAGTCAGAATATATTGTATACAAATGTTGCACCCTCCATTTATTCTACAATAACTTCTAGTAACTATGAATCACAGAATATCATCTATCCACGTCCAGGATACTCTTCCCCGGGTCAGGGGTCGGTGTCTTCAAATCCCTACCACTGCCCCGAGGGTCTGTGTCCTGAGCGCATGTACACCGGATCATGACATGCATATATGAATGCCCCACTTGCAGTTGTAAAACTTGTGGTGACAATGTTTCTAAAAAAAATAAAAGGTTATACAGGATTTGTCACTGTACTGAAAATAGTAACAAATATATTAAAAAATAAATAAAGGGCAACATTTTGTGTAACAGATACTAACATCAGTGACAATCATTTAGGAAAGTTTATCAAATTCATTTCTACAACAACAAAAAATCCACTTTAACATCCTGAAAACACTGGGCTTTAACAACGTTAGGATGGCATGGAATGTCCTAACTTCTAACTGCCTGTGTGGGTGCATGCCGAGTCCAGGATACTGCAAAATCCTCCAAATTCCAAAAACCAATAGCTTGCAGCACCTCTTAGAATAAAAAGACATTTGTTGTGAATAGTGGGTCACCAGTACAAGCAATGTTTCAGATCTCTAATCCTTAATCAGCTACAGACAATGCACTTATTTTTACCCCTGTGCTCATGATATCAACCAATCACAGGTAAATTGCATATACACCCTCTAGTGTACAAACAATGTATTACACATAATCTAAATTAAAATTCATCATTACATACATTACTATCTTACTCCAAATGATCTACAATCGCTAAAATTACATTTAATAACATGCTGATTAATATATACAGATGCATTATTATAAAAAAAGATTAAAAAAATACAGAATAATCAAATGATTGCCTTTAATTTAATTTATAATTCCAAAATGCCTCATTTTTCTTCAAAAGGAGCTCTCTATCGCCCCTTCTACATTGACTGGGATCCATAACTATAATCTGGAAATGAGTCTGGCTAATATTATGGCCAAATTGTACAAAGTGTGAAGAGACTGGTGTTCTTTATTCCTAAAGCGTATACTGCTCTTGTGCTCATTAATCCTTTCCCTGACCTTATGGGTGGTCTTGCCAATGTAGATCCTCCCACATGAACGCTTAATTAGGTATATTGTGTACGTTATATTACAAGTAAAAACTTCTATCTTCTATGAACCCCAGTTACCCCCATAATACTTAGCCTGTGGGATCCAATGCCGGGACTTCTCTGGCAACTCAGGCAGTCCCCAAGGAGCCAATCAGTGCGTTGGATTCAAGTGACAATCAATCACTGATACTATGTGATGGCTAATGCCTTTGCCTCTATCTTTCCTCAGTGTAATCAAACTAATCACTGCTACAGAGTGTCCCACACAGTTATATACATTTGTAAAAGAAAAACTTTAATTAAAAAAAATTAACCATTTAAGAGCTGATCAGTGTTATTGCTGTGATCACTCTGATCAGTACAATAATACTGTTCAGTAATTTTGGGGTGTGATTTTTGTTTTTGTTTTTAATTAAAATTTAAACCCTTTTGTCATTTAAAAAAAAAAAAAGTTTTTAACCCTATCCTGCGGTTTCTGATCACCGAACATTGTCTGTGATCAGTCTGATCAGAGCTTTCTGTCTGATCAACCTGAACTTCTAATTTTACTGCTAGTTTACTAAATAATGCAAGTACAAGAGACTATGGGGCCGAATTATCAAGTTCCGAATGGAGCTTGATGCCCCTTGTTTCCGGTGAGCCTTCTAAAGACCGCTGCTCCATAACTTGTCCACCTGCTCTGAGGTGGCAGATAGAAATCAACCCAATCTAATACGATCGGGTTGATTGACACCCCCTGCTAACAGCCGCTTGGCCGCGAATCTGCAGGGGGCGGTATTGCACAAGCAGTTCTGGTGAAATGTAACTAATAATAAAACCGTCCTTGATATGAGTGTAATAAACAGTGCTGAATCTACGGCTATTGCAAAATGTTTGTTAGAGTATTTCCACAAATCCCAAAGGGATTAACCAAACTAGTCTTTTCGGCTAATCACAGGAGGGTTTAAACAGAATGACCTTGGAGTAGAAATGGTGGCTGAAAAAAAATATATGAGTGAGTCTGTTTGTAGTACTGTGGCTTTGCCTTTGACCAGTACTATTAATTTTTGTCTCAAATGGTGTAATCTAGTAGATAGTTAACAATCTACTACAGCATTGATTTCAGCACTTGTACTTTTTCTTATTAACCTGAGGAGTCTGGGAACACAGACGGAGGTTTGATAAACTGAAAGACTGTGAACGGCCGTTCAGGATTTCTACTCTCTAAGTGCTTCTATCACGCGTGTTACAGGATCTTTCATTGATTGACAGCAGAGACTTATGTAATAGCTCCACCTTTGCCAACGGGAGACTGGGAAGCGCGATCTGAACTAGGATGCTGTGGTAAGCCGTGAATGTGGCCAAGGCTCCGTAAGTTATACAACAGATTTTCCAAGCCTTTACTGTGTGAGATTACACCATTTGAGACGAAAATTAATAGTACTGGTCAAAGGCAAAGCCACAGTACTACAAACAGACTCACTCATATATTTTTCACAGATACAAGCAGAGAAACTTGCCTTACATCTGGTTTTATTTCAGCCACCATTTCTACTCCGAGGTCATTCTGTTTAAACCCTCCTGTGATTAGCCGAAAAGACTAGTTTGATTTACCCCTTTGGGATTTGTGGAAATACTCTAACAAACATTTTTGCAATAGCCGTAGATTCGTCACTGTTTCTTACACTCATATCAAGGACGGTTTTATTATTAGTTACATTTGTGTCCATCCGGTTTTTCTACTGTGTAATATTGTGCATTATTGTGTAAATTTTTGTTAGTTATAGGATACCTTTTTAGACTGTTATTTTATTAATTATTTTTTTAGATTAAGTAGAGACACATTACTATTTATATCCACCCCTATTTATTTACCACTTTAGTTTATCACAACATAAAACCAAACTTATACATTAAAGGTTTTATAGTTTATCTAGGCATTTAGATTCCTTACACTACCTTAGGTTTGCATAATTTTATTTTCAACATTATCATAGATACCTGCACCCTATATCTTTGCACTTTAACATTACGCATGCAATATTAAGCCCTTGAGATTTCAGTCTAATCATTGTTTGTTGGTTTTATTTAGCTATATACTGATATCTTTTTCGATAAGGTTTCTATCTGGTGCCTCTTAATATTTCGTTTTATTTTTGTATGTGAAGTTTTATACATGGATTATATTGCTGAATACATTTTTCGTCAGTACTCTATTGCTCTCGTTGAGCGCTTCTTATCATATAATTTTTTATTTTGATTTACTCATTTTATTATACCTAGGGAAGGGTATAGTTTGGTAAGGAGTTTATAGAGGATATTACCTTGCGCCCGTTTTTTTCCCGCATCCTATTTCATATAAATTCAAAGCAAAGATTAGCTTAAGAATAGTATGCAGTATTCTTAAAATTATATTAGCTGTTAAACAATTAAATAAATAAATGTAAGGTATCCATAAAGTAATGGTTGCTGCCATGTTGGAACCAAGGTTTTACTTTTAAAAGCCTCTAATATACTCTATTTTAGCCAATTAAGGGACATATATAAATTAAATCTATAGTGAACAAACATTGGATTAGTAGAAAATAGAAATTTTGGCTTGTGACATAAGGAATCTATACTTCAGATTCACTCAGGAACTGGAAAACCCAGAGGTTAATTACAGTAGAAGGGGACAAAATGAATATGCAAAGTTTATTGTGAAGGTTATTTTTTACTACACATAATTAAACATTTTATATTACAATGTCAAGATGTTTCCTGCCCCTTTAATACCTCTCTTTACTAAGCTAAGCTTCACATATCCTCCTTTACAAATTCTAACAGTTGTTTCAGTTTGCCCATATTAGTAATATCTGGACAATTCTATGCTTATAAATAACAACATACATTGTTCAGAGTCTCTGGGGCCTATCTATCAAGCTCTGAATGGAGCTTGATGCCCCGTGCTTCTGGCGAGCCTGCAGGCTCGCCAGAAACAGCAGTTATGAAGCAGTGGTCACAAAGACTGCTGCTTCATAACCTGTCCGCCTGCTCTGAGCAGGCGGACAGACATTGCCGGAATTCAACCCGATCGAGTACGATCGGGTTGATTGACACCTCCTTGGCGAGTCTGCAGGGGGCGGCGTTGCGCCAGCAGCTCTTGTGAGCTGCTGGTGCAATATTAAATGCAGAGAACGTATTGCTCTCCGCATTTAGCGAGGTCTTGCGGACCTGATCCGCACTGTCGGATCAGGTCTGCAAGACCTTTGTTAAATAGAGGCCTTAGTATCCCAAAAGGTTGTTGTCTTTCTGTTAAACAATGGATCACAATATGTATCTGTGTCTAGTAATGATTATGTGACTTCAAGTTATAGGTAATTGTGAATATCATACAAGCTTGTTCATAACTTTCTTTAAGGTTAGGACACGCACAATAGATTGTACTGATAAGATTCCCAAAAAAGGAAATCCCATATCATTGAAATGTGTGTAAGTACACAGACATTTTTGGGAAGAAAGATAATAAAAATATAGTCAAAACAGCATTTCCATATACTGAGTAAAGTCAGGATAAATTGTTAGTGTAAAACAAGTTCCATATACTCTTTCTCAATCAACTAACATGCTTTGGATCAGTTAAGGACCTTTAATACATTAAAGGCACATTAAACCTATTTTTTTTATTTATGATTCAGATACAACATGTGGTTTTAAACAGCTTTCTAATTTACTTATATTATTTAAATTTGTTTTATTACCTTTGTATCATTTGTTGAAGAGGATACCTAGGTAGGCTTAGGAGCTGCTGATTGGTGGCTGCACATATATGCCTCATGTTATTGGCTCACCCAATGCATTAACTATCTCCCAGTTATGCATTGCTGCTCCTTCTACAAAGGATACCAAAAGAAAGAAGCAAATTACAGAGAACAGAAGTAAATTGGAAAATTGTTTAAAATAGCATGCTGTATCTGAATCATGAAAGAAAAAATCTGTGTTTTATGTCCCTTAAAGATATGTTTTCTATAATCATGCTATGCATTTTGGCGTTAGAATATTCCTAAAAAAAAATACAAAATTATATTTGTGTAAACATTTAGTGTAGCAGCATCTTAGTTACTTTTTCCATATGTTAAAAGTTGTATGTGTGAACTATGATAGTAATCTTTGAAAATATGAACCAACCATCTAAATACTTTTGTTCCAAAGATTAACAAGAACAAAATAAGTATTGTTATGTTTAAGCTGGTTGCATAGAAATGTGACTAATGTTGGTCACTTGCTAGGGATTAAAGATTAAGAACAATTGATGCTGCTGTTTACACTGAATTCACAAAGACCGATTATTGTAAGAATACAAAATCTCTGTTACCATTGGCCTAAAAGCTGCATAACAATTATTGGACTCATGCACAAAAGCACAGTTTCTTTAGTTGCTCATTTATAATGAAAGGAGGGTGCATGCCATTTTTATTATAGCAATTTCTTAACTGGAAACAGGATATCTGCGACATCTGAAAAATCCTCAGAATGACATTGGGTTCCTTTTGCTGGTGTCTTATGTTGTCACAAGAAGAATAAGCTGCTGTCCCTTTGGAGCATTATTTGCTGTTTTAATTTACTCGCTGGTGATGAACAACTGAAGGAAACTATAAGTAAAGAGAAATGGCGGAAAATGCAAATATTGCCGAAAATAATGAGGCTGTGCCATCATCAGCAATTCCAGTACAAATAACTGACAACAGTGCTGAGATAACTACACCCAAATTGTGTGAAATATCTGAATGTGATTCCAGCATAACTCCTACTGAAGAAAACATCTGTAGCCACCTTGGGAACAATGATCAGTCTGCAATTCCTGACCTGCATACAGAGATAAAGACAGAAGAAGGTATTTTCTAACATAAGCCATAATGACAAAATGAGCACTTAAACCTGCAGACTTGCCAAGCTTGAATACACTTCATAGTGTGCACTAATTTACATATTTCCAATCCCAATAATTTAATTGATGTCATAGCATGACATCCTTAATAACAATCATTTTCTTATTTGTTGATTCAGATATAACACCTTTTAAAATAGATTTACAAAACATGTAAAAGTATGGTTGGATAGAGAAGGTGTAGAGTGGGATCAACCAGTACATGTCAGGACAGTTATATGATTTCCCATTTCAATCTCAGACAGTAGTATTAGTATGGACTCAAAAAAAAATGTATATATTCTGCACTACTACATGGGGCCTCATTTAAAAAAAAAAAAAAAAAAGAGTTTCTTATGCACTGGGAAAAGTAGCTCACATTGTCAAACTTCACAAAAAAGTACAACCTCTCTCACTAAAGTATGGGCACTCTTAGGATATAGTATTTGATGTCAATGTTTTATTTGCACATTAAACAATGTTTCTTTTACTACTCTTTAAAGGGATACTTAACCCAAATTTTTTCTTTCATGGCTCAGATAGAACAAGCAATTTTTAGCAACTTTCTAATTTACTCCTATTATCAATTGTTCTTTGTTCTCTTGCTATCTTTATTTGAAAAAGAAGGAATGTAAGCTTAAGAGCCGGCCCATTTTTGGTTTAACACCTGAGTAGCATTTGCTGATTGGTGGCTAAATGCACCCACCAATCAGCAATCGCTACCCAGGTTCTGAACCAAAAATGGGCCGGCTCCTAACCTTACATTTCTGCTTTTTCAAATAAAGATAGCAAGAGAACGAAGAAAAATTGACAATAGTAGTAAATTAGAAAATTGCTTAAAATTGCATGCTCTATCTGAATCATGAAAGAAAAAAACTGGTTTAGTATCCCTTTAAATAATAATTCTAAATAGTCTTTAAACTAACCTTTTATAAACTCAGTGGGAACTTATTCTTTCATATTGTGATCACAGGTGGTGTGTTCTGGAAGAGAAAATACAAATAATGAGCCACACTGCCTGACTTCAGGCTCTGGAAGATAGGAAATGAGCTTTATTAAATGCAGTTAAATATTATTACTGACTCGATATACATAGTAAAGTGCTCTTTCATGTTTCAGAACAACTGGAAAGCAGTATACAACATGAAAATGAAAGTAAAGACATCCACATCCAGGAAACAGAAACTGAAGAACAGGATTGCAATAATATATTAGGTGGGACCATATGTTGTTATACTTGGATAATATCTTCATGCTCATGATTTTTTTTATTAAGGGTAACTGAAGAGGACATAAAATCCCAAAATGTTCTTTCATGATTCAGGTAGAGAATACAATTTTAAACAATTTACTTCTAATCTAATCTGATTCATTCTCTTGGTATCCTTTGTGGAAGAAGTAGCAATGCACTACTGGGAGCTAGCTGAAAGAAAAGATACATATATGCAGCCACCAATCAACAGCTCCTGAGTCTACCTAGGTATTCATTTCAACAAAGGATATCAAGAGAACAAAACAAATTAGATAGTAGAAGTAAATTGGAAAGTTGTTTAAAATCACAAGATCTATTTGAATAATGAAAAATGAGTTTTTAGGTCCCTTTTAATATCAAATACCTCAAAAAAATCAACAATGGATAATCACTGTAATAACGTCACACTTTAAAGGGACATGAAACCCAAAATATTTCTTTCATGATTCAGATAGAGAATACAATTTTAAACAACTTTCTAATTTACTTCTATTATCTAATTTGTTTCATTCTCTTATTATCATTTGTTGAAGGAGCAGCCATGCACTACTAGTTTCTAACTGAACACATGGGTGAGCCAATGACAATCGGTTTATATATATATATATATATATATATATGCAGCCACCAATCAGCAGCTAGAACCTAGATTCTTTGCTGCTTCTGAGCTTTCCTAGATAAACCTTTCAGCATAGGATAACGAGAGAAGGAAGCAAATTAAATAATTGAAGTAAATTGAAAAGATGTATAAAATTGTATTCTTTATCTGAATCATGAAAGAAACATTTTGGGTTTCATGTCCCTTTAAGGTATATTAATGTTTTGGTGTTTATAAGAATATTCACAAGAATTTTAAGCATCATCTTTTTTTTTTTCTTTTGGTAAAATGAATTATACATTCAATTAGTCGGGGCAAAATATATATTCGGATCCCCAACAGATTTTTAATCAGCAGATGAGAATTTTATCAACTGATGAAAATTAATGTCTAGTTAAACTGGGAATGTCTGAAACAAATGGAAAAAAAAATAAGCATAGGCCAGTGAGAGGATTCATGGGTGGAGTTTAGTGAATGAGTTTTAGGGCTAGGTAAAGTTAAAGGGACATAAAACCCAAATTATGTTGTTATTATTCAGATAGAACGTACAATTTTAAACAACTTTCCAATTTACTACTATTATCAAATTGTCTATGTTTTCCTGTTATCCTTTGTTGAAAAGCAGGAAGGTAAGTTCAGGAGTGTGCACGTGTCTGAAGCACTATATGGCAGCAGTTTTGCAACAATGTTTGTAAATTAGCAAGAGATCCGCTTGCCGGTATGCATCATTACACACTCTGATGAAGGTGCAATGTGCGACCAATCGCACGAGAAAAGGGACTGTCAATCACAGAGAGCGAACACTTCTTACAGTGCTGGAAGCAGGCTTGCATGTGCGAACCTGCCCCGCAAGGGCTCTGGAACAGGGGTATTAGGTCACAATGGTGGCTGCTAATGGAAGTAAGGTGAATGCAACAGATGAGTCCAGAGTGCATGTGGCAGGTGACAGATTATAATACAGGTCCAAAGATATATTTTAGATCACTGTTCATGTTAATGTAGCATTTAAAAGCATATCTAGGTAGGGTCAGTTGTAGGCTGACCATATTGCTGCTTTAAAAAGGGACACATATGAAAAATACATATGTCAGGGCTGTTTTCAGGGCTGTTTAAAGAAATGGTTTTGCATAAGAACCCTCACATATGTATTTTTCATATGTGTTCCTTCTTAAAGCGGCAATATGGTCGGCCTAGTCAGTTGTGGATTAGTGACCTCTTGCCATTGGTTCACCCAATGTGTTCCACTAACTCCTAGTACTGCATTACTGCTACCTCAACAAATGATACTAGAAGTAAATTGGAAAGTTACTTAAAATTGTACACTCTGTATGAATAATAAAATAAAATGTATGGGTTTCCTGTCCTTTTAATGTTAGTTCCTCCAGTACATATTAGCATCCAGGTGTATATAAAAGGATCATATGATACCCGCAGTATTTTATAGCTGCACAGTAAATTTGACAGTTTTGTAGCTATAACTAGTGACTACAAAACTGCCTATTAAGGGCAAGATTACGAGTGACACGCTAACTGTTGTGTGCAAGCTATTTGCGCACATCAGATTTTTTACTCGTATTACAAGTTCAAAAACTTTGATCGCTTGATCACAAATGAAGTTAACGTGCATTGGGCTAGTGCGACCTCAGAGCTCTGGTTAACTGTTTTGCGAAACAAAACAAGCGTCACAAAACACATAAAAAAGACATTACAAAGTACAGTTACACTCATAACAACACTATCTAATAAAAAATATTAAAAAATAAAAAAACATAGCACAAAAAAGGGCTCGAACATATGAGGTCTCAGGTGTTAGAAAAAAAAAAGGCAGGCAAAGGACTTTAACATAGAGATACATACATTTACATGTCTAAATATGTATGTGTATATATATATATATATATATATATATATGTGTGTGTGTGTGTGTTTGTACATATGTATTTATGTGCTTATATAAGTATTTACAGATCAAATACCATCAGATATATAGAAATATGAATTTATGAATAAATAGAACACATTCTGTAAACATATGTGAAGAACATTGGATTGTGAAATATTCATATTTTCAAGTCAGGTTAGCATATTTGAGAATATGTGATCAGGTTTGTGTGCAAGTAGGGTGTTAGGTTTCATTTTCACTTTTTTTTCTCCATTGACTTCAAAGGGAAATAGGTTATCACGCACGTGATATTGTAAGCTAGGCTTTTTACGCTCGTTCAGTTCCCATGCGAGCCAACACACTTTTCTTTCTACTTGTAATACGAGTACAACCCAATGCACGCAAAAAGCTTACTTCTAGCGCAGTTAATGATTGAGCGGGATCATTAAATCCCGCACCACTTGTAATCTCAACTTAAATAGTTGAAGCCATTTTAAAGTTATTGAATGTAGAAAGAAGTAGTCTTTTTAGAAAAATGTAATTGACTTTAAATAGGGATTTGTTGCATGTTCTACAACTGACATGACTGAATGTATTTTCATGAAACTTTGCATGCCTGATGGTTTTTGACTTGAAATAATGGACGTTGGTAGTTTGATGTTTATAACTTAGGGCTAGTTTACGAGTGGAACACTATTTATCTCTAATGCTCTAATATAAACAGCGATGGATAGAAGCTTTTTGCGCTCTTATTACAAGTTGAAAGTAAAAAGTTTGTGCACAAGCGCTAACCCAATGCGCACAAAAAGTGGAACTTGAAATATCGCGAACATGTAAACGCATTCCCCATAGGCTTCAATGGTGCCCTAATCTGATCGCGTTTTACTATATGCGCTCAACCAACCATGAAATATGAATATTTAATTTTCAATGTTCTTCACATAGAATAAAATGTTCTATATGTCCTTAAATAAATATATATATCTGAAGTTATTTTTATTATATGATTATATATATATATATATATATATAAAATATCTATTTAAAAATACATAGAACATATTCCCCTATGTGAACTACATTGGAATGTACAATATTTACATTACATTACACAGTAGAACATATTATTAAATATCAATAGTGATCAAAAATGATTTTCCATGTTTTCAGGTATTTGACTCCAAAGGGCTCCAATGTACACACATTATATATATATATATATATATATATTATACCTATACCTGCATATCTATTCCTATAGATATATAGGTATAGATGTGCATTTTACATGAACATTATCATATATAAATATATATATATATATTTTTTTTTCATAATAAAAAGTACATTAGTTTCTATCTGCAGAACATAGGAAGGTAAGATATGCATTTTGTGCAGCGTGTCTCGCACATGAAAATAGTAATCTTAAGGCGTGTTATTGAAATATTAAATATATAAAAAAATTATTAAACATACTGTAAAATATACAGAATATTTTTACAAATATTTTATATGTAATATTTCAATAATGCAAATACTAAATTCTCATGTGTGCTAACCCGACCGCGTTAAGATCTACATTGCAAAACGCAATGCACAAAATGCATATTTTATATTCCTATGTTGTTCGCATATAAAATAATGTTATTATGAAATATATATATTTCTACATATATATCTGACACTGTTCATGTAAAATACATATCTATACATATATATATATAACAGTCTCTGGGGAACTCTGCACTCACTTTATATCCCAGCCGCCCAGGGTGCATCCAAAGAACATTCAGAATTTTTGCAAAAAGAGAGCACTCACCGGGACTAACACTTATACAGCATATCAAGCTTTTATTTATACAGGTGACGTTTCGGGGATTCCAACCGGTTTGAGGACGGGGTTGGAATCCCGAAACGTCACCTGTATAAATAAAAGCTTGATATGCTGTATAAGTGTTAGTCCCGGTGAGTGCTCTCTTTTTGCAAAAATTATATATATATATATATATACTGTATATAGGAATTGATATGTAGGTATAGGTATATACAGATATATATATATATAGAAATATGTATTTAAGAAAAAAAGGACATTTTCCTGTAAATGAAGAACATTGGAATGTTCCATCATTCGGAAATGACACACTTGCATCATTGAAGACGCAACCTTGTGAAAGTAACTCGGCATCAACTAAGACGCCGGAAATGACGAATTTTGTGTTATCGACCGTAACTTTGCACAAAAAATCTTACGCCAAGAATGACGCAATATACTTTGGCATTTTGCACCCTCGCGAGCCTAATTTTGCCCGCGAAATTTAATGAAAAACAGTCAATTTGCAAAAAAGGCTATACTCCAGGTAAGAAAAAAATGTTTTTCCTAAAAAAAAGCTTTTCACAAATATGAAACTGACAGTCTGCAAAAGGAAATATACATAAACCTGACTCATGGCAAATATAAGTACAATACATATATTTAGAACTTTATATTAATACATAAAATGAGGTGTCTTAAGTAATAAAAACATACTTACCAAAAGATACCCATCCACATATAGCAGATAGCCAAACCAGTACTGAAACAGTTATCAGTAGAGGTAATGGAATATGAGAGTATATCATCGATCTGAATAAGGGAGGTAGGAGATGAATCTCTACGACCGATAACAGAGAACCTATGAAATAGATCTTCCGTGAGTAAAACCATTGCATTCAATAGGTGATACTCCCTTCACATCCCTCTGACATTCACTGTACTCTGAGAGGAATCAGGCTTCAAAATGCTGAGAAGCACATATCAACATAGAATCTAAGCACAAACTTACTTCACCACCTCCATAGGAGGCAAAGTTTGTAAAAACTGAATTGTGGGTGTGGTGAGGGGTGTATTTATAGGCATTTTGAGGTTTCGGAAACTTTGCCCCTCCTGGTAGGATTGTATATCCCATACGTCACTAGCTCATGGACTCTTGCCAATTACATGACAGAAATATGTACAGTAAATATACAGTAAAACACACACATTATATATATATATATATATATATATATATATGCACTGTATATAAATCCTCCTACCCATCTAGATTGTAAGTTCCCACGGGAACAGGGCCCTCAACTCCCCCTGTATTTGTCTGTAAAATTTTGTGTCTTATCGTATTGTTTCTCCACTGTACTGTTATCCTTGTACCCATGGGCAGCGCTGCGGAATCTGTTGGCGCTTTATAAATAAAGAATAATAATATATATATATATATACATTCATATACATATTTAGACATGTGTATGTATGTACAGTATGTATGTATCTCTACCTGCTTTTTTTATTCTAACACCTGAGACCTCATATATTTATAACTTTTTAATAATTTTATCAGACAGTGTTATTATGGGTGTAACTGTACTTTAAAATATATTTTTGATGTGCTTTGTGCCACTTTTTTGTCTTGCATAACTGTTAACCAGAGCTCTGATTTTGCACTAACCCAATGCGTGTTAAATTAAATTGAGCGCAAGCGAATGCATTCACTTTCAACAAGTAATATGTACGCTACTTCCAAGGAGCATAAAGAGCTGCGATATACCCCTTATTGCTCGCGTGCAACAGTTAATGCGCCACTCCCAATCTAGCCCATAGTCGGGGGCTTCATCTTTAGCAAATTAGCAATGTACCTACAATCCAGGAGTCTGTCAGCAGAGGGAGCCTGCAATCAGCATTACCAATGCTTTGCTGTGATCTCATTGTATTTTTACTGAAAGCTCATAGGATTTCATAATAAACTTCCTTAAATTAAGGGAATTAAAGTAACTGTGTTGCACATGCCAGATGCACACTGCCTTGCAAATTCTGGTATATGCCTCTTGATTGGCTGCTTAAATTCCCTTTACAATGGAATGTGGCTACTGAGGACATTTTGAGGTAAAATATCTTCCATGTCTTACATAGAGAGGTTGAGGTGATATTTTCTAGTCAGCTTTTTACAGCTATGCTGCATCACTCATGTTTCAAGCTATTCAACATAAAATGTAATGGAGCTCTCTTGGGTAGTAAATCTCACCGGATATACATTCTCAGTTTGCAGCAAATACAAATTAAACTGAAATGTTTTTACTATAATTTAACTTGAATTTGCTTCTAGTTTTGTAACATTACTTTTGAGTCTAGTAAATAAGTGTATTGTGAACTTTAAATAAACTTGATCTGCATACAGCTTGCAAGTTAAATGAACAGTATTTTAGTTTATGTTTAGTTATGTGTAACAAAACAACTCTGCAATGTATTCTTTTTTATTTACATTTTATTTTCATGTAATATTGCTCAGAAAAATTAGCAATTTCTAAATTTCAGAACATGAAATGCACCCTGCTGACCTTTCAAGGCTAACTCTACTACATATATGTCCCATTAGTGACTTTATAAGGAAACAGCTTCAAAACAATTAATTTTATTACTCCTCCAAATTATGCAAATGGCGGGTGAAATTTGGTTTTTGAAACAAATTGCAGTTAAAAGGATGTTAATTTGTTTAAAAAATGTTAAGACTTGGCCGATATGTTATTATATAGAAACACAACCGAAATGTCTTGTAATTACAAGGTTTTTACTGTCCATTTAAATTTATTTAAATTTTAGAAGTAAAGAAAAACATCTTTTCTTAAACAATTTTCTTTTCTAAAATGTATATTTGTTTGAATTTTTTAAGGAAAGACAAGAAAACCAATAGGCAACAAATTTATATTAACCGATTCATGGCGTCCTTAGAGTGCTGGGCTTTAATGCCATTAGGACGGCATGGAATGTTCTACATTATATGGAGTCCTGCAGTCTCCTCTTAGGGAATGGAAAATCAGACTGGGGGCATTGCCTAGCGTTTTAGGCAGTCCAAGCCTGATCCGATCAAGGCCTTGAAATCATGTGATTGCACAGACGATCACGTTATTTCATTTTTCCAGTAAGTGTTACATCGGAACTTCCTTCTGATGTTAAACACTTGTTTCCGGCATGACGGGGTTAAAGATAGAGTTTAAGTTTTCAATCAAATGTATAAAAGGAAGGAAATTAATAACTTAAAATGCCCTACTAATCCTTAGGGACCGTTTCATGATATGATCAATGACAAGACTAGGGGGAATGGAAGCAGTTTAAGTTAGGAACTTCCTTGGCTTTAACATAAGTTTTTTGCTAAGTACTTCAAATATAATTTATTACAATGCAAATTTTGCTGGCCTCACCATATCAAGAAGTCTTTTAATGAGAGACTATAGTGTGTTTTAGGCAAATAAAGGATTATACTCTTTAGTAACATTAATTTTAGCCCATTCTAACACAGGTCTGGCTCTACATGATATATTGTAGCACAAAGTACTATTTAATCTTTGCTTTACTGTGCCTAAAATTAAACTCTTCTATCAAATACATGTAATGCTCGTGGGATATTTCTCTATCAGACCAAACTTGGCCAGTAGTCTTCTTATCCCGGCTTCAAGTGGAAGGATAGGAACAGAGTGAGTTTATGAAATGAGGTAAGCAGTACCTACGGCAGACAGGGCAGTCCTTCATGACAATAAGATGAAGGCAGAGAATGGTCAAGACTTGCAGAATCTGGCAACGATAAGGCATTCTATCAATACAAGGGTTAAGCAGGCAGAGTTCAGCAATGATAAGGCAATCCAGTAATACAGCACCCAGGAGCACACACAGAAACACCTATACTTGGGCAATGCAAGTATGAAAGGAAGTTACTTACATAGACCCAGGTTGGTGCCAAGGGAGATATCCAGGTGTACAGAGTGGCAATCATGTCGGGTCGTGATGACATCATCACCGTGCAGCTTGAACACCGCCGCATTTAAGCAACCAGGAGGACCGCTTGCATCTATGGCAATGGCCACAGCAGAACGGCGGGACAGAGCCACCTTCTCAAAGGGTACCTCTGGGCCCTATATAGGCTTGGTGGGATGTGCAGTATGACACCTGAGATGACGGACAAGAACCCAGGAACGATCTGCCACAGAGTAACCCTTCCAGTGCACAAAGTACTGAAGTTGCCTGCATCTGTACCTGGAGTCTAGGATCTTGGCAATCTCATACTCCGGCTCATCATGAACCAAGAGTGGTGGAGGAGGTCTGAATAAAGTAAATCTGTTTGTGATGTAGGGCTTGAGCAAAGAGATGTGGAAGACTGGATGAATGTGCAGGGCTCTGGGTAAAACCACTTTTTAGGCAACAGGAGATACTCTTTTGAGGATCTTGTAGGGACCGATGTAGCGAGGACCCAATTTGTGGCAAGGCTGACATAAGCAAATGTGTCGATTAGAGACCCAGATTCACTCACCAACAGTAAAGGCACGAATAGTAGCTCAATGATAGTCAGCATGCCCTTGTATCCGGAAACAGCTGAATGTAACAGAGTGTATACGCTGCCAATGAGTAGTAAGGTCAGTGAAACGACTGTCAGCAGCAGGAACTACAGTAGACTGAGCTGAAAGAAGGAAGAGACAGGGTTGGTAACCGTCTGCAGCTTGAAATGGAGAGCATAGTAGAGAAGAGTGCCAATGACTGTTCCTTGTCAGTTCAGCTAGGGGCAAGAATCCTGACCAATTGGTATGCTGAGAATTGACATAGGCTCTGAGATAGGTTTCAAGATCTTGATTCGTCCTCACCGTAAGACCATTGGTCTGAGGATGATGGCCAGAAGACAAGGATACAGTGGTCCCAATCATTTTGCAAAAAGCTCTCCAGAAGGTGGAAGACTATATTTACAGGTATACCATGAAGGCGTACCACATGAAGAAGAAACAGACTTGACAACTCTTGGGCAGTAGGTAATTTGACCAAGGGCACAAAATGAGCAAGCATGGAGAATCGATCCACCACAACCCATATAACCATATGGTGGTCGGAAGGAGGGAGATCCACGATAAAATCCATGTTTGGGAATGGACAATGGTTGGAGTAAGCCATGAGGCAATGATCAGGGAATCTTATTGGCAGCACAAGTCATGCAGGCCTTTACATAATCCTAAGAATCAGACTTCATGGTAGGCCACCATACATGTTGGGAAAGAAGCTTAAAGGTTATTGTCGAACCAGGATGTCCTGATAGTTTGCTGTCATGAGCCCAAGATAGCACAGGAGTGTGAAGGTTCAGAGGTACAAAGAAGATCTCAGGAGCCACAGGGGATTCAGGAGGCTTCCAAGCTTGGGCACCTTGCATTCTTTGAAGCAGAGAGGTGTTAAGTTGAGCAACCACACATGATGTGTTCGATAGAAGCTTCAGAAGAGTCACTAGACTAAGGAAACTAATAGGAAAGGGTGTCAGCCTTTTTATTCTTGGTCCCAGGAAGATAAGAGACTACAAAGTTAAAACGGGAAAAGAATAAGGCCTACCTGGTCTGTCAAGGATTGAGTAGATGAGCAGTCTCTAGATACGTCCGATTCTTGTGGTCAGTGAGAATCTGAATGGGGTTGAGGTGCCCTCCAGCCAATGACGCCATTCAGTCAAGGCCATCTTAACGGCTAAGAGTTTACGATTACCCACATCGTAATTATTTTCAGCAGTAGTAAAGTGTTTGGAGAAAAAGGCTACAGGATGCAACTTGGAGGTTAAAGGATCACTTTTGGTTAAAACTGCTCCAGCTCCTATCTCAGAGGTTTAAACCTCTAAAGTGAACTGTAAGTCAGGATCAGGATGACAGAGCACAGGAGCAGAGCAAAATACCTTTTTCATTTGAGAGAAAGCATCTACGGCTACAGGAGGCCAATTCTTGCAGTCTCTGTTTCGATTAGTCGTTCAGTGAGTGGAGCGACTATTTGGGAGAGGTTCTTTATAAACTTGTGGTAATAGTTGGAGAATCCCAGCAGATCTCGTATTAAAGGCAGTCTTCCATTCATTTCCTGGGAAGATACAAATTAAATTGTACGCCCCACGTAGGTCCAACTTAGTGAAGTAGCGAACATTTTGGAGTGAATAGTATAGTTCAGTATTTAAAGGCATAGGATAGCGATTCTAGATAGTGATGTTGTTAAGGGCTCTGTAGTCCATCCTTTTTACTGACAAAAAAGAAGCCAGTCCCGGCAGTAGAAGAGGAAGGGCGAATAAAACCTTTAGCTAGGTTCTCTTGTATATATTCCTTCATGGCCTTGGTTTAAGCTTTGGAGAGCGGATAAGTCCTCCCTTTAGGAAGTAGGGCTCCAGGAAAGAGGTCAATTTTGCAGTTGTAAGGTTGGTGGGGTGGCAGCACATCAGCTGCTTTCTTTTCAAACACATCTGTAAAATCTGCATATACTGAGTGAAGGCTTGAAGGGGTCTGTAGGCTGGCTATGGGGATGTGGTGCAGTGGAGTAAACTTAGCCAGACCGGAGTGGAAGCAGGATGTACCCCAGGAGGCCAACTGTCCCCCAGTCCAGTTGAACTGTGGATTGTGTATATGAAGCCAAGGAAGACCTAAAATAATTGGTTGTGCTGGGGAATGAATTACATCAAACTGCAGCTGTTCGGTATGAAGGACTCCCACAGTCATGGTTAGGGGTGCAGATTTGAAATGGATTAAACCTGATCCAAGAGGAGTACCACCCAGAGTAGTTATTTTAAGAAATAGTTTTTCTGCAGAAGAGGCAACCCTGCCTGAATCATGAAACGATGATCAAGAAAATTTCCAGCTGCCTCTAAATCAATAAAGGCTTGAGCGTGGACAGAATTCTGAAGAAAGGGAAGGGTAACAGGTACCAGGATCCAAGAAGAGTGGGGGGATTTAGTAGTGACAACGCTTAGAGGTACCCCAATTTTATCCTATAAGCATTGGGTTTTCCCGGCAGAATATCACAATTCTTAAGTTGATGTGAATTAGAACCACAATAGAAACACAGGGGCCGAATTATTATTGTGCGAGCGGACATGATCCGATATTGCAGATCATATCCGCTGCACATTGATAAATGCTGACAGCATATGCTGTTGGCAGTTATCATTGCACCAGCAGTTCTTGTGGAACTGCTGGTGCAATACCGCCGTATTCGATCGGGTTGATTTCTGACAATGTCTGTCCGCCCCCTCAGAGCAGGTGGACAGGTTATAGAACATCGGCTTGCCAAAAGCACAGGGCATCAAGCTTGATAAATATGCCCCACAGTCTCAATCTCCTTCTTCTCTGTCTTTCAGATTCGGTAAACTTGAGGGAGTAGAGATCCATGGGTTCCTCTACAGAGGTAACTGGAGGTGCTGAAGGGGTAGAGGATAGTCTAGAGACCGAACGGGTAGGAGGATGAGAGGGAGGGATTCTACGGATTCTGTCTCTCTCAGCTTGTCTCTCCTTAAATAGAATCCAGACTGATACACAGTGTTATGAATTCATCCAGGGAAGATGGAGCATCAAGATAAGTAAGCTCGTCCATGATGGGCTCATGCAAGCTTCTCCTAAAGACCGCCTTAAGAGCAATGCCATCCCAACTGGTCTCAAGTGCCAAGGTACAAAGCTCAATGGCATTTTGTGCCACAGTTCTATTGCTCTGGCAGAGATCCAAGAGAGAGAACTCTGCAGCAGAAGCGCTGCCGGAGGTTCCAAACAGAAGATAAAGCAGAAATGAAGGCATCAGCATTGTTCAGGAGTTGAGCGCACTGTTCCAAAAGGGGAGAGACCCAGGCTAGGGCCTTGTCTTTCAATAAAGAAATGATAAAAGTGATCTTTGACTGATGAGACTTTGCGAACGTGCAGCCTGCAATCATAGAGAGAACACCTACAATCAGTAGTACCATCATACTTGTCAGGCAATGGTATCCGGGGTATACTTCCAGAAGCAGGGGAATAAGTTGCAGCACTAGCAGCTGGGACTGGCTGTGTATGAACAGGAGTAACGTTCTTCTCTGCAACCAGTGAGGAGAGCATAGCGGTTATAGCCTATAGTTTAGAATCCACATTCTGCAAGTGTATGGTATGGGTTCTCAGCATCTGTCCCTGAAGAGTGATTGGTCTTGCTACCTCATTTGGGTCCATGGCCGAAGTATAATGTAATGCTTGTTGGATATTTCTCTATCAGACCAAACTTGGCCAGTAGTCTTATCCCGGCTTCAAGTGGAAGGATAGGAAATATCCCAGAACAGAGTGAGTTTATGAAATGAGGTAAGCAGTACTCACGGCAGACAGGGCAGTCCTTCATGGAAATAAGATAAAGGCAAAGAATGGTCAAGACTGGCAGCATCCGGCAATCCAGCAGAATAATAGTTCAGGGGTTAACCAAAAGAATGGTCAGGAACAGGCAGAGTTCAGCAATGATAAGGCAATCCAGCAATACAAGGGTTAAGCAGGCAGAGTAGTCAGACAGGCAGAGTTCAGTAATGATAAAGCAATCCAGCAATACAAGGGTTAAGCAAGCAGAGTGGTCCGACAGGCAGAGTTCAGTAACGATATGGCAATCCAGTAATACAAGAAATACAGCACCCAGGAGCACAAAAGAAACACCTATGCTTGGGCAATGCAAGTATGAAAGGAAGTTACTTACATAGCCCCAGGTTGGTACCAAGGGAGATATCCAGGTGTACAGAGCGGCAATCATGTTGTGTCGTGACGATATCATTGCCATGCAGCTTGAACACCTCTGCGTCCATAGCAACCAGGAGGACCGCCTGAGTCCATAGCAGCACAATATTACTTAACTCAAGAATGACTTGATATATATCAAATTAGTAGTACAATTAATTTTTTACTAAAGTTTTTGCTTTAAGAAACATTTAAAAAAAATATATATTTAAATTAGTATGATTAACTTACAGGGACATTAAACCCCAAAAATGTATTTCATGATTCAGATAGAAAATACAATTTTAAACAACATTCCAATTTACTTCTAATATCTAATTTGCTTCATTCTTTGGCTATATTTTGTTAAAGAAATAGCAATGCACATGGGTGAGCCAATCACGAGGCATCTATGTGCAGCCACCAACCAGAAGCTGGGCCTATCTAGATATGCTTTTCAGGAAAGAATATCAAGAGAATGAAGCAAATTAGATAATAGAAGTAAATTAGAAAGTTGTTTAAAATGATATTCTCCATCTGAATCATGAAATAATTTTTTTGGGGTTTAATGTCCCTTTAAAACTCTCCAACACAATGCCTGCTTACATGGAAATTGTATTGAATCATTCCCCTTCTATGGCTGAAATGCAATTCTTCTTGCAAATACAGAAATTAAATCAGAAGAAGAGTCAACTAATTTGATTAATTCAGCAACTTCAGTACCTAATCCAATGCTGACTTAGCATTTGCCTTTATTATTATTAGCGGTTATTTGTAGAGCGCCAATAGATTCTGCAGCGCTAATAGACTTAATGTGATGAAGGTTGATAGAAAGAACTGTTATTTACCAGGTACCTTTTGTTGGTGAAGTGCACAGAAATAAGAAAATGTGAAGAGGTAGCAAAAAAAAAAAAAAGAAAAAAATTCCAAAACAATTAATTTTAGCCTTGAAATTTGATGCTGAATGAAATTTCTCCAAGGGAATGTACTTAATATTGATGGCAATTGCCCCTCATCTGCTTCTTCTATACTTATCTTTAATGCATATGCTAAGTGAATGTAGAGGTCTTTAAGGCGCCCAATGTGGGGGGGGGGCGGAATCCCCAACAGATATTGGGGCCCATTTTTGTAGAAGGCTTGTTTGGGTCTTCAAAAGTAACTTGAATTTTGGTCTCTGATTTACTAATAGCCAGTGTAGTTTTCTTACAGGTGATCTTACTTTTACTTACCAATAATAGTTTTCTTTTATTTTGACCAAAAGCATGACAAAGTTGTTAGCGACTGCTGCTTATCTGATTTTAGTTCACTTAGGAATGAATTTAACAAAGCAAAATATCATTTAGCTCTAACACATATACTAACAGGAAAAAATATCTTGATTTGCAACAAAATATTTGTAGATGCTATGTATCCACAATGAAACATTAGAACAGGAAAACTGCATGTTTTAACCTGGAATCATGTATTGCCAAACGTTCCATATAAGTTAGACATCATTACATGACATTTTTCTTTGAAGACATTGAAAATGGGGAAACAGTAGTAGCTTGTCATTTACAGAACTGTAGTTCTGCTCAGGTTTACCTAATGCTTAATGTTTTCATCCTCATTTAATCAACGGTTAGAAACCAACATTTTATTCTAACTGCAAAAGAATGTATTATAGCTTAATTTCTGATACTATTAAACTAAACTCCAATTACATGCTAGATAGAATGAAGTATTCATAGCAAAGATTAGACTGAGAATAATATGCAAATTATAGGATACAGTTGGCACTATCTGTTGTATTCTATAGGGTATAATTAGACAATATCTACTGAAACAAGTGGCCTATAGTGTATACACTTGGTGCTACCCTCATTCTAAATAAAAATTTAGAATGAGGGTAGCAGTCGATGAACGATATTGCTTATTACGCAAACGGAATTATGGCTCAATGGAAGCGAGCCCATAGTCGGGTAAAGAGGTGCAAACTTGAACTGTCGTCAACTTTGAAACACGGCCGGGTTCGTGGACTATCTCCACCAAGAAAGAAAGGAATTTATCAGGTAAGCATAAATTATGTTTTCTTTCTAAGGTGATGATAGTCCATGATATTCCTTATTTGTGGGACTAATATCCAAGCTGTGGAGTCCACAAAGGAAATGTCATGAGTTGCCTGGCTCACCAGTATTGTTGCTATCCCTTTAAGAAGCTCCTTTTTGCAAAACCTTATGTCTGATTGCTTTGTGCCTTTAAGAGACAGCTTTGTTCATGTTGCATTAGATTTATGCATCTGTCAATCGCCTTTCTGTGGGAGTTTCATTCACACTCTCCACGCACCAATTATGACACAAACTCCTAAACAACCCACACACTAGTGAATTTTTCCACCACTTTGATTGAAATATGCATAATCACATGATTTATGACATCAGCCAATCTGATTCAAATATACATTTTAAACTATCACTAACGAATCAAATTGCTCGATACTTGTGTCATTGATCACTCATCAGAACTTGTAAGTGCCATTTGTTACATTGTGTATTATACTTTGAAAGTATGTATATGTGAAATTAGTATTAAAGATAAACATTGATGCTTACATTAGGACACAGTGTAATATTTTAGACAATGATTTTAAAATTCGAATTGATGTTTGATTCAATATTATCTTAAGATGATAGTTCAAAGGGATAGCCCACATAACATTAAACTGTCATGAATCAGGTACAGCAGAAATTACAATTACCTCTTTACTGTCATGCTATTTTCAGTGTATTTCTTCCTTCTCTTGGATTTGTCAGTAAGAAATGTCATCTTATATGCCAGCCCATTGTGGTTACACGGGTACAGAGAGAAATCTGGCCCAGCTCTTAAAATATCCATTGATTGCAAATAAATACATATGATACCCTAATTACATGTTATATTTGCATATTATTCTTGCTCAGAATAATAATATATTTGCACTATATACATATAGTAGTATAAATAAACACAGATATATGACAGACAACTTTGTTTAGAACAAAAAAAGGAACTTAGGGACATTTAAATACGTTTGCAAAGTATTTCTGACATAACACACACATATATATACACATATACATATATATACATATATACAGTATATACCTACATACATACAAGTATGTTAAAAGATATATGTACATTTTTGACTTCTAGAACTACAAATACACAATAATTTATGTGAAAGTATATAACAAATAAATATATAAATAACTTTCTATGAGATATTGTTTGTTGAGGTACAAATCTCTATTTCTTGGATATTAACAGATGAAAAATAAAAGATTTGCTTTAGAGAAATGTGCTTGTTCATGGACAGTAATTAAATGGTATAAATAAAGTTGGGAAAAACCTGAATAACCACGTCATCGATAACTGTTAGTTGACAACAGTCCGATGCTCATCGCGTCATACTTGAAACACGTGTTTTTGACGTTTTTTTTTTTTTTTTTTTTTTATAAATAAGGGGATCGTATGTGGACTCATCAGCAATGTCTGATGAGCGTATTGATGCCGGCGAATGCACTGAGATTGACGCTTTGATAAATAGGCCCCTATGTCTGTATTTTTATGTGTAACCTACCCTGGATCATTCATCTGGTTTTCATCTTGTTTCCAAGTTTTGCAAGTACCGGATTCCTGCGAGTTTACCTGCTTCAGTTCTAACTTCTTTGCAACTGTTTACTATGTTTGTGCACAAGCTCTGAAAGTGGATATACAGTATATCAGCTCTACAACATATCACACTGCTGCATAAGGTACTTGTATCACTCTGCATAAAGTGGATATCTATGTCATTTTCAACTTGTCTCAACTCCCTATAAACTGCTCTATTTTATTTTGCTGACTGCTTCAGTTTGAACTGTCTAATCTGCATTCAAGAAATCATCTGTGCTTAAAATTCACTTTGCAGCTCATATACTACATCCCAGAGTTAAAACCAGTCCTGTTTTCTGCAGCCTTGAACTTTCTGTTTGCAACTGCTCTACAATGAATCCTTGTCAACGCTCATAACGTTTTCTGCTGCCTTGTTCTGTTTCTAACATATTTTCAGTTATATATATTTCAGCAAGTTTACATACATCCTGTATTGTTTCCAGTCCACTGATCTGAGCTGCAACTTTTCCATTCACCATCCTGTAACCTGACCCAAAGCTCAGAAGCCAGGAGGCCAATTTAACAAATGTATGTCAGATCTGATCCGACAGTGTGGATCAGGTCTGCAAGATATCGCTGAATGCGAAGAGCAATATGCTCTCTGTATTCAGCATTGCATCAGCAGCTCACAAGAGCTGCTGGTGCAACGCCGCCCCCTGCAGACTCGCGGCCAATGGGCCGCCATCAGGGGGGTGTCAATCAACCTGATTCTACTCGATCGGGTTGAATTCCGGTGATTCCTGTCTGCCTGCTCAGAGCAGGAGGACAGGGTTATGAAGCAGCGGTCTTTGTGACAGCTACTCCATAACTTGTGTACTACTCCATAGCTTGATAGATAGGCCCCCAGGTGTGTTCATATCTTACCACTGCACTGAGGGTCTGCTTCCAGGCTGGTATATCTACAGATCATGACAGGAAAGGAGTGTGAAAAAAAAAGGAAAGGCAGGTAATTATTTACCAGGAAACATCTCCTAAAGAGCCTGACTTCCAAAATCTTCCCCACCACCAAGGAAAACACATCCTCAAGTGGAAAGTATGCAAATATCAACAAGCTAAAATCCTGAATGGAGCTCAACGTATACCTCATTCTTCAGACAAAGAAATAGACACAGAACAAATTCAATGAACTGAAGTACAAAAAGGCAACCACTGTACCGCCATTAAAATCCTCAGAAGGCCAAGTTCAGCAAAATAACCTCCTGCCAAAATCTGCAGATTTACCATAATCTCCACATAGAAGAAGTTGGTATAAGATGCAAGGAAGAAAACACACGCTCCTGGATAATTCGCACGTTAGGCAGGAGACCAGTCTAAGACCACAAACTTTATAGTGTTAAAGAATAAACACCAAATACTAGAGAACACAGAAGAGAGACGAAGATTACAAACTCCCCTAGCTAAAGAAAATAGTGAACACACAAATCTGCTGCGGTAGAGACTGAATAACCCAGAAGGTAAAAGATCCAAAGAAACATTTCATAATCCTCTTAGACCCGAAGTCTCCAAGGAGGAGAAATGGGATAATAATAACAGGTCAGAATAAACATCTTGAGAAAAGAAAGACAAACTACCTGCATGACAAAATAGAAAATGTAGAATGCAATTCATAAAGAGCTGACCAATACACCCCATCATGTATCCTGTAACCATGTACTGGAAAAGAACCCAATAGACCTATGATGCATCACTCAAATTCGCTGAGGATCACTCAATCCCAAATCAAAACTGCAAGATTGTGGAATCTCCAGGTAGAGACTGATCACTCCTATAATCTGCGTCCAGATAATAAATCCGGAAATGAGGGCTGCTGAGTTGAAAAACAGAAGATCTATACTTAACTGAGAAGATGGTTGATTGAGTTGAAAAGCTGTAAAGTCCGAACAAATCTGAATATTGCATTAATATCCCAAACAAAAATAGGAGCCTCATGAGGCGACCAAAACCTCCTGATACATTCTATAAATCAAGAATGCGTCCCCATCCTGACAGCCTGTCACAATCAGACCTACTGTCTCCATACACTGCAATACATTAATAGAGATAGGAACTGCTGATAATAAGCGATGGACTGAGTCTGTGAAGGACCAGCCCATGGATGCCAAAACTATCAATTTTTCCAAAGGAAACACCCTTGAAATTGAAGACAAATAGACTCCCGAACAGTTATAGTCTCTAGCCATAACTGCAGAAAAAAAAGAGGAGATGCTGTGTATAGGTAGATTCTAAAACGTCTCCTATGATGCAAACCCCAAATAGGAATAATTGTACCCATAACCTCCAGATCCTACAAACACTGAAAGGATTATTCTTTTTTGGAAGAAAGAGATGAAGAAAGACTCTGCAGGTTGCCCAGACCAAAAATTGTTCTGTATCCTTGAGAAACAGATTCCAGAACCCTGGGATACCACACAAACCAAGCCTACAGAAAAACCATGTCCTTCTTATGCAGAATAAGTGAAAAGGGTAGACCTTTTGATTGCTAAGTATATATCCCAGAAACATGTTCAGGTGGTCTTTGATCCTAAAAGCTAAGGATATCAATCTTCTTTAGGAGAAGAAATTACTGGTCAATCAATAAGTACAACAAATCACCCCAGAGCACTGGTTTTCAAACTTCTTCTCAAGCCTCCCCAACAGGCCAGGTTTTCATAATTACCTTCAGTGAGATCAGGAAAAATAACCATGTTTATATATCAGCTGATTATTTCACCTTTGCTCTAGTTCAGATATCTACAAAATGTGGCCTGTTAAGAAGGCCTGAGGACAGGTTTGAAAACCAGTGCCTCAGAGGGTGAAGAAACCACAAACTCAGATGTCTGTACTGGAAAATGAATCACAAAAAGTAGGAACCTCGCCAGGCACCTGAGAACATGCTGGCGAGTAAGCTTAGATGAAAGCAACACCATTGTCATAAACTCAGAAAAGTTAATTTTATAAAAGTACGAGGAACTAAGGAGAAACCCTAGTGCCACACTAGCATCTAATCATAAAATTAGATAGAATGAAAAAAAACATAACTAGAATGCAAAACATGCATATGAAAGAATGATTTACCCTCTAATGTGATAATCCAGCAGATACATCCAAACTGTATCACAGAGTCCCTATAAAAGTGAAAGAAAACACAAACCTAAATATGGAATATACCGGATTGAGGACAGAGCCCCCAAAGTACATTAAACATAACAGGAACTAAAATATGAGAGTATACAGTAAAAATCACTCACCATAAGAGTTATACTGATGTACAGCAATGTACAACAATAATACAAGGAATGTGATACTGTAGAATACCCTTGTACATAGATTACAGAAATGGAAGATACAGACACATCCTTATACCA